>NW_013532534.1:1089766-1118591 GCF_000836235.2 Papilio xuthus | reverse complement strand
GCCCTCGGGTAATGGATGCGGGGGAGTCCATTGCCCGCCATTGAGGGCGGCCTCTCCCCCCCCCCGTGAGGGAGCTGCCTCGGCAGCTGGCGCAGACGGGACCGCGGACGAGAGCGAAAGCGTGCCCGTGGTCCCGTCCCGATGCGTCAGAGGGCAGTCAGGTTTTAGTGGGTATTCTGGTCACCTTCTGTGGCCGGCGAGTCCCACACTCCCTACGCCATTGCACCGCCCGGCGTAGGCGTGCGTAAATGCATTTCCTGACTATAAAAAAATAAAAAAAAAAAAAGAAAGGCGGCTGCGAACTAATGATGAGTAAAGGCATATTTTTGTACGAGCTTTTTTTTAAAGAATTTATTCTTTTCAGTTTCTTAATACAAACCCTAAGGTTTTAAAGCATTTTTTAGTTATGTTATCGATGTGAACATTAAACTGCAACTTACTATCAAGTGTTACACCTAAGTCATTAATATGGTTAACAACGTTAATCGACGCGCCGTTAATATTATAAGTGTGGGGATTAGATATTTTTGTTCTAGAAAAATGGACCGAGGAACATTTACTTATATTTATCGACATAGCATTAATTCTGCACCACTCAGATAGTTGATCCAGATCAGTCTGCAGTAGAGAACTATCTGCAGTTGAGTTTATCTGCCTGTAAAACTTTAGATCGTCTGCGTACATAAGGACTATGGAGTTGCTAAAGCACTGGGTAACGTCGTTAAAAAATACGTTAAATAAAAAAAGGACCTCAGTGGGAGCCTTGCGGAACGTCCGAAGATGCGGTAAACGACTTAGATTTGTATCCCCCAATTACGACTACCAACGTTCTGTTTTGAAGATAAGATTTGAACCAATGCAACAGAATTCCAGATACGCCAAATGACTCGAGCTTGTTCAGGAGAATGTCGTGATTTACTTTGTCGAAGGCCTTGCTGAGATCTGTATATATTACGTCAAAAGATTTACCACCATCAACACCCTCGACAAGGTCCCCAACAAAAGATAACAGTCGAAGTGGATCTTTCTTTAACGAAGCCATGTTGTTCTGGAGCGATTAACTGTTTTAAATGCCACGATAGAGGTGGATAAATGATCTGTTCAAACACTTTCGCAAATATAGTGAGTAACGAGTAAAGGTCTGTAATTTCCAACACAGCTAGCATCGCCACTTTTTAACAGCGGAATAACTAAAGTGTCTTTCCAAGCTGTCGGAAATATTCCAGAGGTCAGGGACTTATTAAAAATTAAACAGAGAGGGAAAGCTAACTAAAAAAAGTATATTGATTTTGTACGAGTATATATAAACAGATGTTACAAAGGGTGTAACATGCTTGTATAGGAATACTATTCAGAATAATAGTCAGGAGACTAATATAGTGACTCTACCTCTCTTACAGAAGGTTATTTTAGTTCTTCCGTTAATTTAGTCCTGTGCTCGTCGCTCCCGCGCAACATCCGCGCCCCTCGGAGTGTGTTGCGATAAGTAGCGACTAGCGCACGCTCGCTCTTTGAAGGTCTTAATTCAAGAGTGAAAGTAGACAAAAATCCTTGATATATTCTTATAACATATCCTAAAAATTTTGAAAATAACACACATTCGGAGATTCAAAAGACATTGAATATTTTACGCAAATAAATAAAAACATATTAACTTTAGCTACTGATTGTATTTTTTAATGTGTGTATATGTTATTTAATACATACATATTAATTGAATTGATATAACTGAATAATAAAATAATGCCATAAAATAACATTTACTAAATTCCAAGGCGATTCCTGGACTATACGATAACACTTGGCGCGATCCATTGAAATTACAATGTTTATTACTACATCAAGGTTAGGTATCACAAACTCATTAAAAAAACTTGCATGCATCTAAAATATGAGTAACAGCAACCAGACATTATTTGACATATTAAAATGTCTCGTGCCACGACTACATCGTAGTTGAGTTTAAAATTTCTGTATAAAGCTATTCATGTCCATATTCTGACATACGCTTCAGAATGCTGTCACGAAAGGGTGAAGATGTTCATAGTGCATAGTGCCCTGCTAAGATAACAGTGAACCTTACTGTTTTTGCTTACTAAAGCATATAGGTCCACCAGCACAGCCGCCTAACCGGGTGTGGGTAGCGTCCTTTCAGCAGACCTAGAGGACATCCGCGCTGGTTCAGTAAACAAAGCTAGTGGCGGATTAAAACATTTGCCGCCATTAGGCTATTCAAATGTTGCCGCCCCTTCCGGCAATGTAAACAGTTTTTTGCTATTTATATTAAGTAATAAAAGTAGACCCTGTTACATTACAACACAACTCTACACAATAGTTATTAGATTTTTGTCTGTTTGTCTGTGCGTTTGTGCGCGCTAGTCTATTAAACAGCTTTGCCAATTTTTAACAGTGGTAGAGCCCGCTTTAACATCTTCGCACGAATTGCTCCGGCTCGCCCGGTGAAATACCACGACCACACAGAAGACAGGCGTGAAGTGGAAGCAATTCCGCGTTTCGTCTGATGAGTGTGCGTCCCGGAGGCCTAATTTAATCCTCTTTCCGTCCCATCCTTTTTCTTATAAGGAAAGGATGGGAAGTGGAAGTGGACTTTCCGGATGAGAGGATGCATGGGAAGGGAAAATATTTTCTTTCCGTGCATCCTCGGTCGATTAAAGGTAGGCAGCACATATACAATTGCGTATGTCTATGGGCAACGGTCACTTCGCTCAGAAGTCACTAGGCTTAGAAGGCATTAGGTTTGATTGTTTTCTTGTTTGCATTGAATACGCTCCGAAACTACTGTGCCGATTGGGAAAATTCTTTCACCGTTGGTCAGCTACACTATCGCCTGGCACTATTTTTAAAAAGGAAGTATTTTATTATTTCGTGAGAACGTATTCGCGGGCAACTGTTATCGTTATTGAAATTACTCGTACTATTTTGTTTGTAAAAAGTATTGTGTCCATGTTTTTAAAGCCTTTTACGTATTTTTTTTTCTAACAAAAATGACCGTGTTTATACATTTTAAGAATCAATGCAAGAAAAATATTAATATTAAAAAAATGATATTTAAAAATTAGCATACACAAGTGTGTCTAAATAAGTACATCAATTTTTCAAAAATCAACTCTTGTATTAGCTCATATTTACTTTGGGCTTCTGATACCAAAAACTTCGCTTGCAACATATTCTCATCTTTTTTTTGTCAGAGATAAAATTTAGCGGTGATGGTAGCAGTTTGTAGCGGTGGTGTTGATTCTAACTAATGTAATATATAGTATTAACTGTCATGTAGCGTTGATGCTATCAAATTGGAACAAAGTGAAAGTAGCGACTTTCAAGCAATCGCCTCGTCAATTTTAGAGATAATTATAAAGAGCGCTCGGCCGAAATCGCCCCGGGCCCCGCGCGCTTGCTTTGTGCCTCACCTCCTGTAACCCCCTAAAAAACGTGATAGTCTAGTATAGTGGTGCCTTAAATTACGCGCCACGCTTCGCTCGTAAGTTTGGCTATGTTCGGCGACTGTAGGCCAGTCTAATAGTAAACGAACGAGTTGATAACTCATGTTTGCGAAGTGCGCGGGCAAGTGTATTGCATATTATACATTTCATTCGGGAAAGACGTGAACAACAGAACGAAATGAAGAGGAGGTTCGAAAACATTTTATCGCATTTATACTTTTACACTTTGTTTAAAGCGTGAGATTCAAATGCCATTAATATGGCCAGACTCCGGTTTCAATTGCAATCAAAATAATCAAATGTGCATAAAACGTGATAGTGGTAACTAAAATAAAATTAAACTTGAACCTGTTGGTGACGAAAATGTTTATTTTAAAATGTTTATGGTTCATTTGGAAAAGCAATGGAAAAGAATTTATTTTGTTATTGCACAGATTCAATTAACAACCCTTAAAACAGTAGAGTTACAAATTTATCTGTTTATTACTGACGTTTGAATGTTGATTTATGTGCATAAAAAATAGTTTACGACTAATAATTGTACATTTTATTTAAAACGAATAAACGATTGAATGGGCCTTTGCACCAACTGCGCTACAACCATTCGATAAATTTATGGCCAACCCTCCTAATGATCGGGAATGCGGGTGCGCGTAATGACATTCTTGATTTGTTTACTAACTAATAATATACGATAGAACGAGACAGAATGAGGAAATAAATATACGTATGTTTAATTTGTCTTTCTAGTTGTTTTACCTATTACTCTTAACCCAAAAATAGTGGATGTTTCATATAGAATTCATTCATATCATTATTAACGATTAACTTTAACTTACGTAAAATTTTCTAAATTTTATCGCATTAACCAATAACGAAGTTAATTTCTTAATTAACGAATTAACCTGGGATTATTACTATATACCAGTACAGTATAGTTTAAAGTGAAAGGATTGCACTAGTAGGTATAAACGGTAGATTATAAACTTAACAGTTGATTAACTGTAATATATATGCACAAACATAAAAAAATAGTTAAAGCATGTTTTTATCCTAAAATCTTTAATTAAAATGTTCAAAAGTATAGGACTACAACGTTTTTGTCTTCTATACAAGACTGCTAGTGAAGCGACGCAACATGTATTGGAGTGATAAGAGATAGCTGTGAGAGTCACAGCCGGAGAATACTTTTTCAAATAAATCATAGTCGTCTTTAACTCATATATTCCTTTTAGAATTGTAAACAACTTTTTCCAAAACACCGCTGTTACATTGTCATTTTTCATTACCGAATGCCAGAAAAAACATGGCCGTCATTCAGACGAGCAATTACAATACTTTCAATTTACGATAACGAAATACCGTCAGACAACCAACATGATAAGTTGAATACCCCTATTTTATAAATCTTTTGGATCGTAATACAAATGATTAACGTTGTTTTATTAAATAAACAAAAATGTTATTGACTTATGGCATCGACCAAACAACGCTCCAGGTTAAGGAACTACAGAATATATAAAATGGCTAACATACATATGTTTATAATTAATGTATAATAAAACGTATTTTTTTTGTCGGAAAATGTATCTTGTTCTTGTCGGAAATGTGTTTGTTGAACGTTTTTTGGCACTTATAAAACGCTTGTCATATTTTATCAAATTATAAAAGATGTCATCCGTAAATTTTCGATATCGAAATTTTTTAACGGTTTCATTTTGCCTGTTTGTTATTGCTTTCCGTAGAAATTTTTACAAAATGGCAAATGAAACTTTACGACCACGTTAATATGGATATCAAATGGTAGGTCTTGATTAATTGAATATAGGTACTCTAAATAAATTCAAGATGGCCAATTTAACAAAATGGCGAATGACATTTAAAACCTCATCAATGTGCGTATCATACGATAGGGATCGACCAACAGAGTTCCAGAAATAAACCTAAATTAATAAATGATTAGTTGATTTTCATTTTTAGTAATTCTTGATTAAATTTACGTTGACGTATTGATAATTATATGTGTTTACTGATAGTTGTATTTGTCCTCCTAACAAAGTTAGAAAACTATGGAATAAGAGGAACAGTCTTGTCATGTTTCAGTGACTATCTGACAAACAGAAAACAGAAAGTAAGAGTTGGATCTGTGACCAGTGACTTCGCTAGTGCTTCTTATGGTATCCCGCAAGGCAGTACGCTTGGGATTTATGTAAAATGAACCTTCAAAAAGCAGACTTACTAATGTTTGCAGATGACACCGTCATTCTGTTCCACGAAAATTCATGGGAAACACTAAAGGATGCTGCAGAAAAGGGCCTGGCTACACACACAATACAAGGTGGCTAGAAAATAACTTACTAACTCTCAACATCACCAAAACTAAATACGTCTCGTTTTATAAAACATCGCGATCTAAACCGCCAAATAATTTTTCTATAACAATACACGAAGCCCCTTGTAAAAGGCAGCCATCACATAGGCAGAATTGTATATGCTCAATAATTGAACGCACGAATACATTCAAGTATCTTGGTGTCACGCTTGATGAAAATCTCAACTGGAAACACCATGTAAATACAGTGGCTAAGCGGATCAGAAAACTTATTTTCATATTCAGAAAACTACGAGCGGTTGCTGACTATGTCCTACTAACTAAAACATACAAAGCTCTCTGCGAGTGTTTAATTAACTACTGCATATGTTCTTGGGGTGGAGCTTCCAAAACTTGTATCTTAGAAGCAGAACGTGCCCAACGTGCTCTTTTAAAAGTGATGTTTAGGTTGCCTTTCAAACATCCCACCGACGAACTTTATAATAAACATAATATTTTGAGTATTCGTAAAACTTTCATATTTGAATGCGTCAAGGCCCTTCATAAAAATAAAGAATTCATAGATTTAAGTACATTTGCCACAAAACATTTTAAATTCCTTGCACCCTACTTATATAATATTTTAGATAAAAAGTCCAATGTAAAAAACCTGAAAGCGTATAATTTAAGAAAAATTACAAAGGAATGGCTGATGGAGTTGGATTATAACACATGTGAAAATTTATTCCAACGTAATAACTAAGTCATCACATCCATATTCACTTATAAATATACACATACACACATTTACACACACCCACACACACACGCGCACACACACACACACACACAAACAAACAAACACACACACCTACACACACACACACAATAATTATTAATTCATAAATTAAGTTGTTTTTCCACACAAACAATTATTAAATTTATATATATGGGAAGTCCTTTTCTCCTTAAGTACAGGTCTTCCTAGTTAAGGAGTCAAGGCAACATTGAATTTGAATTTCTTGTGTATAAAAATAAAGATTTTTTTTTCATTTTTCATATCGGTACAACAAAAGTCCTCAAATTAATAGATACATTCACCCTGCTCAAATACATCGGTACATACACAGCGTCAAATATATGAGTACATGCAAGGTGCCCATAAATATATACTAGTTTGGCGCAGTATTCTAGTATGTTTGCCGTAATATGTAAGTTTACCGGTTCGAATCTCAGGCTACTTTTTTTTCATTTTATCAATCAAGGGGTTATTTTTTCATAACCAGTAAAAATTTGGTAATGTAAAATTTTGCTCGACAATTTTTTTTTATAATTTTCGCTGTCGGGTAGAAAGAAATTTAAATAAAGTTAACAACAATTGTCAGACCATCGCGGGTGAAGTGAGTGGGCGGCGCGTGGATTGTCTTTGCGGGTTTTAAGAATAGTATGCGCGGAAACTATACGTACAAGTGTTATCTACATATGTGTGCGCGCCACGCACACTGGAATGTTTATTGCAATCGACCAAAAATTTGATGTAGTTTGGATATTGACATTCAGTTTTTTTATTTGTTTCTTAAATATAATCAGTATCAGTAAAAGGTAACGTGATATTTTTACCGGTACAAATTTAACAAACATGAGTAATAAACAAATTACATGCCAATAGCATCGCTTTGTCTCCTTCATTTTTGTTTGAAATAGAAAAGTATTTTAACGGTCAAACTCATTAGTCCAAGGCAATATCAAAAAGTACCTAATAACTAAGCCGTTGCTTCGCCGTTTTGGCGAATTCAGGTGGCCGCTTGGTCTTTTGCCACATTATTTTATGTGATAAAAAGATCAATTTTCATGGCTACCCGGTTCTGCGGATCGAAATCCGCTCGATTTTCTTCATGGGGCTGCCTTAAAGACAAAAGTCTGTGCAAAATCTCCTGGCGAGAACTGGCGAACTCCCTTAAAGAATTTCAGATGCTGCAGAAGAGATAAACCTACGGGGATATTAGTGGACAGTTATTAGATCCGGAATCTGTAACCGAAAACATTTTGTTTAACACTTAATAAATTATTAAATAATAAAATTCATAATAACTATGCAAAATACAAATGTTTATAATTGTAAAGTCTAAAAATGAGGGTAAAAGTTCGTATCTATAGTTATTTTTCATAACGTAATAACAAGGCATAGAGACTTAATTTCTAGTAGCGTTGTCTAGTAGTACCTGAATTAAACGCTATGTATGTACTTCGTAAACATTATTTTATGGAAAATCTGCTGGCAAAATCAAAATTTACCAGAGTAAAAAAATCATGTATAATAAACTTTATATAATATCTAACAAAAAAGTTGGCAGCGACATTCGTGTTTGCGAGCCCTCTGTAGGTTTTACGACAAAGGTTTGTTTTACAAAAAGGCGTAGTGTATGAAACAAAAACCGTGTTATTAATACGAATAAAATCTACGTTATACTTTTTGAGATCTTACTAATAATCTTACTAACCTTCACCCGTTCTGGAAAGTAACGATATTACGCTCTACTGAGATCGATCTATTATTACGGACAGGACTTTTGCTGCCAATAGACATGATATATTAATAATAGACCGGTCTGAGAGTTGTGCAATGTTAGTCGATGTCACTATTCCACATGACCAGAATCTCGTGAAATTTAAAATCGAAAAACTGTTAAAATACCTAGATGTAGCTCACGAGGCTACCGCCATGTGGCGTATGAAATGGAATACCATTATTCCGATAGTCGTATCGGTGAATGGACTGATAGCGAAGAGCTTCGACCAACATGTGAAGAAGCTCTCGTTAAACAGTTGGATTAAGGGCCGGCAACGCATCTGCGGTTCCTCTGGTATTGCTGATGTCTATGGGCGTCGTTGAACACCTCGGTGTTCCCGCTGCTCGTTTGCCCCCTTGTTATAAAAAAAAAAGTTATCCTACAAACCGCGCGCATCGTGAGAAGGTTCCTGTCTACGCAGCCTTGACCACTGGTTGTTTTAGACATGGGATTCCAGTGGTGCTCTATTTTTAATATAATACATTTTGTAATATTTTTTTTATTTTATATATGAAATTTAAATTTTAAGAATATGATAAATAAAAAAAAAAATTATCTTACTAATATTATACACATATATTATTATATTATATTATACTAGCAGTCGCACGCGACTTCGTCCGCGCGAAATTAAAATAAAAACCTGGTTATAAATAAATATTATAAGCCTATGTCACCCGGGGATAGTGTAGCTTTTCAACACTTAAACATTTTTAGATCGATTCATTAGTTTCGGGCCTACATAATGCCAACAAACAATCAAATCATTTTACAAACATTTTTTTTTATTACACATATCCTTTCTTTCCCTCGAATCTCCATCTTGTACCATTTTTTTCTCGTTTGTTTTATATGTCATTCACGTATACAATACAAAAATTCAAGACTTAATAACCACTTTTTTCCGCTTTATTAATTCAGAATTCTTGCAATAATCAATTCAGGAAGTGCAACTGAGTTTAAAAATATTTTTGTCATTTATGCATGCAAGATTTTTTTGTCCATTATAAGATGCATGGAGTTTTGCCCTTGTTCTATAAATGTTACAACATTTGAAAACATGACATTGGCCGGCTGTTTGAAATTTATTCAGCCTTAAGAATACAGTAAAACAGAAAGTTAAAAGTGCGACTGACTGAGAGCTGGATAGCGTGATGCGAACGCAAAAGTTTTATAAAGGCAAAGAATATTAAAAAAAAACCTTTAATATATAAGCGCCATCTCACTAGAATTACACTTATTTTAAATGTTCAAACTCTAATAAAATTTATCAAATGTTAAATGTTGTGTTATTTGTACTAAACGAATACTAAATATTTTTAAAGTAAATAGTAATAAGGCTTAGAAACCAAATGTGTATAACACGTATGTTAAGTACCATTTGCCCCTTATCTATATAACATTATAGTTTATAGGTAAAAAGTTAAATTTTAGGCAATTAAAAATCTAGAGTCAATTTTACAAATCTTACCAAAGTTTTTCTTATACGGTGGCAAGCGAGCCGCTTCGAAATCCATTCCCCTTCCCATGCTTTTCTTACAAGGAAAGGGAACAAATTTTAAAAGGATTAAATTAAGGCAATCGTCGAACGAAATACGGAAGAACTTGTCTTCTGCCGCTACTGAAGAACTACTTGCCGCTTGTCTTTTGTGTGGTTGTGGTATTGCACCGAGCGACTTGGCCCTTTCGGACAACAGATGATGTACTGGCTGGCTCCTACCACGGTTAAAAAGTTTCGTGAATGGTAAGCATAACTTTCCGAAATAACTTTTCCATTCATTAATTCGTGAAGGTTATTATGAGTACATTAAGATATTATTATTTTGCAATGTATTTTCAAAACTATGCATATATAAACACACACTTACACCGGAATATTGAAAATCGGTGGCAGGAATATCTTCTACGATCGCCTGAATGTGGTCTGATCTCTCCATTTTTGATTTAAAAACACAAAACAAAATTAAACGATACGAGTTTGGTATCGAGACAAGAGCCGAACGTACTTAAAGTAATAGGCACCGCTGCCACATCTCGCTCCGCGAGCTCACGCCGCGCGACCTGCCGTGCACGCAACCATCACTCGAATAAAATACGGCACGTCATTTACAATAACAGTGATGGGCGTAGTTTTCGATATTTATTTATTTCTAGAAAGACACACAGCCATTTTTCAAAGAAGGTATAAAGTAATTGATAAACACATAGTCAATAATAGGTCCTCGCGAATAAAAGTATTTTAACCGACTTCAATAAGGAGGAGTTTCTCAATTCGTCTGTACGTTTTATTTTGTTTGTCGATAGAAAGCTGAAGCCCTAGTTGTCCGATTTTCATAATTCTTTTTTATCAAAACATATTCCGTGTCATTTTTGAAACATTTAAAACTCCAGTAGTTTTTGGGATATTCTCAATAAACCGTGGCAAAAAGACGTAGGAAATGGGTTATTTTTGCTTTCTTGGCTAACTCAGGCTAAACTATATGACCTACATAAAATTATATTATGTATGTAGAATGAAAGAATTGTAGCTCTATAAATATGCTTAATAAAAGTCCGCGATAGTATATATCTATCATTTATAGTTTTCTAACAATAACGAATTGTTTTTCTTTAGAAACATCAATTAAATTCATACGCTATTTCAAACGAGTTAAGTAAATAAATGTGTTTATTATCAAGAGAATTTAATTAAGATTATATTTTTCCTTGGAACTATATCATTCTGTCTAATATTATAGTTTAGGAGATATCGAAAAAATAATATTAGGGGCAACTGAAAAATGGTATATCGCGTAACAAAAAAAGTATAATTTTGCTTCCTTGGCTTGCGAAGTTCAAACTATACTATTATACGTAGTAGAACATTATAAAAGATTTTTGCCAAATTCGTCTACTTACGGTCTAAAGTGGGCGTCCGAAGTTTGTATGGAGAGATGTTATTTCTTCAGCAGAATTAATTGAATTTCGCAATAATTTTTTATATATAAACGAACTTTGGCCTCACTTTTAACACCTTTAAAAATTTGTAAAAGGCCTGAAAGACGTAATTAATTGTTTGTACTGAAAATCATTTATGTCAATTTTCGTGAGTTTCGGCCGAAGGTATAACGTTGCTCCATACAAACTTTGGACAATTGCCCAATTGGCCAATTGTGTAGTGGCGCAGGGAGTGTGGGACTCACCTACAGTCGTTCGGCCATACCCACTAAAACCCCTCAGGCCCGGAGGTCAGGAGGACCTCGCCATGTGGCCGGGTTATGGGTACGCCCGCGCATTCTTCCGCGACCCAGCCGGCGACCGTCCGCTACCTCGGACCCTCACGTCCGTCCACAAGAGCTGCGGGTGGGCAGGATAAACCAGTACCCTCCCACAGCCCTCGCGGCCTCCACACGTCCTCCGGTCACGAGAGATGCAGGGGGGCAGGATAAACCAGTACCCTTCCCACATCCCTCGCGGCCCCTCCTCCATAGGCAGCACGGTAGCGGACAATTGTCCACCTCCGGCGCCTCCACCGGTTGGGCCCAGCTAGCCCGTTAGACCTGTCAGAACACCATCGACTAGTCCTGCGCGCACTGCCAGGCCCTGGTGTTTGGTTCGCGGGGCTTACGCCCTACCCCGACACGAATGCCGGGGCGTTCCCCTATCCACCACCCGGGGACGCGCCACGTCGGAGTTCACCTCTCTGCCCACTCGGACAACCGAGCAGGTCCGTGGATTCCAGTCCACCTAGATTCTTCAAAATTGGCATGAAGCAAGGTGTTTTATCACACATAATGGCAAAATTCCGAAAACAGTAAATTTTTAGTTTCATCATATAATAAAAACATAAAATCATTTTTAATAATTTTAAGTTAACCTCTTTGTACGGAACCCTCGGGCGCGAGTCTAACTCGCACTTGGCCAGTATTTTCTTTTAATTTTTGTTTATCTTTGTTCCGATTTGTACGGACCTGCTAAAAATTTAGTTTGCATTCTTTATATTGAAATTCTAGATAACGAATATATGTCTGCACGAGTCTTAACGAGATTTCATTGCGACGTATAAGCCCATAGTATTCTTGTTTTATTGGTTTACGTCGGATGCAAACATAATCAAACAGATTAGAGAAAAAAACGGGGACTCACTAAATGAAAAAATAAAATGTTATAAGCTAAGCCGTAGAAAGTTACGGTCGCAAAAGATGAAGCTAATTATCTAAAAGGATGTTTATATATAAAACCGTACATATAAACTGTCGTGGGAGTTGGACTTACACATTGTTTTAATCCCTTTCGTTCCCTTTGACAAAACAGAGACTACAATTCTGCATTTTCATAAATGGCACGAAAGTCGGTTCAAGATATTTGTAATAAATTTTACGCTTAAAATAAATTCCGTCTTAGCTAACTTGACCATTTATTTTTTGACTTAAAACGGGACATTCTTTTTATTTAGGGTAATTAAAAGGTAGTCAATGAAAAATACATAAAACTTTATCAAGTTCTTTCTTTAAACAAAATCAGTAAGCAAAAAAAAATACCCATAGCCGAAACTTTTAGTTATCTTGATCAGAGAAACAATTTTGCTTTAAACTGACTGTGAATAATAGCTGGTGATGATTCAAGTAAGAATAAAACTTTTGGCACATTTTTTTTATTTTCGCCATAACGTCGCCTTTAGAACTAAAATTCGAACTGGGTTTTCTTATATCATATGGGTTGACAGATGATGCGATCTCGCGCATCACTCGCATCGTTCGACTCGGCTGCTTAATTTTTCGCGCGGTTTAAAAACGAGACAATTTGACGTCCCAGATTATTTATTAAGTCAAAAATATGAGACGAATATGTCTATTAAAGCCGAGGAAAATGCCCAGTGTGCGACGTCACCCGGGGATAGTATAGCGTCCTAACAGTTAAATATTTTTTTCAAATCACTTTTGTAGTTTCAGGTGTAAGATGCGTTAATAAAACACTGCGGTCGGATGCCAACTAATTTATTACTTTCCAATAACTACCTTCATTATACTACACATCTCTCCCCTAATTAATAACATTTTCAATATGTTAAAAATGTTATGTTATATTTATATATATATATAAAAATTAATTATTTATTATTATTAGTAACAATTATTGTTTATCAAACAATAATTGTTACTTCTAGTGTCAGTCTATAGTCTTTAGTTGTATGGACGCGGTTAACTCAAAAAAAAAAATATTTTGTTTGAACTATTTTGTATACTTACGAGTGTGCCGACCGACTAAGTTTGAGTTAGGTTAAAGTACTCTTTGTTCAAGAACTGTGACCTGTGTTTTACTGTGTCATTATGGTGTTAACGCGATCACGTGCTGCGAGTCCCGCGTCTGCCGCGGCCGGTGTTTCGTCTGCGGGCGTGGTGCCGCCGTTGTTACCGGTAGATGGCGCGCAGAGTCGACCTGCAGGCCGCGCCGGCGCCGCCAACGACTACCTCGGGGCACAGTGATGCCGTTGTTGCGGGTCAGGGTCACGCCCTACCGCCGCCGCCAGCTGCAACTGCCGCTGAGGCTTCGATCACCAAGACCACAGAGCAGCTACTGCTATTGAAAAACAGGCTAAGTCAAGCAGCTCCTGTAAGTACTCCTACACATATTTCCGGCAACTTTGCGAAGTGCTCTACGCGGTTCGATGGACACAAAACAAGCGACGTATTAGCTTTCATCGATGCTGTCGAAGTATACAAATCATGCGTAAATATGAGCGACGATGTCGCGCTGCGAGGTTTGCCCATGTTATTGACGGGGATAGCCGCTACTTGGTGGCAAGGCGTCAAAGACAGCACCCCGACTTATTCGTCTGTCACATCAGAGCATTGTTCGCGCAACTTCCGCAACGTTCTCTCACGGAAGAAGTACAATTAGACATGCCGTATGGCTTGTTAAACAAAAGGTACCTCGTTCTAGTCTTACTTCGTTTGTAGAATTAATAGCGCAAGCGAGACGTGTAGAAGACATCCTTAATTAGTCTCGCCCATCGAATACTATGTCAGACGTCAAACCGGCATTATCCATGTTACCATCGAGCAGTGCTCAGCCATCGTTTACGCCGTCGTCAGTACCTAGTAGGCGACCGCAGTGTGCTTACTGTAAGCGCTATGGTCATCTCAAGGAGGCATGTCAGAAATTGGCGGGAAAGTCTTTTGAAGCCAAAGAGGGCGTAACAGAGAGGAAAGAACCGACAGTTACGTGTTTCGAACGACAGCAATTATCTGACCTCCTGAATGTCTACGAGGACGTTTTTACTCCGGGGGGAGGACCTACTCAATTTGCTGCTCTCCGAATCGATACTGGAGATGCCGCGCCAATTGCTAGCCCGCCATACCGGGTTAATCCTGCGAAGAAAGAAGTCATGAGGAAGGAAATAGAGAAGATGTTGTAAGACGAAATCATCGAAGATGCTGAATCCGAATGGGCCTCACCTGTTGTGTTAATTCCGAAGAAGAATGGTGAGATTCGGTTTTGTGTCGATTACCGCATATTGAATAGCGTCACCCCTACTGATAAGTATCCACTTCCGGTGATCGATGAGCTATTGAAGAGCAAAGGACCAGGCTGTGTGATGTCCACGATCGATTTAAAGGCTGGATACTGGCAAACGATTGTAGCTCCAGAAGACCGACACAAAACTGCTTTTACTACACCGTTTGGAACGTTTCAATTCCGTCGCATGGCGTTTGGACTTAAAGGTGCTCCAGTTACGTTCCAGCGCTTAATAGATCGCATGAGGTCTGGATTATAGGATATTTGCGTCTTAGCTTACCTCGATGATTTACTGATTATTTCGTCCAATGTTGCTACACACCTGAAGGATCTTGAGCAGGTCTTCGAGCGACTCCGTCTTTTTAATCTGAAAGCAAACAG
Organism: Papilio xuthus; assembly: GCF_000836235.2. Classification (NCBI taxonomy): domain Eukaryota; kingdom Metazoa; phylum Arthropoda; class Insecta; order Lepidoptera; family Papilionidae; genus Papilio; species Papilio xuthus. Next base: position 1,103,370 of record NW_013532534.1, on the reverse strand, counting down.
AGATAAGTGTGTGTTCGTTAGAGAAAAGGTTACTTACCTGGGCCACGTATTTACCGCAGGTGGCATCGAGCCTGATCCCGCGAAGGTTGAAGCAGTTATGAAAATGAAGCCTCCGACGAACCTGAAAGGGTTGAGGACATTCTTGCAAACTTGCGCGTGGTTCCGCAAGTTTATTCCGCAGTTTTCAGATATAGCGCGGCCCTTGCCGGACTTGACAAAGAAGAACCGACGTTGGCAATGGGGGGAGGGAGAGCAACGAGCTTTCGACGAGTTGAAGCTTCGGTTAACCTCTAGCCCAATTCTACGCCAACCAGACTTTGAAGAGCCGTTTACTCTACGAACCGATGCTAGCGGATATGCGTTAGGCGCCGTATTGATGCTGGGTGAAACCCCTAAGGACGAGCGTCCAATTGAGTACGCCAGCAGCTTGCTGACCCCTGCTGAGCGCAATTATCATACTACAGAGCGAGAAGCCCTTGCAGTTGTGTGGGCTTTGGATAAATTCCGCTCGTACATAGAAGGAACTCACGTTAAGATAGCTACTGACCATCAACCGTTAAAGTGGCTTTTGACTCTGAAGACGCCTAGTGGTCGTCTGGCCAGGTGGGCCATGAAAATACAATCGTACAATCTGGACATTGAGTATACTCCTGGAAAGGTGAATGTCGTCGCCGGCACTCTTAGTCGACCTGTCGATGCTTCGATGGAAATGACCGAAGAAACCGAATCATGTAGTATATGTCCTGTTATTAGAGTTGAAAATCGGGAAGATATTAGGAAAGCCGCTGGAGATCAGCGAAGAAGAGACAACCTTAAATATAAAGAAGGAGATCTAGTTCTCGTGGAGACCCACAGAGCCAGTAATGCGGCAAAAGGATTTACTAATAAATTTGTTCCAAGGAGAGAAGGTCCTTATCAGGTCTCACAGGTTGTTAGTCCAACTACATTTGTAGTTGTCGATAGTACTGGTGCCATTAGGGGCAAGTATCACGCCAGTGCTCTGACTCCGTACGTAGGAGAGTTGACCGCGATCGAACATGTGCGTCGACGAGGTCGTCTGGCCAAGTCACCGCCGGGTCGTGCTAGTGACTTGGGGGGGAGGTTATAGCATCGCGTCGACATCACGCCACCTCACGAACTGATCGCGCCCCGCCTCCGTCCCGGCAATCCGCCCGGCTGCTTAGTTAGCGTACGCGTGTTTACAAAGTCAAGGCTCGCGCTTGACTTTGTAAACACGCGTACGCGCACGACTGCCGGGACGCCGCCGCTGTCATAACAACGATGTATTGATTACGTACTACACTGTAATATTATTAAATTAATTAAAAATTTTATCTTCCAAACGAACTTTTACTATACCCGTTATGAATGTGGAAACAATTGGCGTTGATTATTTAAAAGTCTCACCTACTTTTATTACAGCAAAATTTCCCGTAGTAAAGTGCGAACAGAAAATGGACATCGGCGACCTAATAAACAAAACATTACAGGAAAAAACGATAAGAGCCTAAACACTTAATTAATTAAAATAAAATAACCTTTATTGTTTCACAACTTATTTACAATTTATAATATTTTTACGAAATTAATTTAATTAATTTCACTTGTATTTAAGTAATCGGCAACTTGTTTAAATTGTAGGTTGACAAAGACCTCCTCTAAAGATTTCCAAGTATTCCTGTCTCTTGCTTAGTGGATCCATAACGGTTCAGGTATTTTCTTAAAGTCATCTTCCCATCTTTTGTTTTTTCTGCCTCTATTTCTTTTGCTATCTCATGGATACCAATCCGTTACTAACTTATTCCATTTCTCTTTGTTTCCTCTAAACATGTGCCCCGTCGAACGCCATTTATTTGTTATGTACGTATTCATTTCATAATTGAAATTACTCGTACTATTTTGTTTGTAAAAAGTATTGTGTCCACGTTTTAAAAGTTTTTTACGTATTTTTTTTTCAAAAATAATTACCGTGTTAATACATTTTAAGAATCAATGCAAAAAAATATTAATATTAAAAAATGGTATATAAAATTTGCATACGCAAATATGTTTAAATAAGTACATCAATTTTCCAAAAATCAACTCTTATATTAGCTCATATTTACTTTGGGCTTCTGATACCAAAAACTTCGTTTGCAACATATTGTCATCTCTTTTTGTCAAAGATAAGGATGACGATAACATTTCGTACATATCGTAGTTTTGGTCATCAGAAACCAAAGGAAAGTTTTGGATGGCTGTTGATTTTTGAAAATTTGGCGCAGATGGTAGCGGTGGTATTGATTCGAACGAATCAACTGTCATGGAACATCAACGGGCGCGTTCAAATTGGAACTAAGTGAAAGTAGTGACTACCGAGCAATAAATTTTAGAGATAAATATAAAGAGCGCGCTGCCGAATTCGCACGGGCCCCCGCGCGCTTGCTTTGTACCTCACCTCCTTCAACCCTCTAAAAACGCGATAGTCCAGCACAGGGGCGCCTTAAATATATTTAAATTAAATGTTGCCCGCGACTCCATCCGCGTGGAGTTAAAATAAAAACATAATTAGTAGCCTATGTGTTCTTCTATACTATGTTCTATATGTATGTCAAATTTCATCGACGTTCGTTCAGCCGTTCTGGAGATACCTTCAAACAAAAATCCATCTAAACATTCGCATTTATAACATATTTATTATAGTAATATTAGTAAGATATATAATAAAATAGTAATGGTAATGAAAAAGAATTCACGAGTTAAAAAATGAGCAAATTAGTAACACATTACACACTGACGACTCTAGTCAATACTATCCCTTGCTTCGTACCAAGGACATTATTTTATGTAATAAAATTGAGCTCCAATATCAGTTGAACATCAACACTATTGACACTTCCTACATATACATATTAGGTAGCCGTTAGCTGTTCTAAATAAAAAAAATGTTTACGCACCAACGACTCTTATCTAGTTATTTTTAAATTTACAGAACTTACTTGAACTCGGTAAATAAGTTAACATTATTACTATCGTTACTGTACCGTAAAATCGTTCGAGCGCAGCGCAAGGATTTATTCACGACTGGCTGTCGCTCGCGTCTCCGTCAATATTATAAAAAGATAAAAATTCTTTACTGAACAAATAAACCATTTTTCACAAAACTACTGAGCTCTGTCTCCTGAACTAATTAAAACTGAGCTTCAGGAGGCACCTACTTCTATTATCTATTACCTAAATTATTTACAGTTAGTCAGTGGCGGATTAAAACATTTGCCGTCAGTAGGTTATTCAAATTTTATCGCCTCTACTAAGCTCCGCATTTCGATACAACATCCCTACACAGACCCAGAAAAGTCAGCTGTCTTGGGCCCTCCTTCATCGTAATAAGTCCAAGCGAAGCTACGATCTCCCACAATGTAAACAGTTTAGTGTATAATACTTTTTTCAAGAAACAAAACTAGAACCCTGCTACATCACAACATAACTCAACACAATAATTATTAGAATTTTGTGTGTTTGTCCGTATGTTTGTGTGCAGCGCTAATTTTTTAAACGGCTTAGCCAGTTTGGGTTATATTTTCATTTACGTACTGTAGAAAGCCTCATTTTTTTTGTGACTGAGTAGTCGCTGTTTGCCTTGAAGAGGCATTTACAGCTTCAACGGACTCAAGGTAGCCGAGCGCAGATGGTCTCTGAGCCTCGTTTAAGAGTAACAATCGCTTAGGTGAACACTCCATGGAGTGTCTGGGCACCCGACAGGGGACCTCGGCTTGGGCTGTCACTCATTACGCCTTAAGCATTCCGATTCAAGGGTCCCCGAGAGGGCTGAACCTCGGCTTGATCGGTTGCTATTATCTGATTGCTTAATAGCAATCAGATAATAGCAACCGATCAAGATATATAATAGATGTATTAATATACATCTAACATTACTACCCCGTTCGAGCCGTGGTGCAATTGAGAAAACACTCCCTCGACTCGATAGCAGAACGTGCGGTCACATAGGAAGTCTCGTATTATTCATACGAGACGGTCGAGTACTCCGTTCTCATATAGCTTGCATATGAGCCTGTTGTGACTTAATTTATCGAACGCTTTAGCTACGTCGAGAAAGAGAGCTCCGGTATTAAGGCCGCGTTGGCTTTGGCAAGAATGTGTTCCGTGATGCGGTGCACCTGATGAGTGCATGAGTGTTCGACGCGAAATCCAAACTTTTCGGCAATGGGCATGCCTTTCGTATCCATAAAGGAACGAAGACGGGTTAAAACTAGTCGTGCATAAATATTCCCAAAGGTTTTGAGAAGGCTCATGGGGCGATATGAAGTGGGATTTGTAGGCGGCTTTGAGGGTTTGGGGAAACGTATGACTTCGGCATCCTTCTGCCAGACACTCGGCTTTCTTCTCATTCAGCATGGCTGGTATAATGTTTGGACGAGAGAGTGGCGGCATTGTTGAGTACGTGTCTCCTTTAAGTGACTTGGGAAGCCGCCAGAAGGCTAAATAGGATGGCTTTAAATTTCGAAGTGTTGAATCCAACCGTTCGTTCCGGATAGCAGCTATGCATGTTTTTACTTAACGCTGTAATTTACGTAGATGTTTTCGGTTCGATTCGGTGGGATACAAATCGTGAGCTCGGGTGCCCAGCGTTGGTTGTCTAACTCTGGCATCAGCCTTGACCAGTCCTCGATGGTGGTTTGGAAATGACTTGTTAAAGAGCTGATCGCGGTGCCCATATTATTATAGGTGTTAATTAGGTCGGGAATGAACGTCTGTTTTAATTTGAGGGTCAGCCGGTGCGGAGGGCCCTAGCTGCAGCAGAACTCGGTGATCCGAGTGGAGTTCACGTATCACCTCAATATTACGTAAGGTAAGGTTAATATTGTTAATGATTAGATTTGTTTATTAGTGATCCTGTGTATCCCAATGTATGGGGATAGTGAGTGGGCTCTATTGGCGCTATGAATTCAAAATCGAGTAGTTCCGACAGTGCGTCAAGCACATGGCCGCGTTTACTGATTCTAGTAGAGTTCCATAGAATGTGCTTGCTATTGAAATCACCTGCAAGGATGGTGGCTCCTCCTAGAGATAAAAGGGATTCAAAGCGTTCGGTGTTCCCGCCGCTCGTTTGCCTCCTTCTCTTATATAAAAAAAAGTCGAAGCGTAATATGGTTGCGCTTGATCTACAGGGAAGGTAAACTGAAGCTATTGTAATGGGGGCGAGGCCAGTCATGGCTAGATGACAGATCGATGCCTCTAGATGAGTTAACGCGGGCGTACACAGTGGGTACACAGTGCAGGATTTTTTATAGTAAATAACAGTACCACCGCCTGGGGCGCCGGTCCTCTCATTTCTAACGATGTTATAATTACAGACTTTAGGGTCTCTATTGTCGGTAGAAAGCCTCATTTAAGACTAATGCCTTTATCTCAATCGTTACAGGAGTAAAAAATATTTAGATTAAAATCCAAAGTTACGGAAATTTTGATAACTTAAACTTTTATTCATATTAAAAAAAATTAAGAAAGAAATAAAACCGACGTAAAAAAAATCGGCCGAGGAAGATTTCACTAAACTACCTCTGCAGGCACCATTTTATATCTGAAATGTCTTAAACCTAGTTACGATAAAGTTCCCATCTAGGCCGAAACCAACTCCAAAATAACAATAATTGTACGTTATAGACATATTACAAGAAAGAAGAGAATTTTCTTACTTTCGACTTTATTTTGTTACTTTTTAGTGCATTTTGTTTGGGATTTTTTTGAAGTCGGTTTTCTTTTTTTCTTAAAATTTTTGTTTATTTCTTGACATTTAGTGAATTTGATGTTCGATTACTAATTTTCTTTATACATATAGGGACGGAAATATTACAAACGAAGGACTTTCCTATTTGATAAATAATGCTTAAATAGAAAAACTCATTTAGAATGCAGCAGATAACCTCTCATCATTCAAACAAAGAAATAATTATCAAAATCGGTATACTATAGTGTGTCTATTTAAGATAGATTAGTTTGAAGATAGTTAGGTCAGGTGCCGCATACGCATAACCTACGTATAGAATACGCATTAAAAAATCGCAAAGTGAATAATACAGTGGAAAAGTGTAATAAATAGACAAATTAGACAACGATTTATCAGTGAGAATGTTTTCTGAAGAAACAAAATAGTGAAACAACTTATAAACAACATTATATTATGCCCAGTTTTAACTCGCAGAACATTGTGTAAACTGACTATTATCGTTTAAATCAACAATTTTGTGTCTAATTAGGATCAACGAAACTCATAAGTGCTTAAATTTAGGACATACAGTGTTAATATTTGTGTTTGTTTACAAATAAATTGTGCACAATGACAATTAAAAATAATTAGTTTTTGGACAATACCCACTTCGAGAAAAATATTATAGCGCCTACAGAAAATTTAGCTGCAAACTCTCATAATGCGATAAATGATCATTTTATCCAAAGGCGGACAAAACATGAAACATAGAAAACACTAAGCTGTCACTACCTAGTTTTCCGTTTCAATAATTGTTACGCACGTCGCTAATTATACATACTTGCCATCTACTTGCTGCGTTTTACCAATTTAACGATTATATAATATGGAAGGGCAATTTCAAATTCTGTTTGATAAAATGAAGGTCGAAATGCAGAACCAAACTGCAGAGTTAAAAGAATCGATAACAAAAAATGTAATGAAACATATGGAGGAAAAATTAACTCCCATTATAGAAGAAAACAAGACATTAAGACTTAGAGTAGAAAAGTTGGAGAAGGAAATTGAGTATTTAAATAGAGACAAAAGAAATAATAATATTATTGTTTACGGTGTGGAAGAGAACGAAAGATCGGATCTGGAACTATTGGAAGAGGTCAAGAATAATTTTAAAAATGATACGAATATTGATATTGACCCACGCGATATTAATAAAATACATCGCATCGGTAAGAAATTAAGAGAAGGTAATAAACCGAGGCCTATAATCTGTTCGTTTACAAGCAACTGGAAAAAGAACGAAATCATTAAGAATAAAAAGAAATTGAAAAATATCTATGTAAATGAAGACTATCCAAAAGAAGTTTTAGAGAAGAGGAAAGCGTTGCAAGTAGAACTAATTGAAGAACGTAATAAGGGAAAAATAGCATACATAAAATATGATAAATTAATAGTAAAAGACCACAATACAAACAAAGAAAAAAGAAAAAGAGAAACATCCGTCTCGCCTTCTACTCATGTTAGCCATCCGAATAAATAACAGGCTTTATCTTCCATCAAAACGAACAGGACAAACGCTTTTGATATGATGAGAGCTAGATCAAACTCTTTTCCTAACTCACCCGCAACAAAAAATCAATTACAATTAAACATCGGCAAACGGAAAACGAGACTTAGCGATGACAATAAAACATTTAAATCAATTAATGAACACAAATCTCCCCCAAACCGACTGGTCCTCGTGGGGGCTAACGACCACGACCCTCTAAAAATAGAAGGAAAGACAGAAAAACATTCATCAGATATATTTATAGCAACTCTCAATACAAGATCACTAAGAACCCCGGAAAAACTTATAGAATTAGAAACAGCCATAGAACATATAAAATGTGATATCCTAGGAATAAGCGAAGTAAGAAGACTGGGAGAAAAAATTATCGACTACGACAACTATATTCTACATTACAAAGGTGAAACCGCAGGGCTATATGGAGTAGGGTTTATTATTAAGAAAAACCTATCAAAAAGCATAATAGAGATAAAAGGAATATCGGAAAGAATAGCAGTTCTCAACATAAAACTACCCACAAATAGGAAAAGATATGAAACATGGTCGATTATTCAAGCGTACTCACCTACAGAATCGGATAAGAAAGAAGATATTGCAATAACTGACCAATTCTACCAAGAACTACAAACAACACTTGAAACCGCTTACAAAAATGTTATCGTTATGGGCGATTTCAATGGATAGATTGGAACAAGACAGGTGGGCGAAGAATATACAGTAGGAAAATATGGTATAGGGAAAAGAAGTAGGAATGGATCGAGAATAGTAAACTTTGCATTAGAAAACAAACTGAGCATCTTAAATAGTTTTTACAAAAAGAAGAAAACAAAGAAATGGACATGGACATCTCCTAATGGAATGTATAAGAACGAAATTGATTTTATAATGTCAAATAATAAAGAAGTTTTTAAAGATGTTTCAGTCATAAATAATCTAAATTTTAATACGGACCATAAAATGGTTAGGGCCATATTATCAGCAGATATTAATAAAACGAGTAGAAAATTTTATAGAAAAATCCTACCCACCATCTTTCCTAACAATAATAATGATAATTTCCTTAATAACTTACAAAATGAAATAATAAAGAATGACAAACCTAGTATGTCAATGCAAGGAAAATATGATAGTTTAATAAACATATTAAAAACTTCTGTAACGAAATCGGCCGCAGATATGAAAAAATCTATTTCAAAAGAAGCAAAACAACTACTAGAGGAGAGGAAAGATCTTATACGAAGTGGAAAGAAGGGAGAAGTACGCAAACAGATATCAGAGTTAAGTAAAAAGATTAGTGCACAGCTCAGAAAGGATAGGAAAATAAAAAGAACAAATACTTTGAAACAACACATAATAAGAACAGGAGGTGTAAGGAAGGGATATAAGGAATTAGACAACAAGAAAGAATGGATGGCGAGTGCAAACACTAATAACGGAACATATACCACTAAGAGATTAGAAATATTAAAAGTCGCCACTGATTACTACAAGAATTTGTATAAGACTCGAAACCCCGTTTTAATAACAACAGAACTAAACATAACAGCGGAAGATGACGAACCAACACCAAAGATAATGAAGGAAGAAACTATAAGAGCTATTCAATCTCAAAAACTTGACAAAGCACCGGGATCGGACCAAATTACTAATGAAATTTTGAAAGCAACATTATCAGTAACCGCCGGAAGATTAACTGAAATTTTTAATGAAATTCTAAATCTAGAGACTGTGCCTGATGATTGGACTAAATCAGTAATAGTACTAATACATAAAAAAAGGTAGTAAAGGGGATATCGCGAATTACAGACCAATAAGTTTAATGACCAATATTTATAAAATCTTTTCCAAAATATTACTTTCACGAATTGTTGCAGTACTTGATGACAATCAACCAAAAGAACAAGCCGGCTTCCGCAGCAAATTCTCTACCATAGACCACATCCATGTGTTAAGACAGATTCTTCAAAAATACAGAGAATATAACAAAGTCTACTACTTAGGTTTTGTCGATTTCAACAAAGCATTCGATACATTAGAACACAAATATATATGGGAAGCCCTAGGTCGTCAAGGCGTTCAGGCGAAATACATAAGAATAATTAAAAACATATACGCTAAGAGCACGGCACGAGTACGAATGGAGTCCCTAGGCGAAGAATTTCCGATCGGAAGAGGAGTTCGGCAGGGGGACCCTATATCCCCTAAACTGTTCTCAGCAGTATTAGAAATGATTTTCAGAAACTTAGAATGGTCTTCATACGGCCTTAATATAAATGGAGAGAATCTTAATCATCTTCGCTTTGCAGATGATCTAATTTTGTTTTCCGAATGCCCCAATACACTACAAAAAATGCTACAACAATTATCAGATCAAAGCGCATTAGCAGGCCTTACAATGAATATCTCAAAAACTAAAGTAATGAGTAACACGACGAAAAACTTTGTAATCAAAATTAATAATCAAGAAATAGAAAAAGTCAAAGAATACGTATATTTAGGACAACTAATTTCAGTTGAAAATTTAATGCAAAAGGAAATAGAGAGAAGGGTTGCTAACACTTGGAAGAAATTCTGGTCGCTCAGTGAAATCATGAAAAACAAAGATATGCCTATTAAGGAAAAAAGAAAAGTATTTAATGTATGTATACTACCCTGTTTGACTTATGGCTGCCAAACATGGGCATTGACAGAACAACTACAAAATAAACTAATAATTTGCCAGAATGGAATAGAACGAAGCGTAGTGAGAGCAAGAAGAAAAGATAAAATGCCATTAAAAGAAATAAGGAAGAAAACTAAATTTAAAAACACTCTCACAACTACTAGGAAATTAAAGTGGAGATGGACAGGTCATATGCTTCGAGAAAAAAAGGAAAAATGGACTAAAGATATTACTGGGTGGTACCCACGGGAAAGTAAAAGAAACAGGGGAAGACAATATAAAAGATGGGAGGATGATTTTAAAAAAGTTGCAGGCCCAGAGTGGACCCGCATAGCAAAAGATAGAGAGAAGTGGAGAACATTAGAGGAGGCCTTTGTCGAAAGACAAGCTGTTTTGCGAGGTCGGGAGCATCCGCTTGCCGATGAGTAGATTACATTGCAAGAGAACTGCAGGACGGTTAGATGTGATTTTATGATTAGTGATTAATATTGTATAACTTTTGTTTTCTAATCTATCATTCTGATCTTGCATTTTCATTGTAAATTCCAAAATTATTGTATTATTTAGAACAGCAATAAAGGCTTATTTTATTTTATTTTATTTATTTTATTAAGATATGAATTTTTATTCGTTGTGTTATACCGCGTATAAAACGGTCTTTCAATTAGAAACACCAGCGAAGCGAGAAATGAATCCACGTGGAAATGTAAAGGTGAATTATTGCAGCACTTTGTCTTTTTCATCGTCAATCCACGCTCAGGCGTAAAGGGTTTATTGCCGACTTTCCACATCGAATTTATTTTGTTTTTAATAAACCACAGTAAAATCCTACTAATATAAATGCGAAAGTTTAGACTGATGGATGGATGTTTGTTAAAGGTATCTCCAGAACGGAGTTTGACGAAATTTGACACGGGTGTAGAATAAATATAGTGAAACAACATATAAGCTACTTATTTAGTTGTTTTTTTTACTCTTATTATTTAGCTAGTAACGAAATAAAAAATCTTTATAAATATCATTTACTATAACTTAAGTTATAGTGACCCAGTATGTCGTATCCCAACTTAAGTACACTCTAATATGACGTATACAAAATCACAATATGCGAATTTATCCACGTAATTAAACCAATAACTTTACAAGCTAATGAAAAACGTGAAGCCTGCAGACTTAGTAAACATTGGAAGGTACTTACAATGCAATCAACAGGCTTATTGGAGGAAAGCCAACTTCGACGTAATCAGGGCATCGTCTCGATGTAGCTTAGCAATATTTTATTAAAAGAAAAAGGACGTGTGCTTAAAGAAAACAACTAACTATTGAATTCTAAGATCAAAATCTCTGTATAAAATATATCGTCATCCCTGTCATTATCTTTGACAAAACAGAGATAACAATATGTTTTCAACGAGGTTATTGGTCTTGGAAACTATTAAAAAGAAACGCAAAATAAAAATACAGGTTGCCAATGTTCAAAAAATATATTAAAATAATTTAATACTGTTTACAGAAATAAATAAAAAATTCTGCAATAATGTTCTTCATTCCACTTCATAATTCCCAATCAATAACAAGAAATTCTGTAAGTCCTCTATTTCCTTCGTGGATAATTTTAACTTTGAATCAAACGTTACTGAGGAATATGCGATTGGCAGATCTTCAATCTGTAGACGTCGACTGATTGCTTGCGGAGATTGATCAAGCGACAGACTCACGTTCCCCTATGTTCTGACAGATGTAAACTTCCATATTTCAATTATTACAACCCCGACAAAGTAATGAATTCTCAACTAAGACTGTTCATCTTACCATACATCTTACTTATAATATTACTAGCTGTCGCCCGCTATACCGTCCGCGCGGAATTAAAAAAAGTTAAAAAGTAGCCTATGTGTTCTTCCAAACTATGTTCTACATCTATAGTAAATAGCAACGATCCATGCACCCGATCTGGAGATATATATAACTAGCTATCGCCCGCGACTCCGTCCGCGCGTGATTAAAAATAGATGTTGACCAAATCTCAGACCTACTCAATATGCTCACAAAATTTCATGAGAATCGGTCAAGCCGTTTCGGATGAGAATGGGAACGAAAATTGTGACCCGAGAATTTTATATATATGATATTAGTAAGAAGTAAAATAAATGCGATGTTCAGACGGATGTATGTTTGTTTGAACATATCTCCGGAACTGCTGCATAGATATCTCTGAAATTTGCGATTCATATAGAACATTTTTTTTTAATTCCACGTGGGCGGAGTCGCGGGCCACAGCTAGTACAGATATAAAATGTCGCCGTATTATAGGCGTAGTAGGCGAATATTTGCGGCAAACGCACTAATATCATCAAGGCCATTTATGTCAAAGTAACTATTTTTTTTTATATCAAAAGGTGGCAAACGAGCGAGCAGCCACCTGAAATCGCTGAAATAGCGAAGTGACTGCTGCCCATAGACATACGCAATTGCATATACGCTGCCTACCTTTAATTGACGGAGGAGAGGATGCACAGAAAGAAAATATCTTCCCTTTCCATGCATCCTCTCATCCGTAAAGTCCACTTCCACTTCCCATCCTTTCCTTGTAAAGAAAAGGATGGGAAGGGAAAGAGGACTAAATTAGGCCTCCGGGACGCACACTCATCAGACGAAACGCGGAATTGCTTCCACTTCACGCCTGTCTTCTGTGTGGTCGTGGTATTTCACCGGGCGAGCCGGGCCGATTCGTGCGAAGATTTTAAAGTGGGCTCTACCACTGTTCACTATGATATTTTTGGTGTATTTTACACCCGATAAGCACTGCATAAATATTAATACACATTTTGTCATTTACGTTACGATGGCGTTTATCACAAATATTCGTTGTAGGCCCCCTGGTGAGGTGGCAGCAAGTCATTTGACATGATCCTGTCATACATCATGCTCAACCAAATATAACATGAGGAAACTCGAAGACTGTTTGTAGTCTAGTAAATTTCACAATATTATCTTTGAATACCGAGAAATCTACGTATAGTTCAAGTCAAGTATAGCTGATAACCTTACGTTTAAACAGCTGATAGTAATAAATAAATTTTAAATATAGTACATAATGAGGTACATGGATGTTTTAGTCACTGCTGTTGGGTTTTTGAATGTCTGGGAATCGTTTCTCTTTAACAAATTATCATTATCAACTGGCCCTTATTCCTACGGAAAATCGGCACAGTCTGAACTACTTCTCCATACATCTCTATTAGCCTCTAGATTTATCTAGACCAATTTATCTTTAAAAATAAAGGCAAGAATTAAAAAGACATCACGATATGACTTATTACTATCTATATATGTATAGGTTTAAGATTTAGTCTAGGTTTAGATCCACAGACAATTGCGAAAAAATCAAGTCTTCTTAATCGTGTTCTAGAAAAAAGACTTCGAACAAAAACGTATATCATACGTGCCACAATTGTTTAAATATGGAACCAAAGAATATTACGCTTACAATCATTAATATAAAAGAGCTCTAATTTATTATCCTAGAATAATTTCCATGATTATTACACGAAAGTCATGAAATATTAACGTAATTTATACGTTTATGTCACATGTCATAATGTAATGCTTCGGAACGAACTCTCGGATTGTATTACAATTTCATATGCCCCCCCCCCCCCCCC
>NW_013532534.1:1087276-1089756 GCF_000836235.2 Papilio xuthus | reverse complement strand
CCCCACCAAAAACCCCCGCGCGCCCTCTCCCGGAGTTATCTGTGTAACATTAACTATACGATACACACTGACAAAAAACTTCGTGAACAATGTAAACACTTTTTTTTTTAGAAAATTTACATACATTTTTTTTTATTTTACTAACGTCAGAAATATATTATTTTTTAAACTTATTTAACTACTTGTAAGTTTACTTGATACGATGTTTGAATTTTTATTATATTAGGGCATTGTCGACTAATTACGGTAGGTACATGAGACTTACAATTATGAGTGACAGTTTTGTGCCACCCTTACCACGGTAAAGAATTTCCTCTGAAACTACGGGCGTTAAAAAAACGCGAGGAATGGCAATATGTTTGTAGTTGTTTCCGGAGATACATTCAAACAAACATTCATCCATCTATCTAAACATTCGTATTTTTAATATTAGTAAGAATAAAATGATACATAATACGCGACAACCTTGAAATCAGTGTGTATCGGATTATTTGTGTCAAGACGCTCATTATTGTCGCTGGCGGAATCAAAGCGCGAACACACGCGGCCCCGGGGGAGCGTACAGACGATGCACTACATTCTACTCGCCTGTAAGTAAACAACACACTTCATATAATGTTACTACAACGTGTTACTATTAACTTACTAATAGTGTTAGAAACAATTGGTGTCTAGTAAATACTTGAAACGTTCAGCTAATGATGCCGATGTTATTTGGGTGAGCTAACGGGCCCAATACTATCCCACATTGCTTACAGTTTTGTGTTACTCTTTAGTAAACAGACAGACAGTAATTTTAATTTATTTCTAGATATTTTATTTGTAGTTAAAATTTCATTCTCTATTTGTTAGAATTCGAGATTTTATTTCGTTATAATTTGTTTGTATCGTAACGCCATCTATTACAAAATTGTGACACTAATAACATATGTTTTTTTTTTTTTTTTTTATTTATTTAACAATACAATTTAGAATACAAATAAACATATGTTTAACGCTAAATAAACCTCATTGGTTTGGTATAAGCGTTAAGGTCTTCCGGACAAAAATATTTTGAGCTTGCACTTTATGTTTTTTCGTGAAATACATTTAATCAAATCTGAGGGTAGTTCGTTCACCAATCTAGGAACGATGTAACTTGCAGTGCGCTCACCGTATACATTTTTTGCGCCGACGGTACGAAACTGGTTTAGAGTTATCGCCCGCGTGCCTACAGGATGTTCAATTTTAGATAAAATACTTTCATTAAAAAAATATTGTTTTAACATTACATATTTAATTTTTGTATATATTGGTAATATATTACAATGGTGAAAAAGTTTTTTTTCGTCGTTTTGAAATTTGTTTTTAATCTTAGGTGATATGATTTTTTTAAGTATTTTAACTTGTAGTCTGTATATATGTTCAAGATACGATTTATAAGTACGGCCGTAACTACCTAATCCATATTGTACATAGGATTCGGCCAACGCGTGATATAGCATTAACTTTATTTTAAACGGTATACGGTCTTTTAAAACAGTTATATTTGCTAGAAAACATCTTAGTTTGTTGCAGACAAAATCAATGTGGTTGCCCCAGTTAAATTTGCTGTCAATAATTAAGCCTAGGTACCGTTGTGTGTCTACAATTTCTACATTAGAGCAGTTGCAACAAACTCGACTTGCATTATGCAAACATTCGTGATTGTGTGCCACTAAGCAACAAGAAAAATCTTGTTTTAAATATGGCGATTTAATAACCAATAATTTTGTTTTATTGCTATTGATAACTAAACGAGCGTCGTGACACCATCGCAATAATGCGTCGAAATCAGATTGTAGAAGTTTGAAAGCTACATTCGGATCTTTGTTTGCTATTACAAGGCACGTATCATCTGCAAATTGATAACATGTGGAGAATTCAATAGAATTACTTATACTATTTACATAGGTTGTGAAGAATAAAGGTGCAAGTACGGAGCCCTGGGGAGTGCCTTCTGTTACATCTATTTGTTCGCTAAACGTCTTGTCTATCTTTACGGTTAATTTTCGATTTTTTAAGTAGTTCGTGCACCATTTGAGTAACGGACCACGAACACCAGAGGCTTCTAACTTAGTAATAATCTGCTGGTGATCTAATGTATCAAATGCCCGCGAAAAATCAACAAACAACGCGAGTACAACACGTTTATTGTTGAGATGTTCATTAACTTCATCGGTAAATTTCATCAGTAGGTCATTTGTTCCTTTTCCTTTTTGAAACCCAAACTGATTCGGATAGATAACCTTGTGGTCCTGATAAAATTCTTGTATTTGATCGCCAATGTATTTTTCTACTATTTTATCAATAGATGAGAGCAAAGTAATGGGGCGATAGTTGGAGTAATCGTCGCGTTTACCCTTCTTATGGATCGGTCTAACACAGCCTAGTTTTAATTCATCGGGGTACAATCCTGATTTAATGCTACAGTTGATTAGATTAGCAATAGCCGTTGCGGC
>NW_013532534.1:1074521-1086731 GCF_000836235.2 Papilio xuthus | reverse complement strand
CAGAATTATATAATTCGAAAGGCTAATATAATCTAAACTTAATACTCTAGCCGTCAAAGATATTAATTTAGATAAGGATTTATACCGAATACAATATAATAGCACCGTAAGTTTACGACGCTGTGATTCGTATGCATTTTAATCGATGTCTCTTTAGAATAGCATGGTTATTATAAGACATACATAGATGATAGATATATATGCAACCAAACACTTTTATGTATCAAATTTAATGATCTAAAATTTGTTTATTCATCATTTTTATGTAGGTCATATAGTTTG
This sequence comes from Papilio xuthus, assembly GCF_000836235.2. NCBI lineage: Eukaryota > Metazoa > Arthropoda > Insecta > Lepidoptera > Papilionidae > Papilio > Papilio xuthus. Next base: position 1,086,449 of record NW_013532534.1, on the reverse strand, counting down.
ACCTATACGTAAGCCAATAAATCAAAATTGTGCTTGTCTTTGTTACGAATTGTTGCATTTTTCGGACGCGCATTATTTTATTCTGATGATATCTCCTAAACTATTTGTCAGAATGATATAGTTCAAAGGAAAAATTTCATCTACATTAAATTCTCTTGATAATGAACACATATATTTACATAAGGGTTAATACTGAACTTGAATAATAGCGTCGAAAGTAGCGCATGAATTTATTAGATGATTCTAAATAAAAAATGGTTATTGTGAAAAAACTATAAAATATAGATAAATGCTATCGCGGACTTTTATTCAGTACGTTTAATGGGCTACAATTAGTTGATACATCATTATTATGTACACTGTCGGCCAAAAGTTTGAGACCACCTTGAAAAAATTACAATATTGAATAAAACTCCAAAAGTTAGTGCTCTACAAATTATTTATTTACCTTATTAAATAGGAAACTTTTTAAAAACTATAATAATTGCCATTATTATTAATAACAAAAAATATATATTATATTATTTAAACTAACTTTTCGTCGAAAAATCTTCCCATACTTTTTATAACTTTTTTGACCAATCTTGGTAACCGGGCTATTAGTTTATTGATAGTTTCTTGTGAAACATTGTTCCAACTCTCTTGTAAAGTCCTCCAGATGTCTTCTTTTGACGTCGGACAATGACTACGGACGTTTCTGTCCATCTCCTCCCACAGAAGCTCTATCGGATTGAGATCCGGACTCTGAGGGGGCCACTCCATGTTTTTTAAAACTCCTTCCATCTCTTTATGCTCTAAATATCCCCTGCATAGCTTAGAACTATGTTTTGGATCATTATCTTGTTGGAAAGTTAATCCATCTCCAATCATACGTAGTCCGGAAGGAACAGCGTTTCGCTCCAGTATCTCTTTGTACTGCTCCTTTTTCATTATTCCTGGCCCTCATTTATTATTGAGTTCATTGAGGGAAACTTACAGGCCAATCGGTGGTCTAAATTTAGCTAAACGAACTTTTCGAAATTGTTATTTATGTTGTCGATTTAAAGAAAAAGAAGTGAATCCTATAATGGGTAACTTGCCGCAGCGACGTGTGACAGCGAGTGGTCAGCCAGTCGCCAAGGTCACGGCTGTAAACTTGTCAAAGTTTATATTACGGTTTTCGCGTGCTTCGCAACTAAAGCCATTCACATTGCGTTAGTAGGTGATTTGACAAGTAATAATTTTATGTCGGCTCTTCGTCGTTTTATGTCACGTCGCGTCAAACCTAAACACATTTATTCCAATAATGGGACCTCATTCGTAGGTGCGTATAATTAAATCGGTCGATGGAGCAAGGAATATATATCAGGACTTCAGTTGAGGACAAAATGGCGCTCTAATCTCAACCCATTGCAGAAAGGTGTTCTGGTCATCCTCAAGGAGGACAACTTGCCGCAGCTAAGATGGCGGCGGGGTCGAATCGTGGCAGTCCATCTCGGAGCGGATGGAGTATCCCGCGTGGCCGACGAGCACACTGCGACGAGAGTCGTACGCCGCACACTATAGATGGATGATGCATAGAATAGATGGTCTTGTATATACTATATACCATATTTATGTGGATATATAATAATTTCGGTTATTACTTTCTTAAGGCTTAAAATATGGTGGTCTACAACTGTTTGAAAATTTGTACTGCATACAGTTATGGCCATAGCTCTTGAAAGTTATCAACCAATCCTAGGGTACAGTTCCCGACCGCCACAAATTCGTACTGTTTCTGTATTAAAATGTGTTTTAGCTGAAATATGCCTGGTTTTATGATTGAAATAAAAGAAACACATGTTTAATTATAAAGAAGATTATTTATTTATTAACTCTTAATGCTATTGTAATAGGTTTAAAAAAACATGACAAGTAACTAATTTACAAAGCAAGGGCCGCCTTATCGCTACAAGCGATCTCTTCCAGGCAACCCAGTGGGACAGGAGAGAATAACATAGATAGAGGGGTATAGGGGTAAATAAGAGCAAGAATTTATTATAATATATATATACACATATATATATATATATATATATGTATATATATTATATTATATATATATATATATATATATATATATATAATATAATATAGATACAAGTATGCGCCATTACCGCTAAAAAACAGCCATTTGTCGTAGATCTTCGTTTCGAGGGCACTCCCCTGGTTGCCTCAGCCAGTATCAGTATTCTCGGCGTTGTATTTCCAACCGGGCCACCGCCTTCAGCTGTATAAGGCGCAAGTTCGGACCAACATGGAATACTGCTCGCATCTCTGGGCGGGAGCACCCCAGTACCAGCTTCTTCCATTTGACCGCATACAACGGAAAGCGATTCGAATCGTCAACGACCGAGCTCTTACTTTTTTCGGGCGTCCCCGCAGTCTCCGTGTCAAGCTCCCTCTGGCGCAACTTATCTAAGTGTATTATGAGGTCGGCGTTGCATTGCCTCGCTCAACTTCCTTCCTCCATCTATTCACTCCCTTTACTGATCGGCTCGACACTCTGGCGCTGCGGAGGGACGTTAGTTCCCTCTGCATTTTCTACCCTATCTACCACGGGGAGTGCTCTGAAGAATTGTGCTGTCACACATTGCTTCATGCCAAATTTCAAGATTCTAGGTCGACTCTAAGTACCCTTTTACGCAATATTTTTTTTTTAAATATTTTTTTATATGATGAAACTAAAAACTAACGGTTTTCGCAATGTTTCCTTAATCTGTGCTTTACGATGTTGCTTCGTGCCAAATTTCAAAATTTTAAGTTCACGGGAAGTACCCCGTAGGTTTTTATTCCCTTGCGAATGTCGATAATTTGCGTAAATATGCGACATAAAGGGTTGTATCTTTTGATTGGGTTGGCTTAGAAGTTTCATTTTTTCACAGCACCTAGCGACCGCAGACCTGAACATTTGATATAAATTCCAGCATGATACCTTTACGCGTTTTCCAGAAAAAGGGTCTTGACAGACGGTCGGACGGACAACAAAGTGATCCTATAAGGGTTCCGTTTTTTTCCTATGAGGTACGGAACCCTAAAAATAAAATTTAAAGATAGCAATGAAAAGATTGGGTCCAGTAAAAGTTAAATTAACATCAAACATAGGGCTAAATAAATGCTATACACCATAAGAAACAGAAATTACTGCTTTCCGAAAGTTGAAAAATCAATTTTAAAGGAATTAAATAACAACTGTAATATTGTAACAAGTAAAATTTAAAAAATATTTTTAAGTCTGTTGCTGCTTTTAGGCCCACGAAAAAAAAACTAAATTGTCCACCCAAGACAAATATGGACCGCCCCTTGGGTACAATTACCGTCCACCCTGGCTGGAATTACTATAAATGTGTGAAATTATTATTATTTGTCATTTCTCTTGGCTTTTTTGTATCATAAAATTAAGTTTAATTTAATTAGAAAGTACATAATAGGTAATTCATCATTTTATTACGAAATCAATGTCTTATTAGGATTATCACGGATATTAATTTAACGGGTCTCTAGTACACACTTCCCGTTATCAGAACTTTTTGAAAATTGCTACGTAGCTTTAGTCATGATGAAAAGCCATTTTTTACATTTGGTGTCATTGTAAATCCAAGAATGCCCCCCATCATAAAATGACGGATAACATTTTTGCTCAAGCCCCACATTAGTATCAACTAAAAGGATTTGACTAGTAGGACGTGATAATTATAAAAAAAAAATGATATTTATAAAATTAATATTTATGAAACGTGATTCCTATATGTTTAACCTTATTAATCTAATCGAATAGTTGTGTTTAATTTTGAATTTTCTATTTATTTTGTGCGAAAAATGACGAAATTGACGCTTGTTTGGGTTGTTAATCATGGTAATAATGGTACAACGGAACAAGATTATTTGACTTGACATAGTAAATGACAATGTCAAGCCTTTAACTTATTTCATTTTGTTTTTGTTGATTTACGTGATATTCGTTACAAATTATGTGATTTTTTCGTTAACCCTAGCGTTTCTCTGATATACGACACATTTCTTCTGGATTTTGGCTTATCTACCTGGACATTCGAAGATTTTAACCTTTTACGTTGACCCTGGCATAATCTTACGGACTCTCGATACTTCATCATACATTTGGTTTTGGCTTACGAACTAACAAGGATTTTCTATTATAGAATGTTTGTGGCGATTTATTGACCTTAAGCTATGTAGAACGTGCATCATTATAAATAAAGTTTCAAGAGAATGAGTCAACTTTAAGCGCAATTTATACGTTTCCCGACACACCTACAGACTGTAAAACGCAAATTCGAATAATTGGGTAGCACTCCCAGCAACAAGGCCCGAAAAATATAATTATTGTAAATAAAAATATTTCTTCTTAAATATTCGAAATACGGTTTTTATTTTTTTCCTTTTATTGCTACAATCCGTGTCGGTAAGTGACATATTAGAACTAGTAGTTACTAACAGTGTCACCAACTTATCTATGAACTGACGGGTGTCGCGGTCGTCGTTTCATGTTGCTTGTTAATTCCAATGTGCACAAAAATCGGGAAAGTGACATATTTTTATTTTCATTATTTAGTTTGTATTTACGATAAACTGCTGACATAGGGATTCTCCCTGTTAAAAGACTCATCTCGATATTAGTGGTAGGCCTAGAAAGTAGGTGTAAGTAAAAAAAAAAAAGTTTATTTTAGGATTTATTGAAAACCAAGTTTGCAATCATTGTGGTCAAACACGTTTTTGAAGAATGTGAATAAATCGACTTTGTCGTATTCTCTGTTTGCCTGGTGTGCGTATTTTAGTACCAGCTTCTTCTGCTGCTTGGCACTCTTTAGCAATTTTTTTAAATTAGCCCTTGACTTACACCTGTAACAAATGTTTTGTGATTCAACGTGTGTGATAGAAATAAATTCATTGTATTCATATATTTGTAAGAGCTTAGTGGCGACTGTGGGTAGAGTGTCGTTATCAATAATTTTAATGATAACAGAGTGACTATTTAAAAATATTAACAACTGATATTATTGGTATCCCACTTTTGGATTTGACGGAATTTGAGGAAATTTTACCCTTCATGAAACAGGTCTAACATAACAAATCGACCTGTAGGTTGCTACACCGTTCTTATACAAGAATGTTTATATCTTATTATGTAAAAAATGATCAATCGTCATATGTCTCCATTCCTATCATCATTTTGGGTAATTTACATATTAGAAACTGGCAACACTGACCTGTTGCAGCTAAAATCCGTCTGTATATTTGATTAAACGCAATGTTAGGAGCCTGCAGCCGAGCTTCTTCTTCAGAAAATGATTTCACCTTTAGAATAATACTCCGGGCATCACTCAGAAGTATCGCAATAAAACACACGGAACACTCGAGAGTAGTAGACACTGATAGTCGAATGACACAGGGGGTGGAAACTTAGAAGAAGGACGATTTGTATGGAAAGTGGCGCCACCTTTTAAATCTTGGTAAACATAATTTCATCTTATGGCTAAGAAGAAGAAACATCATTTGTGTCATCGAGACATTCATGTGTCATCAAACCGCTACGTTTTTCCGTATTTCTATTTCTGTTCTTGTATTCTTAGTTAAATGTTGTTTCATTCATTTTGTTTTTAATTAAAATGTGTTTTCGTTAAAAGCGACGCTGTACGCAACTGTGTTTTAGATGGACTGATTATGGCAAGTTACAATTCAATAAAAATTTTCATATTATTCCCATACGTCAGACTCATTTAAACATTTAAATATTTTCGTATTTTGGTGTAGTTTTTTTTTAGCACCATTGTGATTTATACCAAAGAGTATAATAAGTATACTATAGAAAGAGGGGCAACTCGCACGAAGTCGTGGATCCACGGCGATTGTGGCGCTCCATGCGTATAATCGGTGAACTAATTTTTTTTTTTTGGTACCTATATACTTAGGTTCGCATATTTAGCTCACTATAATAATAACTGATAAGTGGGAATCTAATTTATGAAGTTAAAATTGACATTAAATCAATGTTCAAAAATAATATACCCACTTATGTAGTTATTAATATAGTGAGCCGATATCAAGTAGCCTTCTATGAAATACCTCTATTAAAATGATCCTATTATTATTGGGGAAATAAAAACAAAATATTTTTATATTTTTGTACATTATTTATTATATTTCTACATAACTTAATTTTAAATCTATGCAAGTACATATACATCAATGACTTTCAAGATATCAGCTCAATATTTTAATTTTTAATATATATATTTGAAAATTACATTTACGGTAATAAATAGTATAGCGCGGTCACAAAAGAATGCATACCCTGTAATTAAAACCAAACCCCAAAATATTTTCAGTCATATGCAAGCTGGCAACTGGCAATTTGTAGTTATTTGCGAGTTTAAACACTCTGAACATATTCTCTTACAACATAGGCAAGCAAATTTTTCTTTACAATAAAAATTATATTTTTTACATATACACACATGGAACCCACCTACAAATTTCAGACACATCAGTTTATGGCTCTATAATTCCGGTGATTGGCACACATTTTCTGAACATCACTGACCGTCTCTCAGGAAGGGGGAAACCGTGTATATGTGCACCTACAACAAACAAACAGAATGTGATTTCCTGTCAAGTATAGGAACTGATATGTAAAATGTATTAGAAGTAGGGCACCATTCAATATGATAACCGGAAAGTATAAATCACTGTGGTGCTAAAAACTACACCAAAATACGAAAAAATTTAAATGTTTAATTGAGTCTGACGTATGGGAATAACATGAAAATTTTTATTGAATTGTAACTTACCATAATCAGTCCATCTAAAACACAGTTGCGTACAGCGTCGTTTTTCACGAAAACACATTTTAATTAAAAACAAAATGAATGAAACAACATTTAACTAAGAATACAAGAACAGAAATAGAAATACGAAAAAACGTAGCGGTTTGATGACCCCATATTTTCTCGACCCATCAACAGCAGGGCAAAATTGCCTTCAAATTCAAAATAAAGACGTTACGGATGCCATTTTATCTTTTAAACCAGGTTCGGCTGCAGGTTTGGATGAGATCTCACCCCACCATTTGAAAGATTTAACATCGCATTTCGTGGGTGATGCAGGCAAGCAACTTGTAAATTTGATCACTAAATGAATCAACTTTATGTATTCTGGTAATGTCAACCCAGAATTTGTTCCCATTCTTTTCGGCGCGAACCTTATTGCTCTCACCAAAAAGGACGGAGGGGTGAGACCAATTGCTGTTGGATCAACACTACGACGTCTGGCCTCCAAAATTGCTGTTCGACATATTTTACCAAAATTAAATTCGGAATTCGAACTCGTACAGTTAGGCTTCGGTGTAAAAGGAGGATGTGAGGCAGCCGTTCATGTCTTGCGCTCTTTCCTAACTTACGGGCGGCCCGACGTGTTGCTCAAAATTGATGTCAAAAATGCTTCCAATTCGGTAAATAGGGATAACCTGCTGACGGAAATAAAAAACATAAACCGGAAATTTACAATTATCTTCTTCTCAGTTACGCCGACCTAACAAAGTTGTTATATCGTTCTAATAAACTGTCCTCGGAAGTAGGTTGTCAACAGGGTGATCCCCTTGGGCCTGCAATTTTTAGTCTGGCTATACATCCGATAATCAAAAATTTAAATTCTAAATTCAACGTTTGGTATTTCGACGACGGAACCCTAGGAGGTGATGTGGATACTGTGCTTTCGGACCTTTTTGTAATTAAAAATAAATTTGAAGCCATTGGTTTGGATCTCAATTTTAGCAAGTGCGAACTTTTTCTAAATAACTGCGTTTAAATTTAAATGACGTTAAACAAAAATTTAATATTTTGGCTCCAAATATTAAAATAGTTAACAGTAATTCCCTTTAACTTTTAGGTTCGCCAATTTTTGATGAATCTATTTCAGAATATATTAATAATTCAATTACTAAATTTCAAAATTCTGCAAACCGTCTACATGAAATTAGTCCACATTATGCTCTTTGCGTCTTAAAATTCTGTCTTTTGGTTCCAAAATTTACGTATGTGCTCCGTTGCTGCTCCTTTGGGAATTACGCAGATCTTTTATCAAATGTAGACGACTTAATCAAAATTAACTTAGAGTTTATTCTTAATTTACAGCTGAACGAGCAGTCTTGGGCCCAAGCATCCCTACCCATCCGTTATGGTGGTTTAGGGATTCGCAAAATTTCTAGTGTTGCTTTACCAGCCTTCCTATCTTCTGTCCATAGTTCAGCTAATCTCGTAGGAAAAATTTTAAGGGCATTTCCTTCAAACTTCGAGATTGCTGGCTTAGAAGAAGCTAGAAATGCTTTCTTAATTGCATGCCCAGGCCAAAATTTTCCAGTTTCTCTAAATTTACAGAGGTGCTGGGATGATATCTTTTGCAAATTAACCTACGAAAATCTTTTAAATTCTATAATTTATACTATTATAGGTTTGGCGCGTGCTAGGCTTTTGGCTGTGGGTACGCATGAGGCTGGCTACTGGCTTCACGCGTACCCTTCGCCACATGCAGGAACATTTCTGGAACCTGACACGTTCCGAATCGCAACCTGTCTTCGGCTTGGGGCTCCGGTCTGCGCTCCTCATAAATGTCCCTGTGGCAGTGATGTCGACAAGCTAGGACATCACGGACTGTCTTGCCTAAAAAGTGCAGGCCGCTTCTCGAGACATGCCGCACTCAACGATATCATACGTCGGTCTCTTGCCACCATCAACGGGCCAAGTCTACTTGAGCCGACTAGTGTAGCAAGAGACGATGGCAAGAGACCTGACGGTATGAGTTTGATTCCATGGAAGATGAGTCAGGTGCTAGTATGGGATGCAACCTGTTCATACACGCTGGCCCCTTCCCATCTAAATGGAACCAACAACAAGCGGCTGAAAAGGCAAAAGCATGCAAATACAGGGGTCTAGGCTCCGAATATCATTTTGTCCCATTCGGCGTCGAGACCCTTGGTCCGTGGGGTCCTAGCGCTTTAAGACTTTTTAAGGACATTTCCAAAAAAATAATCGACATCACAGGGGACCGAAGAGCTGGCAGCTACCTCGTTCAAAGAATTAGTTTAGCTGTCCAAAGGGGGAACGCTGCCAGTATCTTCGGGACCTTGCCTAAAGGGACTCCTTTTAATGACATATTTTAGTAAATTATTAGTTTTTTAATATTTTATTTTATATCATAGATTTAAGACTATATGTAATTATAGAAATATGGAGGAGTTGTACATACTGTGCATGTACAGTCAGTGTCATAAATACCGTAACAGACAAGATATGCAAATATATAGGTACACCAAAAGTAATCAATTATATAGGTACAACAAAATCCTCAAATTAATAGATAGATACATTCACCCTGCTCAAATACATCGGTACATACACAGCGTCAAATATATGAGTACATGTAAGGTGCCCATAAATATCGTAGCAGCCACAGCGTCATAAGTAACTAAGCAGTCAAGGTGTGCAACAATATCGTAACATTTGACAAAATTGAACTCTATCTCTATATACTTGTAGTACAATTTTGAATAAACTACTTCTGTTAAATTCATTTGACACTTTGCATCAAACCGTTTTTCAAAATTTACTAAAAGTGTTCGTCGCGGATGACACATATTAGGTAGATAAAACCAACATCAAATTTAAGTTTGTCATCATATATGCTAGTTTGGTCTCGTGGCCTTACCGTTCGCCGCCGTTGGTACGTAAGGTCGGCGGTTCAAATCCCAAGCCGCTATTTTTTTTTTATATTTAAGCTTTTTAATTTTAATATCGAAGTACATGTAATTAAATTCTATCGCCGTAGTTATTAGGTACTTTTTGATATTGCCTTGGACTAATGAGTTTGACCGTTAAAGTACGTTTCTATTTCAAACAAAAATGAAAGAGATAAAGCGATGCTATTTGCATGTAATTTGTTTATTACTCATGTTTGTTAAACTTGTACCGGTAAAAATATCACGTTACCTTTTACTGATACTGATTATATTTAAGAAACAAAGAAAAAAAACTGAATGTCAATATCCAAACTACATCAAATTTTTGGTCGATTGCAATAAACATTCCAGTGTGCGTGGGCGCGCACACATATGTAGATAACACTTGTATGTATAGTTTCCGCGCGTACCATTCTTAAAACCCGCAAAGACAATCCACGCTCCGACCACTCACTTCACCCGCGATGGTCTGCCCTAATTGTTGTTAACTTTATTTAAATTTCTTTCTACCCGACAGCGAAAATTATAAAAAAATTGTCGAGCAAAATCTTACATTACCAAATTTTTACTGGTTATGAAAAAATAACCCTGTATAAGTGATTGATAAAATGAAAAAAAAGTAGCATGAGATTCGAACCAGTAACCTTACATATTACGGCAAACATACTATAATACTGAGCCAAACTAGTATATATTGTGACAAGGCAAAATTTGATATTAGTTATTACGTATCTGTCATGTTCGGCGTGACAAAATTTTATATTTAAGCGTTATGACAGGAGAAAAAAATATTGGGTTGCCCAGTAAGTTCGTGCCGCTTTATAAGGAAAATTAAAACCCTGTTCTCTTAAATTTTTGGAAATGTTTTTAAATTATATTGGTACGACTCTATACCTAAAACATCTTTTATTTTTGGCTAAAATTTTAAAAATTAGTTTTTATCTCAACCAATGAAATGAAATTATTCACAATATAGAAATTTTTGTGACGTTCGATATGGTGGAAATCCGAAAATAAATCCACTTCAGCTTCCTATCGAAAATCGGAACGAACTTTCCGGACAACCTATAATGTTATTACAAAATGTCAAATGAATGTAACAGAAGTAGTTTATTCCAAATTGTATCACAATTATATAGAGATAGAGTTCAATTTTGTCAAATGTTACGATATTTTTGCACACCTTGACTGCTTAGTTACTTATGGCGCTGTGACTGCTACGATATTTATGGGCACCTTGCATGTACTCATATATTTGACGATATGTATGTACCGATGTATTTGAGCAGGGTGAACGTATCTATTAATTTGAGGACTTTTGTTGTACCGATATAATTGATTACTTTTGGTGTACCTATATATTTGCATATCTTGTCTGTTACGATATATATGACACTGACTGCATAGCAACGAAATGAAGACGTTACTAAAATTTAATGTAATAATAAATTAAGTTATGTAGAAATATAATAAATAATGTACAAAAATATAACAATATTTTGTTTTTATTTCCCCAATAATAATAGGATCATTTTAGTAGAGGTATTTCATAGAAGGCTACTTGATATCGACTCACTATATTAGTAACTATATAAGTGTGTATATTATTTTTGAACATTGATTTAATGCCAACTTTAACTTTATTAATTAGATTCCCACTTATCAGTTATTATTATAGTGAGCTAAATATGCGTCCCTATAGAGCAAGAGCCCGTGAGGGCCAGACCTTCGTATTTTTATAAAACCTGAAAGTTCTATGTATATCCCTAATACAGGTAAGAATGATCCCCACCCATGAAACCTGGGTAGTGGTGGCTTTGGCAGGAAACAGGTAGCAAAGGTGTATAAAATTCCGCCTCAAATTTGTAAATTTATAAAACTTAATTTTTTATATATTTTGTTCATAATAATATTAAAACTCGCGTTGCTCATTGCCAGACACTTAGTATGGTTACAACCCCCTGCCAGACACCTCTAAACTATTATAATTTGTAATTATACTTACGTTATATTATAAAAGCTAAATTTTATATATATTATTAGATGGTAACACCGTACGGGTGGCAGAACGGTAGGATTTTATCTACAAAAGAGGTGGCATCATTGGTATGCTCTTGCCATTGGTCGGGGATGATACGATTCTTTTCAACGGTACG
>NW_013532534.1:984670-1065872 GCF_000836235.2 Papilio xuthus | reverse complement strand
AGGGGACAAAGTTAAAGTATTTACAAATGGGATTTGGTCAAATGGTTTAATAATAAAAAAAATTAACGCGCGATCTTACTATATTAAGATGTGCACAGGTCGTGTAATAATAAGAAACCGTAGGCACACAGTGAAAGATAGCGAGTATCGCAATGAGTCATACGTGTCGCCGTACGACGCTGATGATTTCAACATCGGCCGCGAAACACAAGCGGCGCGCACCCGTGTCCACGTTCTGGATCCGTCCACCCAATCATTGTTAGGTACAAATCGTGAAAGCAACAACTTATATGTTACGAAATTTGGCAGGACAGTGAGGTCTCCTGATCGGTACGGGTATCCCTAAACAACTGGTAAGATAACGAAAACTAAAACTCAAAAGTTTGTTCCAAAGACGAAATGTATATTTTATATTATAATACTTAAAACAATAAGGTAATTAACTAAGCCTTTTGATTTTTGTATTAATTTTTTTTGTTTGTTTGCATGTTTTGTATTTTTATTTTTTCATTCTCTGTTAGTTACATTGCATTTAGTTATATCTTGTCATTTTTTAGTTATTGTAGTTGTTTTTTTTATCTCTTTCAGAAATATTGTATAGATTGTAGGAATAACTTAAGCTGGGAGATGGTTTGTTATTTGTAACTTTTCTTTTAATTTTTATTGTGTTTTATTTCGTATTAAGTTTTTTATTTTTATTATTATGTTCAAACATCTGTTTAAAAGAAGGGGGATGTCAGGTATATAGAAATAAAGTTTTCGGTTAATAAAAATATTATCTATCGTGGGTAGATATTAATAAATCAGTTGATACGTGACAGCTGTTTGATTTAACACATCCCGTGCATTAAAAAGACTTTACACACACACTCTTGTGTTGAGCTGGGCTCCACTCTTGTGTTGAGCTGGGCTCCACTCTTGTGTTGTGTTGAGCTGGGCTCCACTCTTGTGTTGTGTTGAGCTGGGCTCCACTCTTGTGTTGAACTGGGCTCCACTATTGTGTTGAGCTGGGCTCCACTCTTGTGTTGTGTTGAGCTGAGCTCCACTCTTGTGTTGTGTTGAGCTGGGCTCCACTTTTGTGTTGAGCTGGGCTCCACCCTTGCTTTATGTTAAGCTAGGCTTTATTCAAAACAATTATGAGTAAAGCTCTTCAAGTAAAGACTGAATTAACAGTCATGAACATGTAATAATTTCTTTTTATTATTTTTGTATCACAGGTACTGAAGAAAGCAACCAGAACCTAGGCCTTCACGAAGGGTCTAACCGAGCAGTACCAGGGTCGTCGTCCGCAGCTGAGTACTTCCAAAACTTTACGGGCGAGGACGCGCCGTAGTCAGGAGAGGCCGTATTAGATGGTAACACCGTACGGGTGGCAGAACGATAGGATTTTATCTACAAAAGAGGTGGCATCATTGGTATGCTCTTGCCATTGGTCGGGGATGATACGATTCTTTTCAACGGTACGACGCAACGGCTAACGACTCGGCGGGGGGGTCAGTTACTCTGTGGATGCGCGTCAGTAAGGTGGTTAGCAAATTTGAGAGACAGTTTTTAACCTAACAATATTATATGGAGAACTATTTAATAATGTTTCCTTAGTAGCCAGACAGTTTCGAGGGTTCTGTCGTCCTGCCAGACGTATTAAATGTGTGCAATACTAGTGAGCGCGAGGAGAATAAATAATAAAATAGCAACGGGTGCGAGTGAAATAGAGTGTTCGGTCTATTGCGATCCTTTACTGCGCATCTACTGTTGTTTTTTTTTCGAATTATCTAGTAATCTTTTTTCTAATTATTTGAGAAATTTTATTGAATAAAATTATTACAGTCTGAGCCAAAGAGTATATAAAATAAAAAGTATATAAAATGGTCTGAGTAATAAATCACACACAATCACCGTGGATCCACGACTTCGTGCGAGTTGACCCTCTTTTATACTCTTTGGTATACTTACTATACTCTTTGGTCTTCCCTATTTTGAGTTTACAAATGACTTATGCACTGTTTTATCTGTGCTTCGTGCTTCTAGAAAATTCGCGTAACGGGTGGTTGTATACACACATATACATTATCTGTTAAAGTTAAACTGTCTGGAGTTGGTCTAGTGTCTAGCTTACGATTTAACCGGATTTTTGCGATTGATTGACTGATTGTCATCTGAAGACAACGTGTTTGTGTGAACTGATTATTAGTGAGAAACAAAAAATCTCGTTACAACAGCAATTTGTGTTAAAAATGGCTGCAATGTCCGTAATAGGTATTGATTTCGGCAACGAATCGTGTTATATTGCGGTAGCCAAAGCAGGTGGCATTGAGACAATAGCCAACGATTACAGTCTCCGGGGTACACCGTAAGTAATATTTTCCGAACCTTTTTTTCCCTTAAATAGTAATCATGTGGTTTAAAAGTTACACATCACATTTTCATATTTTTGGTTATTTTTCTGACATAACATTCAGTTAGTTGTCAGTTCTGGAAATAATTCCTGACAATATTATAATCAAACAGGAAAGAAGTTCTTTTCTGGTATTAAAAGCATATTCAATCCACTTTTACAAAATAATCCAACTCTCCAAGTTATCTGTCAATCATCATAGTGAAATATTCAAATTAAAAAATTACAATGACTAAGCTTTTTTAATACGGAAAAATTTTACTTACGAACACAATCTACTTTAAGGGCAAGCTTACACTTTCAAATTAACACATAGTATCATCATTCAAATCAATTCAAAACATTTTCAGATCATGTGTCGCCTTCTCGCCAAAAAATCGGATATTAGGAGTAGCCGCAAAAAACCAAATGGTGACAAACATGAAGAACACAGTTTTCGGTTTCAAGAGACTCTTGGGTCGTAAATTTTCAGACCCACACGTACAAAAAGAGTTAAAACATTTTCCATTTAAAGTTGAGCAAAGGGGAGATGGCGGGATTGGCATTCGAGTTAATTATCTAGGGGAAGATAATGTGTTCAGTCCGGAACAGGTACAAATATCAGTGTATTTAAATAAAAGCAATCATTTATTGTTTATTACTTCAGAAAATCATTGTACATGAATTATACTTAGTTCATATAAGGTTATGTCCAATTGACATGTGAGACCTTGACACTTGTAGGTTGCTACAAGCACTTATAAGGATACAAATTACAAAACCCACTACCAAAATGTTTTTATTTTATAATTAAATGTTATTTTTCTTATGCAATCATAATGAACAACTATTTCAGATTACAGCAATGCTATTTACAAAGTTGAAGGACATAGCAGCAACTGCATTACAGACACAAATCAACGACTGTGTAATTTCAGTACCAAGCTATTATACAAATGCTGAAAGAATGGCTTTATTAGATGCTGCTGGAATAGCTGGTGAGAATGTTTAAAAATTTATATGCTGAGAAAGTAGTATTAACTAAATAACATCACCTTTACAGACAAAATTTATTGTTCTTCTCATAGAGGCAAAACATTACTTATATTGATTTAGTCTGGACTTTAACTTTCAACACCTTAGTTGCCAAGAATTTTATTTATCATCAATAGTTATTCTGAATGATGTAACTACACTGAAATTACAATATATTATGTATACTTTCATCTAAAATCATTGTTTAAAAATTAATTTATGGAAACATAAAAAAATGTGTTGAATTGTTTAAGTAAAATTCTAACATGATTAAATTTTAGGTTTGAATGTGTTACGTTTAATGAATGAAACAACTGCAACTGCACTAACATACGGTATTTACAAACAAGATCTACCAGCTCCAGAAGAGAAGCCACGAAATGTTGTTTTTGTTGATTTTGGATACAGCTCACTGCAGGTTCGTAAGAATGTATATGAATGAAATTATTATGAAATTTTGACAATAAATTGTACAAATTTTTTAATTGTTTTTATTTTTATAACTGTAGGTGGCAGCATGTGCATTCAACAAAGGCAAACTTCGAGTACTGGCCACTGCTACAGATCCCTACTGTGGTGGACGAGACATAGACATGGCTTTAGCAGAATATTTCTGTCAAGACTTCTTAACACGGTTTAAACTCGATCCTAAGAAAAATCAGAGGTTTGTCATCCCTTTGATATTGTTCCAAAAGGCATATTTTATTTTTCTAGCATGATAAAAATATGATATGTAATTGGGTATTTCCTTTGTGGTCAGGAATTTGATGACCTCATACCAAACCACAGATTAAAATTTTTACAACACAAGAGATTGTAACAGTGATTAAAACCAAGCTTATAATTTCCCTAGGGAACATTTTGATTTAATAAGTTTGTTTTGATTTGAAATGTTAGCTTCTTGTACTTTACTTTTTGGTTGTCAACATAATACATTTTTAAAATGTATATCAATTGCACAATCTCAAATATATTTTCAGGGCTTTCTTACGTCTCTTGCAAGAAGTTGAGAAGATTAAGAAACAGATGTCGGCTAACAGCACTCGCTTGCCACTTAACATTGAATGTTTCATGGAGGAGCGTGATGTTTCCGGAGAAATGCAACGGGCCACCATGGAACAACTATGCAGTGAGACTTTCACAAGAGTAGAAAGGACTCTCAGGGCTATTTTACATAATGCTAGTAAGTATTCATCATTTTATCTATATTATAAGAATTAAATTTTCAAGTGAATCATGCAACAAAAGTTAACCATAGCATAACTAAAGGTAATTTCAATAATGCAGCTTCATTGTTAAAACTGCTGTTATGCTATTGCAAGCTTATTAAATTGAATGTTACAAACCAAAATAATAAAAGTAATGTTTATATTTTGAAATATTCTGTGTATTATGTAATAATGTAAAATATATTATGTACATTTTGTCACATATTTTTTATACTCAATTAAACAAAATGTAAAAACTACATTTAAATTACGTTGTTGTCAGATTTGAATAATACATTTATTTATACACCCTATTTCTTAATACTTTGTAGAACTGCGACCAGAAGACATCTACGCAGTAGAGGTTGTCGGAGGGTCGACTAGGATTCCCGCTGTCAAGAGTTTGATTGAGCAAGTGTTTGGAAAAAACGCCTCAACTACTCTTAACCAGGTAACTTATCTAATAGAATGCCCAGTAAACATTCTTCCAGTCCAGCGAACGAATCCAGCGCTAGATTAGTAATGTGAAAATGTAAATACAATGTTAAATATCTCAAGATGGCAAGATAGTGTGAATTGTAATATGTTGTCTGTAGGACGAGTCTGTGGCTCGCGGAGCTGCGCTGCAATGCGCTATGCTGAGCCCGGCGGTGCGCGTGCGTGAGTTCAGCGTGGCCGACGTGCAGCCCTACGCGGTGCGCCTCGCTTGGGACGCCGCTAGGGGCGAGGACGGAGATATGGAGGTAACTATCACTAATCATGTACTAACATGACGTGTTTCTGTGTAAATTTGTATATAATTTTATTTACGCGTATTTTTAAAGATCAAGTTTTTCATTTTGTTGTTAATATAATTTGATGTGCAATTTAATATTTTCAGGTGTTCCCAGCTTTCCATGCCGCTCCATTTTCAAAGATGTTGACCTTCTACAGAAAGGAACCATTCTCAGTTAGCGCCTACTATTCTGATCAAGTTCCCTATCCGGACAATTTCATTGGTAAGTTTATTAATGGTCTAATTTTTTTACTTGCATTTTGTCTCTATGGTATAATGAGCTGTGCAAAGTTTTTGCCTTTTTTGATGGTGTCTGTCCAGTCATGTAAAAACTTATTTGATATAGGGCAATGGAACATTCGAGATGTTCAACCGACCGCTGAGGGTGAATCTCAGAAAGTGAAACTGAAAGTGCGCGTCACCATCCACGGCATTGTGACCGTCGCGTCCGCCTCACTCGTCGAGAAGAAGCAGGACTCCTCTCAGACGGATAACGTAGACATGGAGAACGTTAATGAGAAGGAGAGCAATCAGGAAGCGCCAATGGACACTAACGGGGCGTCGCAAGAGCAACAAAACGGTCCCGACAACCAAGAGGTGAGAGAAGATGACATGAAGGGCGAGCCGCAGGAAAAACAATCGTGGACACAGAGAGTAGGCCAGTGGTTCAGCGGGGTATGTGCCGGTAGAGCGTTTGTCCAGTGTTCGTGATGTTTGTTGCCGATCCGACGTCCTCCCCACTCCATCCTCCCCTCCCCCTCGCCTCGTCGCCCAATATATACACACATACATACATCTTCATAAACATATTACAATATTTGTTTATATTGTTGGGCCATGTTTTACACATACACATTGTCCAGGTTTCGTTTCTGTATATTCCATCATAAAGTTGAATTACTTTACACAATCAGATAATTTAAATCATAAACTTGCATGATTTCCTTTTAGTTTAGTTATATCAACCCCGTTTTCATTATGTTTTAATTTACTTGATTTGAAATTAATTCATAATATTTTATTCATGTGTGGTAGTAGAAGGCAACAAACATCACTTTGTTTCTCGGTCCCCACCCTCTCTTGAGGCCCCATTTGCACAGTGTTCTCATAAGGCTTTTAATTCCTTTTGAAGATACTTATTTTTGTTTGAAGTTTACAGCGGAGTTACTCTGTGTCCACGCATGTTTTGTTATACCCCTGATATTGTTTTACCTACTTCCTCTAATAGTAATTGAATTAAGTTCTACGATGCAAATTGGTTTTTCTGCTTGTTGTGTTATTTAGGTGCAAATGGGTCATCGCATTGCTTGGAAATCTATAGCTAAATTGAATTATTATGTAAAAAATATGATTGTATTGTTAGTTCCAAGCTGTGACGGTGGTGGGGACGTGGTAAATGTAAGAGTTATGAACTTGTGCGTATGCTTACAGGAAGGTAATGACGATAAAAAGGATAAGTCTAAGGACAAATCTAAGAAAGTGCTGGTGAAGACTATCGAGCTGCCCATAGATGCTCGCACGCACGGCTTCTCGCTGCAAGACGTCAACACCTACATGGAACAAGAGGTACTGATTAATCATAAGTTTTTAAAATTTACGCCACTTTGCAGTGAATGAAAATATAAACCATCTCACAGGAATTTTTGCCAGAATCTGTTATGGCGATATTTTAATCTCATATTTCGGCGGCAATAAAACCATTAACATAAACATAGTGATAAATGATAAATTGATTTAATATTTGCATGTTTGTTTTGTAGGGTAAGATGCAGGCCCAGGACCGTCAGGAGAAGGAGCGCGCGGACGCCCGCAACGCGCTGGAGGAGTACGTGTACGAGCTGCGCGGCAAGCTGAGCGCCGGCGAGGCGCTGCACGACTTCGTGGCGGAGGATCAGCGTCGCCGTCTCGTCTCCCACCTCGATGCCCTCGAGCAGTGGCTATATGATGAGGGCGAGGATCAAAACAGACAGGTTGGCAAACCCCGCACCCCCACTACTCCGCACCAACACCACGAATAACCTTATTGCCCTTCAGTGGTTTTCACTCACACGGCGTCGTTCTGGAGATACTTTCTAACAAACATTTCTCTATAATTTTAATTAACAACTTTTTTAAATAACTTAGTTCACTATACAATCGAATGGGAACATTAATTGACATGTTTGTATGCAGGTTTATAGCGACAAGTTGTCTGAGCTGCGGACGGAGGGCGAGCCCATCAAGCAGCGGCGGCTGGAGTTCGAGCTGCGCCCCGGAGCCCTCGACGACTTCGCCCTCTCCATACAGCTCACCAACAAGGCCGTCGACCAGTTCAAGTAAGTAAATCAAACAAATCAAATATCTGCAGATATTGACATCTGTTTTCACTAACATATCCACGAACACTTACTATTAGGGTTTCCTCAATATAAAGAACTAAATTTAATTTATTTTTTCTTTAAAGATAGGATCGATTATGAGGATGATGGGCTTTGCTTATATTACTTAATTGAAAATTAAAACTTTGGAAAGGCGAAAGCCATGAAAAAAATGAGAAATTACTTCTGGAATTTGTTTGAAATCTAGTTCGTAAATTAGTCCTTAATAGTAAGACAAATTACATAATCAGTAGACATGTTGATGTATGTACTTGTGTTATCTCCATAGTGACGTGAGGTTTGTAGGTTGAGTAATGTAGGTCAATGATATTTGATCGATACCACATACCACATGCCACATGCCCTGCTATGAAGCTAATGTATTAAATATTCACTCCGCCTTACGTTTGTTGAATGGTTAAGTATCTTACAGTCCAAATGTAAAGTTCGATTACCAAGCAATTTAGAAAAAGTATATTGAGTTTACGTAATTATATTTTTTTAACTGTCGCCCGCGACTCGACGTATTCTTTCAGATCATGTTCTACATCTATGCTTTTTTCAGCGAGATACATACAACCGTTCTTGAGATACCTTCAAACAAACATCCATACAAACATTCGCATTTATATTATTAGACATTTATTATATTAGTAAGATTACGAGAGATCGAATATCCGATTTGATAAATGGTGTTACGAACACAAATTATATTTTTTTTAATAAAAACCTAAAGAAAAAGCATGTTATACGATCAATTGCATTTATGTGTAACATAAAATATTAATTACATAATCACTACGAATAACATGATTTTAAATACCCAAACTACATGTCTGGCATACATGAATGAAATAATAATGTTTTGAATAATTGCACTTACAGGGCCGGTGACGCGAAGTACGCGCACTTGAGCGACGCGGACATCCAGAAGGTGCTGGAGGCGAGCAAGAACGCGCTCAGCTGGGTGGAGAGCGCGCGGCAAGCGCTGGCCCACACGCCGCGCCACCAGCCGCCCCCGCACACCACGCACCAGATCCGCCAGGAGCGACAGGTGAACACTACATACATACCCTAGTGTCATGTGTCATGCAATCAATTCACCGTGTTAGACATATATGCTAGGGACAATAACTGCAATAAGTTTCTTGAAGTGCCTCTTCGGCTACTGGACATGGCCACAGCCCCTCTTTCAATATGGAAAAAAATTAATCTCTGCCTTTTCATTATATGACACTTTGATGCCTATATAACTTAATTTACATGTTGATTAATGATTTGCAGTCATTCGAGAGCATCGTGAACCCGATCCTAAACAAGCCGAAGCCTAAGGAGAAGACTCCGCCCCCGGCGAGCGCGGCGCCCGGCGACGCCCAGCCCGACGGCCAGCAGCAGGCCCCGCCCCAAGCCCCGAACCAGCCCCACGAGCAGATGGACGTCGAGTAGACCTCCCCCACATACACACTCATTCACATTAATTCACACCTAAACATAAGACTAAATAATTCACGTTTATGTTTTTAAAACTACATAAATAGCTCGTTTTATTATATTGACAATGAAACTTAATTTTTATTAATTTGCCAAGTGGGCCAACTTATTGAGTTTTCTTTTTGTATTATTATTTTTGTCTCGATATGTCTGTAATGTTATTATTTATTCAATACTAATCCGTTATTTGTATAATTACAATAATATTGCGATTCTTAACTTCTACTAGGTACATTTTCTTTAGAAAGGATGGTAAGTTTTAATTTAAAGAGTTAATGATTACTATTAAAACAACTACTCTTTGTGATAAAAATGTAGATTTACAAAATTATGAAACACTTTCAAATCAATATACATCTGTAGAAAAATTCGGCTCAGTAATATTAAAGAACGATTGACGTACTTAAAATTGCTTGGTACATGCATTTAGCTTATTATTTAGTCTTATGTATAAATTGCACTGTTTCGAGAACATTGTATGGCGGATGATCGATGTTTACGAACGTAAAATATCTAACAAATAGCAATAAATAATATTTTGTGGATGAAATTAACTACGGGATTATCAGCTTATGCGGAGTGAGCGAGACGAATGTATATGGGAATGCGCAGGTGCAACAGGGATGGAGTATATTTAGCTATTTCTGGCAAATATTTTAAGTGAAGAAATGATTAACTTTTCTTCGTTCTGTCGTTGGCAACATCAGCATCCGTCATCACCAGCAAGTATTCGATTGATAAAATTAGCGAATATTTATTGTAAGTGGACAACTGGTTTGTCATGTCACGTGTAATTTCCGATTTGTGACGTCACGAGTGCGGTTTGCTACCACGTGATGCACTAAAAAGCTCTGTGTTGTATTAGAACTGTTTCTTTTTTGGTTATTATTTAATGTATTTACATTATGTACTGTATTATGTATATCGTGCACCGTACCGGCACGTTTTTAGTTAATTCATTTTTTTATTATTATAGTGAATTATTGAACGTTTATCGATGCAATGTTGCGGTGTATCCTTCGAGGTATGCTTATCGGAATAAGTTAAGTTCTTATAAATGTTATTACGAAGGGTATCTGCGCGCGTAGCTAGATGTGATGTAATGAAATATTACGAAATTATTTACTATGCTTATATAAAATATAGTTGTATGAAATTATATTAAATGCCTCGAGCACTTCAATAACTATTGGACTTTCTGTGCTGTGTTTTCAGTTACTTTTTTAATACAATATGTAGCTCATAGAACATACTTACATATATACTTGTCATTCCTACATTTGTAAATGTGACGTAACATTAAATAGATTGGCCCTTTTGCAAAAGGTTTTTTTCTTTTTTTTTTATTATCTGTTTAAAACCATCTCTAGTTATTCTTATTGTTTTTTAATATCATTATTATAACAAAAAAAGCTTTTAATAAAAAATAATTTTCTAAAATCTTTGTAAGATTTGCGTTTTAAAAGATTTCTTTTTAATAAAGATGTTTCACTTTTGACTTTTACGTCTAAAAACCATCATTATATCGATGTATTATAGAAATTAAATTTTAAAATATTTCAAGGGCCTTTCTATATCTTTTAATATGGCATATTAACAGGTTTTAAATTTTTGCGATAGAAAAATATAATATCCATAGCACCATTCATTACTAGCTTTTACTTGTGAATTGAATATTTTGGAATTTTAGATTTACAGAACTTTTTCCAATATAGATTATTTGTGCCAGTTTAACCCGAGTGAAAATTAACCCTTAATCTATGCTACGTGTAACAAATTAATATGCTTAAAATCACACAGTTATAATAGCCCCCAAACTACGAAGTTCCAATGAGCGGTATGATTCCATTATTTACTTTATTGTAATGCTCTTAAGTTCCTTTGGCCTACTTGTACATTTGAAAAAGAAATGGTTCACCCATACAAATGTTAATTGTGCATTTTTAATGTTATAAAAGCTTAGTAAATGAATGATTTAACAAAATAAAAGGAGTTTTATTCGTCTTTTAACCTTTTAATCTCTTTTAAATATCGAAAGATTAGCTTTCGCCTGTGACTCCGTCGGCGCGGAATTAAAAAAAAAGTAAACGGGAAAAAAGGAATCCTATGTCCTATTCCTGGTTCTAAGCTCTCAACTAATTTTTAGGCAAATTGATTTAGCTGTCTTGTGATATAAATGGCGTAACTAATGACTTTTATATATAGAAAATTTGTGAACATTTTTAAAAATATAATTTGAAATGCTGGTTGTTTATAAATTTGTTGTCATGTGATGTCAAAGTTGACACTTCACAATAGTTGAAAAGTGTCAATCAATCAATGTTACTAAACTAAAATAAAATACTGAAAACATGGGAAAGCAATTTGGAAATTTGGCTTTTATACGAGGAATACTTTATTTTCGACTATCACCTTATGAACAAAGAGCGTACGCTGGAGTCTTAACTAAAGGATTACCAAACTTGGTTCCGAGGACGTTGATGACTTTACCCTTTTGGATGCCACGTAAGTACACAAAATGCAAATTGGATTGATGTCGACGATTTGAATTACATATTTGTGAGAAGAGAAATATTTAGTAGCCAATCAAAGAATAACTATTTTGCAGCGTTTGCTTTTGGTGCATTAATATACTTCTACGTGGACGATTTACATCGTCGGTCGAAACGCAAAAATCCAAAAGATTACATCGACGAGGTGAACCCCAACCCGCCGCCGCCGCCGCCTCCGCCACCCGTTACCAAATGCTAACTATTCGCTGCATAAATGTTATTTATGATGTTAATATATTAGATATTAAAAAATATATTTTTCTTTCATTCAATTGGTTAGACCACAAATCCATAAAATACTTTGCGAAACAAGCAACAATATTATTTTAATATTGCACCTTCACAACCATTGATTTTATCATCCGATGTGCTAGTTTAAAGTTAATAAAATGTGAAAAATGGCTTTAAATGTGCATTACAACGGTTGTAACAAGTGCGCAATTATTCAAACGTAGTCATACGCGGTACATTTTCAAATACAAGTCACCGCATTAAGACTTGTTGTCGCTGATCATATCCTGAATTAGAACAAAAAATTTGAAGAATAAATAAACAACTTCAAACAGAAGGAGGTAATCAATTAGACTGTATTTTTAAGCGAATTATTGATTCATGTGCAGTCAACGCAACAATCACATTTTACATTCAACATAAGGTCGAAATGAATGAATGTCCTTCACGTTTCGTTGCATTAACAAAAAACGAGAATTTCTTTGACTTGAGAAAAATGCATATAAAGTATTAAAACGAGCAGTATTCGTATTCACTTTCATTTATTTTTGATTATTTCGGTTATATAATTCTTAATTTATATGGAATATTTTATAATATCATGTACAATAACTTAAATCGGCTCAAAATTCCTTTATATCGCAGAACTAAATAAATGTTATTTAAATTCTCTAATAATTTTATCCTTTTGGTCAAAGTATCTGTTCAGCCGTATTTCTGCATACCTATGAACAAAATGAATTAAAAAAAATAAAATTGAATATAACAGACAGACCTGTTCATAACAAATTCTACAGATGATTACTTTCGCTGCTTTTCTCCACAGCAAAACTAACAACTTTTTTTATAACAGAAGGGGGAACACCGAGGTGTTCAACGACGCCCATAGACATCAGCAATACCAGAGGAACCGCAGATGCGTTGCCGGCCTTTGAGATGATGATACGCTCGCTTCTTGAAGGACCCTAAGTCATAGCGGTAACTTTCATCATGCATCCTTTAGTATCTAATGTAATAAGTAATAATGGGTAAATTGTGTATACTTAACATCAAATAAACTATTAGTCTCTTCCTAATTCTTTAATAAAAAGGTAGCTAAACTTACATTATAAAATCTTACCTTCCAAAATCAAAGTCAATATCTGAGAGTTCATATTGTATTAGAGACCAGATGCCCCACATGTAGTGAGAGGCGAGCGACAGTCGCTGCACCTCCTTGTACACTTTCTGCACCTCCTCCTCACTGGGCTTCTCACCGCAATACTCGGATAAGTACGTACGAATCCAAAACATTTGGAACTCTTTATCTGGATATCGACTATAATCTATGTCATCTATAGACAAACCTGTAAGAAATTAATTTCATTTAACAATGTTGTATTCTGAACTGTTGTAGTTCTAAAAGGTTACAAGATAAAAAAGGGAAATTTCTGGATAATTTTTTGCCACTGTCGAAAATTATTGCAATTTTATAAATTAAAATGGCCAATGGCACATTTGTTTCAAAATTTACAGATTTGCAAATAAATCTTACTAATATTATAAATGTGATTTTTTTAGTAGGTATTTATTTTCAGAACTGCTAGATGGATCTCGCTGAAATTTAGCATAGATGTAGAACGTAGTCTGGAAGAACACATAGGCTACTAATTTTTTTTTTTAATTCCGCGCGTACAGTCTCGTGCTGCAGCATGTTGTTAACTAGTTGTAAATATTAAAAGATCCGTTCTTTTGGTATTGTTCATTTAAAAGAATAACTTTGTTTATTTATTTTTATAAATATCTTCGATAAAAAATTAGTTTAATACTAGAACGTATTGCTGAAAGATAAAAGTAATTGGGAGTCAATGGTAAAAGATAAAAAGGTCATCGTGCGTTCATATTTCGGCATCTTTAACATGAACGAGAATAATATTAAATTTTGTCTTATAACGCGTATATGTTATGTTAAATGAATATTTATTGCCGAAGTAAATTGTTTTCTTAAAAGTCTGAAACGTGACATATAACACATTATCAGGAGTACAAGATGAACATATCATCATACACTTTCTCCGAAAGAATCGCAGGTAAAATAAAGTTGACTAACAAGGGTGTCCAGAAAACGACTAAAGACCACAGATTCCGTTAGTCTTCCGTTGCAGACCTCTTTTCCTGTATATTTTTAATTGGATAATTTTATTAGATAATAAAATTCACCCATGTTATGTGCGTAGCACTTATGTAACAGTTGTGAAGTGGACTATTATAAAGTGTTTACCTTTTTCTTATCAATTTGATGTCGCTTTTACAATTTATTTGGACAAAGTAGTCATGAACGCGATAAGTAAAATTTTCCTAGATTTTGTATTGACAATATATGACGAATTTTATGCTTAGTTTTCTCTAAATCTTTATTATATAGACAAAGTATATATATAAAAATAATAATTGCGGTAAGAATTAAAGTCTTTGTTTGAGCTTATTGTGAAGTATAGTAGGCACTTTATGGTCAACAATCTTAAATTATAATGTTTATCAAATGACCTAAATAAATACAATAGCTTAGGTCTAAATCTTTTAACAGTGAAATTGTTATTAGCTACTGAAAAATAACCATAATGTCCCGTTTACACTATTCCAGTACAGCGATCATTATCAGCACTGGATTACAACAAAAAAAAAGTAAAACCGCATGTGAATACACGTGTGTATTCAATTGTGTTTACTTATTCGAATGTGCATTTACATTTTTCTGGCTGCAATCCAGTTTGACTACTAGACTGAAGTAAATGTAAACTGGACTTAAGTTTAAACTTTAACTTAGTTAAAATGTGTACATTATTGTTATCTCTATTTTTTTTTAAATATTGAGAGAGATGACAATATGTATTCGTACATTGTATCAGTAGAATTTTACAATAAGAGAACGTGCGTTTTATTGATGTACAATGCGCCAATTGTAGTCAGCAACGTGGCGTGAATGACACTATTGTGATTTGTATAGTTATTATTAACAGCCGGAGCTTGAAACAAATTAGATAAACTCATGTTATTGGATTTGATTCTTATAAATTTACGACTAAGTGTAAGATGAAAACGTTATCGATACTATTCTAATTATAAGAGTTCTCTTATACGTACATATGTAATAGTAAAAAATTATCTGTACATATAGCGTAATCACACACAATGTTAACAAGTGAAAAGCTTTGCTTTGTATTAGAAAATATCATCTATATATATAGAAGAAAGTCGTTTTAGTTACACTATTTATGTCTCAAGAACGGCTTTACCGATATGGCTGAAAATTAGTGAGGAGGTAGCTTAGAGTCAGGAGACGGACATAGGATACTATTTATTCATTTTTTTTTCAAATTTATGCCTTGAAGAGCTGCTTTTTATTTAACTTACTAATATTATAAATGCGAATGTTTAGATGGACGTGATGTGGATGGATGGATGGGTGGGCTACACTAATTAAGTCATTTATATATCCACGCGGACGGAGTCGCGGGCGACAGCTAGTGTTAGTATCAAAGTAAAATACTTAAGCCATGTTTGTACATGTAATGCATAATAAAATGTACGTATAATAATTTGTATGTACATTTTCTATTTACTTTTATGTGTGTTTATCATTAAACTAAGATGTATCTTATCATGATACATTATATAATATATTATATAAAGTCTATTACAAGTTGTCGAACTTAAAAGATATTGTAGTATCTTGCTATCTTCATAAGTCCAATTAAAACTTGACTTACAATGTATATCTTACTAAGATTATAAATGCGAAAGATTAGATGGATGGACGTTAGTAGGTGTCTCTAGAAAGTCTGGATGGATCTTGATGAAATTTGGTATAGATATAGAACAGTCTTGAAGTCATAGCTGAAGTCACGGACGACAGCTAGTACTAAATGAGGAATTGAGTTGAGGTTATGTATAAAATGTTTCAAGCTATGTACTTACCAACATATTCATTGAAGTGATTTGCTATGTCATAAGCCTGGTAGTTATATGCGGCATATTCATAGTCAATGAATGAGACCGTCCCTTTGGACTCATTGTAGATCACGTTTCCTAGAAGCAAATCATTGTGAGCAAACACTAGTGGGCTCTCAGTTTTGATTAATTGCGATTTAAGCCGTTCAAACTCTATCCTTAGTCTTGTTACTGATCCAAAACTATTTGCAAATCTACAACAGTGGATAAAATGTCTATATTAACACTTTTGAAATTAACAAATTCATTAAAATAAAATTAAAACCTTAAACATGGACGATTTTCCAAAAAAAAAAATACATTTTATCCATTCAATAATTCATGTTCTAAATCATGATTTTACAATGTTGTGTTTTTCTGTTTTTTTTTCTCATTACCTTATTTGTTTCTCTTCTTTTGTAAATGATTCAGGTATTAAACAGAGGAATTGTTCAATTTTATCCCATATCATAGGTTCTTTTGCAATCTACAAAAAAAAATATATTATCATCTCCAAAAACTGTAATCCTTTAATCTATTGAAGTATCATGAATAGGATTAATGTTATCACAGTTGTAAGTGCTGAAAGATCTAATCTTTCTGTAACCAACTCTTGGGCAATAATACCAATAAAGGTTAACCAACTTTATCACCATGGGAGCTAAGAAAATTGCTTTTAATCTTGTATTTTTCTTCACATTTCTACCCATCTAATGAAAAGAAATCAGATTTCTTATGAGATTTTATCAGATGGGTTGATTTGATATCTTACTAATATTATAAATGCGAATGTTTGGTTAGATGGATGGATGTTACTTTCAAGGTATCTCAAGAATGGCTGTATGGATCTCACTAAAATTTGGAATTGATGTAGAACATAATCTGCAAGAACACATAGGCTACTAATTAATTTTTTTTTTCGCGAGTTGCAGGCGACAGCTAGTTTCTCATAAATATAGGTAGTGTTTTAGTAGATGATAGTAAAAATTAAGCGGTAAATACATTTTGTATATACTAACTTCTTTTCCAAGTTCCACTTTATGCATTTTTGCCATCTGTTGAGCAACCATTGTAGCAATTTTTGAATCAATTACTGTTTCAGTATTGAGAGTCACACCAGGAAAATATTCATAGACAAGACCATTCTTAAATACCCCATACATTTTTGGTGCCAAGCCAAGTACATTAAGTGTGGTGATGTTTCTGAAACAAGCCGATCCTTTAAAAGAAAATGAAATAAATTCTTTTGATAAAATATTATATTATAAAAATGTAACATACCTTATTTCGGCAGTTCTATCTATAAGTAGGTCAGTTTTATTTCCATAAATGCGAACAAGCACAATATCATCACTTTCACCAATATCCTTGCTCAAGTGACACGCCACAAGTTTATTTGTAATACCATCGGTGAAAAGCTGCAAAACAATATATTGTGAATGAAAAATAGTAGAATTCACCACACACGCACACACCGTTTTCACATTTTGCTCATTGGCTTTTGTTTTGTACCTTAAATTTTATTCTCTCGGAAGGCCAATCCGGTCTAATTTTTTCAAGCACTTTAAATATTCCCGCATAGATATCGCCCTCTTCTATCTCTACTGGTATAAATATATCTCCTGCTGCTAAACAAGCTAACGACATTTTTATATGATTATAACCACCTAAACCTGCCTTACATTTATTTTAAACACGACTGTTTTTATACAGTGCTAAAGAAAACTGAGTTACATTATAAAACATCTCTTCTTTAAATAATTATTTATCACGTCTACTTGTCAATTTGTCATTTTCGTTTGAAATTTCTTTGACAGATGACAGCTTTATTCTGAGTGACATATGACAATCCATTGACATTTCACAAAAGAAAGGCAGATAAGGTAGAGCCAAAATTGAAAAGGTAAACTAAAAACTAAATATTTAGCTTCGAAACAAATCTTGTGAACAAGAAATAGAAACGTTACCACATAGAAGTATCAGAATGTAATTCGTTCTTATTTTTAGTCCATCGCAAAACCGCAATAAGCTATAGACCTATTTTACCTTTTATAAAATTCTACCTAACCTACTCCTGAGCTCTCTAGGTCTCTATTGTTAATTTTACACTCTTTGACTGGACTTTCCTTATGTAACACAAGGAGAAAACTAAGTTCGAAGTAATCCAAAGTCAATTATAAAGAAAATTAAAAAATGGGAAAGCATTTCGGCGAATTAGCTAAAATCAGAGGATTGATTACATACAAGTTATCACCACATGAACAGCGCGCTTACGCTGGTGCCATATCCAATGGATTGCCAAACATTTTCCGCAGATTTCGTGAAAATGTATTCAGAGTTGCTCCACGTAAGTTAAATAATATAATTCAATAGGTTAATGAGCATCACAACAGTTACTATACATCCATATTTCCATGTCACCCTAAAAGAAATAATATCAACACTAAAGTCTGCTGATCCTTATTACAATATAACTCATTACATATATTTTTAAATGACAAAGAAACATTTTTTTCAAAGGTTATACGGTAGATTAACATACTATAATTGTTAAGTGTTCAACACTTTAATTTTTTACCTCTTCTGTACAATTTCACATGACTTACATGCAGCAGCAGGAAGTAACCGGCTATTGTATATAAAACCAACTTAAGATATTTTAAATATGTTGGTAGCTATTTAATGCCTGAGTTCATTGTTATAATTTTAGATAGCTGAATACACATCAGTTCTCTAATTCCACATTGATACTAAATTATATTTAAATGATCAAACTTACGAGGAAATCATTTATTTTGATGTGATTAAGAAAACACTTGAAATAATGTCCACAATACATAAACGACAATTATATAATGACATTGACATTTATGTATTTTTTTTAATTAATATATGGCAGTTTAAAACTGATAAAAGTAGAAATAAAAAACATTAAGTTGTTTTATCCTAATCTCAGTAAAAGAACATACTCATTATTGGAGTCTTCAAGAGGATCTTCTTCTTTTAAATTAATTTATTCTTGGTTTTGCAGCCTTCATTGTAGGTTACCTAGTTTACGAAGGTGTTGACCGGGAACATCATAGACGCACACGCAAGAACCCTGCTGATTACGAAAATGATGAATAAATTTTGCGCTCATTTAAATTATTGCTTGTAGAATATAATATTAAAGAAACCATTACAAATAGAAATATTATGTGGTTTTGGTTATGTAATAATTAAACAATTATAACTAAGTAATGTTTTAATTAAGCTTCTCCTAATCAAAGGATGGATTTGTGTAAATTCTGTATGTGCTAAGTAATCTGCATCACACACGTTGCTCAACCTAAATCGAAAGCTCTTAATGGTCTTGTATCATCCTTATCATGTTGAACAACTCCAATTGAGCATCAAATTGCGACATTCAGGCGACTTACAAAACATATTGTTATATCCGTTTTTAAAAGAGAATGTCAAGTATGTTTTGTATAGCTGTATTGGTAATGTAATGGCTATTGTAACAATTTACTTTTACCAATAATTACTGACTGAACTAATTACATCTCAGAAGTCGCGAACCCTTTCAGTTCCATCATAGTGATTGACAAAATTTTTATGCCTTAAAAAGTTTGCTATGACAAATGTAAAAGGCGTTTTTTACCCAGCAATACTAACCCGCAGATTTTATGTAAGTTTTCAATAATGAAGCTTCAATTGTGAAAAAAAAATTACATGGAGCTATTTTTCCCGTATAAATTTGCTATAACATAGTCAATTTATTTTTCTGTCAATGATGAAATGTGAGGTATATTTAAGCTTCTTTTTGGCTTAAATTTTGGGATTTACTTTGGCTTATCTTCTAAACATTTGGTAACATCTGAATTAGGTATGTTCGAAAGTTGACATATCGGGCTTTCATAATTTTTGACACACGTAATTTGCAATTTTTACGTAAGAGTAAGATATTATGGGTTAACTTTCGACTTGTATAAAATTTTGTCAATCCTTTTCTCTCTCTTTGATAAAGCAGAAGCCAACGGGTACAAGTTATTCGGTAATGGATTTTACGGTTATACACAAAGCTTTAGGGTATCTACGTCGGTATGCAATGATGTGCTAACCATAATCCAAACACAGCCAACAAGCCATGACCTAGTTTATCTAAAAGGCTAAAGGTCAGATCAATTGTGGACGCCATGGTGTTACGGCATAGTTTACACAAAACCTCCGTTTACCTATGTACTGTAAAATGAAGGTAATAAAAACATAATAATAATAACAAAAACTCAATCGCCAATTCGTGCAACTTCAATCATAAATAATGCCTTAATCAGGAGAAATAAAATATGTCCAATGCTGTATATAAAAATTTATTTTGAATTATTATGTATCTTAAAATAAAGGCAATATTTCTATACTAATAATTAAAAATTGTATAAAAGTCGATTTTATTCACATTTACAATAAAACACAAATATTTTAAAATATATCAGTACCTTATAAACTTCGTTGTAAAAATAATATCATTATTACTTCCAATATCTTAATTATATTGGCAGATGTCTTGTTGGATCTGAATATACTAGAATTACTAGATGTTCTGGTCCAATCATATTTGTAGGTATTTTTTTCACTCTTCCTCTAGAACTTTGTTTTTCTTATAATAATAAAAGGACATAAATTATTGCTCTCGAAACTAGCGTAGCTGCAATCGTTAGATTCAACAGTGTTATAGTAATTCTAATTCATTATAAAATTAAAAAAATGGAAAAAAATTAAGTACAATTTAGTACTAGCTGACAAAACTATATTTACAGATATATCGATAAAATAATACGATTTCGGTACAAAAATAATGTCATACACTTAAAGATGTACGAGGTTCTTTCTTTTTAGGAACATATCCATACAAAAATATCGAGCCTATCACCAATACTGTGCCTAAAGCAAATTGTACAGTCAAATGGAAGTCAAATATATACATTGAGGCAACACATGATATGACAATGGCGACGGATGTTGCAAAACCCTTCAGTATGTTATCTGCATATTTGACCACAACGGCCACGATCAAACCGCCAGCCGCTTGCAATATAACTAAATACCAAACGAAACCATCGAATCCTTTTAATAAATCCTTTGCAGGATCTTTTATCAGATATGTGATTGCAGCAAATGGCAACGATAATAAACTTAGCTGCACATTCCGCATCCAAACCTGAAATAAAATATTAATATTACAATTTGAATATATCATTAAACAAATATAAATGGAATAATTAGTGAGAATTGCAGCTTGTGCATTGCAGACTTAATGCCTCACTTAGATTCGTTATGTGGTTATAAAGGAAATCCCTCAATGTAGATTTAGTATAAGAAATCAACACTTAGCGACTGTTTAAGCA
Source organism: Papilio xuthus (assembly GCF_000836235.2). NCBI lineage: Eukaryota > Metazoa > Arthropoda > Insecta > Lepidoptera > Papilionidae > Papilio > Papilio xuthus. Next base: position 1,044,493 of record NW_013532534.1, on the reverse strand, counting down.
ATCATTTGTCATTGTTCTCTGAGACTAAAATCTCTATATAAAACATTGACATCCCTGTCATTATTTTTGACAAAACAGAGATAACAATATTGTTTAAGCGGGGATTTTGGTAACAGAAACCCATGATGAGTACAGTAGTTAACCATGATAAAATATTTTATATTTTTAAATTCATTATAATATATTCTAATTTATTTAATTAACTTAAACAATATACACCCACGGCATGTGTCATGAATGTGATATTGATAAAATTAAAATGCCAAATGTTTCGCCTGTTATCATAATTTTACCAATTATTAGTACTAATGCATTCTAATGACTGAGTAATTATTTCGTAACAAAAGAATAACCATTACTGATTAGTTTTGCCGTTAGCCTTGAATGGTAATTACTTTTAGCATGTTTTTTTATACAAAAACTACATAATCCACATTTTCTATAAACTATCTCTATTATGTATTTCTTGTATGTATTTATGTGTATGTATAATACCAGTTTATCTTTTGTAAATTTACTGATATCCAACAACTGATTTTAATCATACTATGTTCCTACATAGACACTAAATTTGTATTAAACATATCAAATGGAGTTATTCTGTAATGTTGATAAAACCATAGCAAATTATATATGTACTCTATAAACACAAATCATTCCACATACAGCTAAAATTAAAATGATAAACGAACATTTGCGCACATTATCTCAGCGCCAATAGAAAATAACTAAAATTATTTGTTTGTTAATCTACATAGAAAAAATTAATAAAAATGAGACTTACAGATATATCAGACTCTTTTAGCACTTTTTCAAAGTAAATTCCAGCAAATCCTGATATAAAGCAGGCTGCTAAGGCGGCGCTAAACCCAATCACTTTAGATTGATCTTGCACATTAGCTGTTGGTTTTGTTTCCTTCGCGGCTGACGACAGCTGCACTAGCGCCACTCCACCCGCCAGTAACCCGAGTGCGCACCACTGCCATCTCTTCAGTTTTCTTTTTAAAACAATCACAGCAAAGAATGCTGTTGTAAGTAATTTCAACTGGTATGTAACCTGAACAAAAAAAAAAGAACTACTAGGCCATAGTCAACTACACTGGTTCAGAGAGGGTAGACTTCAGACATAACTTTGAATTTTGCAGATATGTGCAAATTACATCACAATGTTTTCCTTTACAATGTAAATCAAGAATTAAATTGATACATGGCATTGGAATTCGAACCCACCACCGGAAGACTATATGTCAAGTGCTTAACCCCTGATCCACCATAAATCTAATAACAATTTATTGAAATAATATAACTATTCTGAATAAAAAAAATAATAGAAGTAAAATATTATTTAGGACATAGGAATCATTTTAAAAACAAAAAAATCATATGGAATTTGTATGCAGCTTAGTAAATAATTTTTAAATGAATAACTCACCTGATATGTAGCAGCATCCAAATTAGAAGCAGAAACATAGAGCAAATTATTCTGGATTACATATAAAAATGATGGCACACAAACTCGCAATGTATCTTTAATATTCAATACAACAGTTGCATACATGGTATGGAAACCTTTTACTACATTTCCTGATTCTTTCATCACAAGTAAAATGCATATTAATAATTTGACAATCTCTGCCATGAAAACAGCTGCAAAATAAACAAGGAATTATATCTTTACCCTTGCAAGTAAGACAATTAAGTAGTAGGAAGATAACAAAAGGCAATAACCGGAATTTATTTCACTGTGTATAATTGCTCAAGGTTATGATCTGAGACAAAAGTCTTCATTACACACACCTTAAAATCAAGCTACAAATATGCAAATTACATGAAAGATTTTACCCTAATATGAGTTAAACATTTCTCAATTTGTTGGTCATTGCCGCTTGTTTTTATAAATCTTCAATCTTACCTGCTGCAGATGAAAACATGACTACATCCCTTGTACGTGCATATCTCATGCTGAGACCAAGCGCAGCATTCTGTATGGTGAGTACAACCAAGCTTACATACTTGAGGTACCCCGCTGTAAATGCACATATTTTATTTTTCAAAGAGTATGCAAATTTTGCCGCATATTTTGTTAAGATATTTTAAAAATTCTTGGTCCCATCTATGCTCAGTAGGTTGTATTTGTAATAAGAAATTAAAATAAAACTTACCATTACCGTGCCTTAATCTGTTATTACTTGTATAAATTTGCGTTTTTTTCGCGTCTCCATCCATGTTTTCAGAATTATGTTGTGTGTCTGGGGCAAGTGCTTCATCTACTCGGATATCGCCAATTTCTTCGAGTTCCTGTCCGTCTTTTTCTGTTGACTTCATAGGAACTAATATTATTTTATATCAAATAAATTCAAATAAAAACTGCAGTGATCGAGCAATAAATTTCATATTTTGGTTTATAATTTATACACCTGCGCCAACATTACAATGTATAAAATAATAAAATTTAGAGAACTTTAAATGTTTTAAATATACATTGCAAAAAAATTCACGATTTAGAATATTTTTAAAAGTTGTCGACGTAGACAGAATAGAAAGATGAACGCGAAAAGCAATATAATACGTATAGAAATAACACGACTAGAATTCGCTTTGGTCACTGAACTTTCAAAGAGTACGAGTGTCAAGAATCGAGTTTGACGTATAATGCCCCGTTTCCATTAGGCCAGCTCGGAAAGCCAGTCCGGCTGGCCTGTCATGGACTGTTTTATTCGATGTTGTTTGCATTGTGCCAGTCTAGTCTGAGCCGTGGCTTAGTAAAGATTTTAGGGACAATGCCGTCTAAAACAAAAATGGAAACCGCTTCATCAGCGAGCTATCAATTAAGTGTTACAAGAGGTTTTTGAAGAAATTATAATTAGGCAATTAATTAACTTAGGCAAAAGTAGACTGTTATTTTCTGAGAAGATAAGCATAAACTAATGTATAACCAATAAAACTCAATGAACGTATGATAGGACAGAAATACATTTTATAACTTTGAAAATCTTTAGTAACCATTCTATCAATAGGTATAGCTTTTTCCATCTGTAGTTGAGTTATGGCTTCGGAGCTCTATTTTTAATATTTAATTACGTCAGTCTTAACATAACATACATTTTTTAAACCAAAAAGCTAACATAACAATAACATAATTGACAGTAAACACAGGTAAAATAACGTGTGATACCTATACAATTGTTCAGTCAGAACTGGACAGTCCCAGACCGTCTACATTATGCCAGAATGGCCAAACTGGCCTTAAAAGTAGAACACCATCATAGTTATCGGTCAGACTGGTTTATTGGCTTCCGTCGGTGTCTACATTAGGCTAGTTCTATGTCAGTGCTGATTTCTAGTGCGACTGGCTTACCGAGCTGGCCTGATGGGAACGGGACATATACCTAATGCTATTTTCCTATACACAATTACAATTCGACGAAGTTCTTATGGCAGACGGCAAATATGTGAACTAATAATGTCATTTTGACAATATCTGACAATTGAGATCAACCAATGAGAGGTAGCTGCTCGAGTAAATATTGCCATTTTTATGTTTTCGAAATTCCAGAAAAGTATAATGTTGTATTGGCTAATTTAATTCTGTAATCAAACTTATTCCAACTTATAATCCGAATGCACTTAAGAATTGCTTGCTATTTAAATCAATAATCCACATAAATTGCTACAAACTTTTGATTTTTCAAGAGAACCCAGAGTTTTAAATTTTTTATTTTTAGTTTGTTCAGAATTACATAAATAGTACATTAATAACATTAAGTCGCATATTAGCATCCGTTATGAGATAAAATGAGGTAAATTACCTTAAACAGCGAGAGTCCAGCTTCAAAAAATTGTTTGAATGTTGTATTATAATTTTCAATCCTTTTTTTAGTTGATACAAAGAAACATCTGTGCTAGTACTAACTCAAAAATCTTTGACTTTCGCACACCATAAAAACATTCACATTTCTTAGTGTTGAACAGTACAAAATGGTTGCATTTTAAATATTTTACCAAACAAGATTATGATTAGATTTATTTCCTCCATGTGTACCCACCAAAAAAGAACTGAGCTAATGTTGAATTAATCACTAAATCAAGTATTAATTAGATTATCCACTTTGCGCAAATGTGTGTATGATATAGATAACAATCACTATCTTGATAACCATATAATCTATCTATATAAAAAAGCATTGTTACATTTACTTTAAGTTAAAGTGTAGGTATGTGTATTCCTGAAAAATCAAGTATTACATAAATATTTTTCCGGACTCTAACAGAATCAATCACCACATTCTATTTAATAGTGTTATTAGTTAAATTTATCATAATACAAGTTTGTGGCAAACATAGCTAAGAATAATTGAGCTAATTCTGCCATCCTTTTAATTTTTGCAGAATGTAGGCCTCCCCCATATTGCCACAATGCCCGGTCCTGTGCCACCCGCATTAAATCATTATTCCATTAAAACTACAGAAAAGTAAGTTTTGAATCTTGTTAAAATTTATTGTTGACTTATGAACTTGCTACATCATACAGCAGTAACTATAAAATAACTACAGATAATAGTCTAGATATAAACTAAGGAGAACTCTAGTATGAACTAATAATTTTCCTTTTTCTCATTTGTTCCAACCATGAATCAAGCTGTTCCTGGGGTGTCAATTCATTGCGTTTGTAATAATCTTTTGGTGGTTTTCCTTCTTCAAGACGAACAAAGTAATGACTGTACATATAACGAACTTCTCCCATTCTGCCTCGAGCATGTCTTCTTATACCCTTTATTATCATGCCCTTATTTGCAAAAGATTCGGCTGAAAATAGTAAAAATAATTCAAATGTTAAAGCTCTGTGTAACATACTCATAAAACCTCTCACCTTTTTCTTACTTATTGACATTCTACAAGGAAATGGTATAGATACTTACCAACCCATAAATTACTCTTATATTCTACATTATGATCCTTAACTGCTAGTTCTTGGGCTTCTTGTATTGCTTCCTTAACAAATACAGCACCTTTTTTGTTAACGAAACTAAGCTGCTTTATGGCTTCATCAACAGTCATGCCCCGAACAAAGCTAGCTATATACCAAAGCTTTTTTGGACTATATTTAAAATTAGTTTTCTGGTGACATACAAACTGAAATGATAATCATTATTACAGTGAAAATATTGGTGTGGACAAGTAATGTTAAATGAACCCTTCATTTATATTATTTTATAAGAAGAATGCACAATTATCCTTTTTATTAAAAAAAAAGAGTGTAAATTAAAAATGAATATATTTTTTAGACTACAATCTGGCTATGTTTATTTGTAAATAGCAGCAACTCACAGCTGGTCTGGGTTCCTCGCCGATTGCCTGCGGAGGGAATATTTTTCTATTATGCTTCAAAAAACTTTGTGGAGTTTTAGCTTGTACCCATGCAGCAATCGGTGCGCTTGTATGAATACCGTGAACATGATTTGGTGTTAAACCGACACCAAAAAGGCGTTTTAAAATTTTATTCATTATTAATATTGGATTTCAAAACCGAAATAGAGGTTAATTCATATTTTTCTGTCTGACTTGCTTCTTGACAGTCCGGGTCCGGTGGTTCAGTGTTATCTGACAGCTGTCTTTCCTTTTTGTAGATTATAAATTTCGAAACTCAAAATGATAAAAAATATACACAGGACCATAAGTAAAGGGGTAAACTGAGATTAGACGAACGACTACTCCTTGTAATGACTTTATTTATAGTGTATTACTTTATCAATATCAGCTTGTCTTGGGGGTCCCTTACAATGCTATAAAATATATATTTTTTTCAAATTAGAGGTTTATTTTCCGTGTTAATTAGATACTGGCGTGGTGGTCACCCAACGTCCAACAGAAGCAACCCAGGATCGGCTAGAGGGGGCCACTCAAGCAGGACATTATGGAAAGTTCTCACTTTCGAAATGCACTTTTAGTCTAACCGGATAGTGGGTCAGCATTTTCGTCTCCCCGAAATCGGAATGGTGCCTCAAATTTGGACAACAATTGCTGACTTAACGTGTATTTTTCTGTAACTCATAGTTTTATATTTGTTTTGTTAACATTTATTCATGTCATGGCCGATTTCACTTTTGCCGTCCCAGACAAAAAACATTGTTTCATTGGACAGGGTTTAAAGGTCAAGGTAGAACAGCGAACACATCTACAAATTTTAACATTATTTATTGTACCAATATTAGTTTCGATCTGAGTAGCATTGGCCTATGTGAAAAATTATGTACAAGCTTTTACATTTAAATAAGTCAATAAGGCTTGTCCTCAAATCTTAATACTAAATAAACACATTTTATGAAAGCAAAAGTTACTGTGATGCATCAAGATGAGCAAATTAAAGTTAATCAATAAAACATAATACAATTCAAAATGGGCCTTTGGCACTTAGCCTCAAAGTCATGTAATAATTCATCTATGTCATTGTCTAAATCATCACTTTGTGCCATTTTTGTGACCATATCACTTATCAAGAAAGCGCCTATTGTTGCTTCTTCATGGTTGTCTTGTATATCTAAATTAATGACATGAACTGGCTGATTATAGACTGAACGTCTTGAACCAAACCATTCTATCACTTGGTCATATACTCTTTCTTCACAAGTAATGATAACATCGAATCTCTCTGCTGAAACTTGAAATTTTTCAGGGTATGGTTTGATTCTACGATTTCGATCCAACATGTGAAGTAATCCATTTTGAGTGTAGTATGCTTTATCCTTCTCCAATAAGTCGTTGTATATATCATCGTAAGGGACTCCAAACTCATAACAATTAGGGCGGTCTGCTGATATGCCTGGTAGTTTTACCTTCTCACCAGTGCCGTACGACTTAACTTTAAACCCTTTTTTAACTAAGAACGCGTGAGCTTCCATGCTCCGATTCATATTTGAAGAACAAACAACGGCTATATACAAATCAGTCATCGTCATGGAATAGTTATCAGAATCGCAGTTTTGATAAGGTTACAATATTTTAATTGTTTGACAAACATAAAATCAATATAGTCAACGCAAAAGAATCTATTCATTGTACAAATATATTCATTTTACTTAAAAGTTACAATATCAATATTGCTGCGAGGATTTCTAATTTTTTCATTTGACAGGAAAAGAGCCACGGTGTGACAAATGACAACTGACATTCAAATGTCAAAAAAGTTCTATTCCAGTAAAATTATTTATATCTTACAATAATAATAACGCTCTTATAAAAACTGTTGCAACAAACTTTTAACTATTCAGTGATTAATTTCATTTCGATCAGTTAAAAACGTTCCAAGTTGCCGTCGGCTTGATTTTATAAACAGTGGTTGTCATTTTCATATATATTCTCTATGCTAGTGATCTGACCTGACGTTTTTTATTTTCTTTTATATACTCTTTGTCTGGCAGTGACAGCTAGACCTAACCTGAAACTCCAAAACAATTTTGTTTCAATTTTGTTTTAAGATATTACTTTTGTGCAATTTGTATAAATTTCAACTGTGAATGTTTTACTCATTAAATAACTACTAAAAATCGTCATGAATACATGCTACTATTAATTAACCTTAATCGTTGGTTCAACACGCAAAATAAGAACCTCATTTTCAAATATTAATAAGTAGGAAATTCAAATCAATATGTTGATTCGCGGGAATAAATATCTATTAAATAGGTACATTTTTGTAAAAAAGGTCCAAAAGCGATCATTTTTAACGAATGAATATAAATGTGAACCAGCTTGGAATGTGCAAAAGTCTTCTCCTATATTAAATAATGTTAATCTAAATGATTTTTACACTACTTTGAATCAAAATTATGCTTCGAAAGGTGTTATTAGTGCAATAGATGTAGACATATTTGCGAATGCTATAAAGGAGCCCACATATCTTGACGAACTAAAGGAGCTTTTGCACAAATTGAGAATGTCTGCTGAAACTGGAAACACACTTCAATCGACACATCATGCCACAGTTAGAAGTTATGTTGATTTTGGGAATGAGCAAGAATTAATTGATATTCTTAAGGATCCCTTAAACTATGGCATATTCCTTGATGACTTTGCTGCTAATATTTTGTTGGATAAACTTATAACATCAAACAAATATGAATTAGCTGCACAAGTTGCCGCACTTATAATGCTTCAGGAAGATTTTACTAATGAAATAACATGCACATTAAGTCAATATGCATGTTATAAATATATAGTCAATTATAAGGATTTACCCCCAGAGCCTCCAAAAGCAGAAGAGAAAAAGAAAATAGAAGAAAAGAAAATAAGAGTTAAATTTCTTAGGAACTACTACCATGATGATCATTTTGATATTAAAGATTTAATGTTATTGTCTGGTAAAACTTTGGCTTGGATCTCAAGAAACAATAAGGATAATATCAGTAACAATTTGCAAATAATTGGTTGGATGTATTACAAAAAATATGACTCTCTTTTAACTTTATGTGAAAACTTTAAAAACCTTAAGTCATTTAAAATATACAGTGAAGTAATTGAGTTGCTGCAGAAAGAAATCAGTAAATCTGAAGAAAAGGATTCTTTAGAAAAATGCATTTCATTTTTAAATAAATGTCCAAAAGCTGATGGTATATTAGAAGAATCTATTAAAAATTTAATTGAAGATGCCATTAACAAAACACATAAAAATGATATTTCATCACAACAGAAGGTATGTAAAGTTTAAGTAAAAAATGTATTTACTTTTTTACATAATTTCCTGATCTAACAAAATATAACAGCCTCTTCAATCAATTGTTAAACATTAAATTGTTAAATATAAAAAACTAATTAATTGTCTTCTATCTGGTGTTTCTCTTGATGGGATAAGAATTATCTGCAGTTATTTAAAACTTGTTCTAATTGATCTATTTTGGTAGTTACAAGATAATTTAAATTAATACTTTACAGACCACAAAATTTATTTGTTTAAATTTAGTTTTCATTTTTAGTTGTTTGAAAATTGGCTATCTACAAGGGAAGAAAAACTAAATGAGCAAATACAGCGACTATCCAGAGCTCAAAGAATAGTAGAAGTTGAAAAGAAACAGAAGGAATTAGAAGTGCAAGAACAAAAGTTGTGGTTCTTTGAAAATGAAGAGAAAATTGACTTGGAAATTGAAAATAAAGAAAAGCTTCATACAAGTACTGAAAAAAATGACATAGATGTAAACGATGAGAATTATATTCCACCTGAAATATTGCCAAAACGTAAATAACTTAATTAGTCAAAGTCATTAAAATAAATTTCAAATGTAAGTGAATATCTCTTATTTATTATTACTCCTAATAACTTCATAAATGTTTAAATGAATAAAAATATAAATTACAAGGATTCCTTTTGTAGTTTTGTTAGATCAAGTTGTATTTTCTCCAATATATCTTCAGTTCTCTTTGACTTCTCAGCTTTAATGTTATCCTCCAAGTCTACTATGTCCCTGGCTAAATTTCCCGTATCATTCACTAAGGACACAATAGTATTGCATTCAGAATGCAAGAGAGCTAGTAACTTGTAGGCTTTCTTAGCTTGATCATCCTTTTTAGCATCCTGTAATAATTTATTGATAAATAAACTATTTTATATACTGTAAAATTAAAGTTAACTTTATAAAATAATTTTTAACCTTAAAGAGTGTTTCATCAGCAATTGAAAAACACCGGTCCAGTTGTCCTTCAAGAGTGTTGATTTCTTTTTGTATTTTTCTAGTATCTTGAAGGATGTTACCTATCTCCAGGTTTTGCTTTTCTACATTTCCTATAATTTCTAAAATCCTTTCTGTGTAAACATGTCTGTAATTAATTTTATATAATTAGTACACAAAGAGTGGAAATACTAAGATGAAAAATTACCAGACTAATATTTAAAAATATAGAACTTAGTAGATTCAATAAATAAGTCACTTGATACATTTATATGTATTAATGAGATTGGAGTGTGTGAATGACATATAGAAAAAAAACCTATTTCATACACATGATGTATTTGCAATACCGAAAAACCAATTTTTAAAATTGTCGTTTATGTCCATTTCTCAGTATGGCTTTATTTATTTTGGGAAATCTCCAGAACAGTTTGACTAATTTTGAAAGGAAGGTAGATGATGTAAGCATCAATATTTTAGGTTTTTTTAATCTGCACTGAAGAAGTCATAGGTGAAGCTAGTATCAAATAAGTTAAAGTAATTGTCTAATATTTACAAATAAATTATTGTATTACTTAACCTTTTGTTACCTCCCTTTAATTTTTCATACTTCATTTTAAGTTGTTTGCTCAATTCTTCTTTCTTTTCACACTCGTCTTTCAAAGCTTTGGCAGTCTCCTTTAGATTGAGTAAGATGTTTTTACACTTACTCCGCTCTGACTGAAAATTTACACAAGTTAATTGATTTTATTGAATAATATAATTAGGTAAGTTAATAAAACCATTAATAATGCCAGTTTACATACCTCAGATAAATTAGTTGTACTTTTTACTTTATCAATCTCAACTTTCAAACCTAAATTTTTTGAGGTTAGATTTTCACTCTTGCTGTGCAAAGCATTTATATTTTTTCTCACTTTGTCTAACTTGTCTACTATTGTCCCATCTTCAATATCTTGTATTCCAACATCTCGTAAAATATTCTCTACATTTCTTAAATCTGCTTCTGCCTTTTCACAATATTTAGTTGCCTTTGATAAAAAGAAAATATTAAATTTTAAGAGTTATAATCCTCATTGAATACAATGACTTTTTTATGAGTTTACAAACTTAAACAACATACTTTACTTATCAAAAAATGTAATTATTGTTATTAAAAAAAATCCTAGTAGGATTCTTTTAACATTAGTAAACAATTCACCTGTGAATATTCAACATCCATAATATTTTTCTCACTTTCAAGAGTGTCCAATTTCTGCCTTAATACAAAAGCAGTTTCCTTGAGTTCTTTTAGACTTTTGTTAATTGCAACTATTTTTTTGGTAACAATATTATCTGTTTCTTGTTGTTTCACTGTTGTACTATTTTTAGTGATTTCACTGAGCTTTTGTAATTTCTCCATAATTTCTGTATCACTTATTTCTTTAGGTTTTGTAAATTTATCTGAAAGGTTAGTATTGAATGTTTTATTATGGATATACCAGCTTCAACTTAATTAGGATGGTGTTGTGTGTGTTACAGTTTCTAATTAAATAATAAATTAAATTATGAAATAAAATATAGAACACACTAGTTTTAACCATGATAATTTAGTTATTCAATCTGAAAGCTGCGAGAACCTTACCTTCTGTGTAAATGAAATCACCTATTGTATTGGAATTAGGTTTACAACACGGAGGTATCCACATAGTATTCAATTCTTCATTAATTTTGTTTGCAATTTCCTGCAGTAGAACATTTTTCTTTTTTGTAGGTACTGTGGTGTTTAAGTGTCTATCTTCATTTGGTAGTTTTTCTATTAGGAACATGAAAACTTGTCTCAATTCAGCTTCATTATAATACAAAAATGTCTGATAACCAACATCATTTTTGTATCCCAAGTCCTGTTACAAATAAATTGAAGAAAATTTATATTACCTATAGTTGATTAAATTATATAAGATAATAACCTTTATACTGTATAAGAAAATGTAATGTAGTCATAAGGAAATAAGTATGAAGAGATACCTTGCAAATAGAGGCAATTTGAGCAGCCACTTCTATCCTTTGTGATACACCGGGTGGCAACTTACTAGGTACTTTCACATTTGGATTTATTGTGCTTATACATCTAGATGCTGCCTCAACAATCAAATCAACTGATAGATCACTTAGGCTTTTGGTATCATCATTAAAGTTTCTGAAAAATAAAAAATAAATGTGACAAAATTTATTTGTTACAATTATAAAAGGTCTTTTGGGATAACATTGTGTACTACAAATCAGTAGGAAAATAGTTTGACTATTGAATATTCTCAAGTTTGAAAATATTGGTTTTATGTGTATGTACATAGTAATCGGGGGCATATTCAGCTATAGTTTTGTTAGATAGATGGTAGTCCAAATCTACATAATATACAATCAAGAAGTACAATATTGTACATTTTTAGTTACCAATAAAAATAAATAGTGGATTTTTACTTACACTTTTAATTGACGAAGAAAGTGCAATATTATTGAGTCTACTTCCTCCATTATGATTAGTGAGAAGTTATTGAAAAGTCTTAGGCTAAATACTTTACCGAATTAGTAGAATAAACATTACTTTAATTTGCTAGACATTATATGCTTATGTTATAATTATACAAAAATTTGATTTAACGTAAAATCTGTTGTTGTATTTATTAACCGATCACTATTTTTAGTAATTGATCATTCATAATTCTTCTATATCTTATAATCTCATTTTTCATAACTTTATAATCTAGTCGTTGTCAGAAGTGTCACTGTCACTGCCGTAACTACTATCAAAGTATGGAAAAAGTGACATTTGATATTTTTTTACACTGTACAGCCAAACAAGCAAGGATATCTCGGAAGTCACTAAATTCATATTTATTTATAACTTTAAATCAACGATATCATAATTTTCAATTTTCTTGTGTTTACAACGTTTCATTAAGTTAAAGTTTACCGTTGATGATAGCAACACTGATAGTCCTTATCATTTTTTCTATGCTCCTCAGCCGTCTGTGAATCTGCGATAAAAATCATAAATAATCTTATAACCTAGCAGAAATTCAATAAAAATAAAATAATTCGCCGAGTGAAAAAGTTGCCTAAACTATACGAAATGAATATGATAGTAACGATTATTTTTTCTCTTCTGCTTCAGTTTGCGGTAAAGTACAACAGTTAATATTTTTTAATTCACAAATTATAATTATCACTGCTGAATATAATTGTATTGCTTATGACTGAAATACTTTACAAATTCAATAAATTATTCTTATACTGCTTTTTATGTATTTCACGATCAGTGTATGCTTTCTCTAGACTTGCATAGAATACGATGGATGGTTGAACATCAAAATTCAACACTCGCTTAATTGTAATGGTGAAAAATACTGCACCAGGGGTAATATTTCTTTAAAGAGTTTAAGAGCTGGAACTTCTATAATAGAACAAAAACCGTTTCAGCAGCAACACATAAATGAACTAAAGGTAATTGATTTCTAAGAAGGTATAGCTGTTTTATTAAGAATTACCTTTTCAAATATTGTTTTACATTTTTAGGAATTAGCTGACTTTGATGGTTTTTATACCATAAGGTCTTTAGTAACAGCAGCAGATACCAAAGAATCTGAATATTTTTCTTCGGTTAAAGCAAAAGCTTTTCTAGAAAATGGACTGACAGATGTTATAAATGCATGGGTACTGCCTAACGGAGCAGTCATAGCAGTGAGCTTCCAAGTTAATAACTCATCAGAGTCTCAATTCCCACAAAGTTTGAACAATGTATATAAAATCAAGTCTAACTTCTACTTGCGCCAAGTGGAAGCAGCTGTAACGTATGTACTTCTTAATCTATGACTAACATTTTACTTTTATTATGCTTTACTTCATATAGTATACAGTTCTGTAGTATATTTGTGTTTGCCTTTAATTTCATATCATTTTTATCATGACTATATAATTTTATTTTTTTATTCAGACCTGATACTGCTTCATACATACAAAAACTTGAGCGTGAAAGAGAAGCCCGAGAAAAGGGAGAATTGAAAGACAATCGGTCGTTTTTAGCAAAATATGTGAGTATGAATATTTTTGAATGAAAATATTTTTGATTTTCAATCATTTGCTGGCTACACAATATAAACTAAGCAATGAAAATAGTTACATCTCTCAAGAAATCCTAAATATGTAACTCTTTTCATTGTATGAGTCAAAATATAATAAGAGTTTGTGGATAATTAAGTCTTAAATTGTATATACATTGGTGGATTTTTTTTCTTTTGTTACATTCTTCTCTAACTCTAACCATGTGTTTCCTTACAGTGGATGTACATAGTCCCCATTGCCATCTTTGTGATGATATCTGGAGCAACAAATCCTGAGGGTCCACAGCCAACACGTTAATTTTCAATATATTGTACTTTTAATAAGAAAAAATATTTATTTCCTACATAAGTGATTACTAAAATTAATATGAATTATAATGTACTGTATTTTATTTCATTTAGTTAAATCCTCATATTATTAGTTTTACTTGGGTGTAGTAAAGCTTTAATCAAATGTTCTGTAGAAGTCATTTCTAGTGAGAGGATGTTTTTTCTTAACCAAGATACTATTAAGGGTTCCACACATTAACAGTTCGCCTGCTGTCACTGGTTGTATCATGCGGCTTGCTGTCCAAGGTCTATATCGCCCACTCACTTAAACCTTTGAAAATAGTGTGTGGTCTATTGCGATTAACTGACAGACTAATATTGGCCAGCGGACTGTTAATGAGTGGGACCATTTTGAGGGTTTAATAAGATTTTCATCACTAGTTAGCATCAGCATAGAAATATCTGAAAGTATTAAAAAAATACTCTTTCGAGATAATTTTATTTAGACCGATATCAAAATATAGAGAACAAGCTTTAATCATCTAGGGATATCACTTTCATGTGCATCAAGTCTGCTGAAATGTTTGATATTATAGCACTATTGATTTCTGTTCGGAACAGTTGATGAAAATATAAAAATGCAATATAGGTAACTTATGCTCCAATTTTCTCAATTTCTTCTGCATCCTCAATGTCTAACAGGTGGATCTTCTTGCCAAAGTGTGCTTCAATGTCTAAACAAATTTGCATTGCCTGAGATGAATCAATTAGATTTATTGCTATGCCTGCCTTTCCAAATCTACCTGTCCTTCCAATTCTGTGCAAATATGTTTCACAATCTGCTTTTTTATTTAAGTCCATAGGCATATCAAAGTTAACTACTAGAGTAACTTGTTCTACATCAATACCCCGGGACAAAACATTAGTTGTGATCAAAACTTTTTCTAAGCCAGCTCTGAAGCGATCCAGCACTGCTATCCTCTGTTCAACTGTAAGCTCTCCTGACAGCACAGCTACTGAATGACCATCTCTCGACATTTTTTCTGATAGCCAACCTGCTGTTTTTCTGGTATGACAAAAAATTATTGCTTGTCCAATGGTAATGACTCCATAAATATTACAAATAGCTCTGTATTTGTCATCTGAATTTTTGCATTTAACATAGTACTGCTTAATATTATCTAAAGATTCTTCTTCTCTTAACAGTCTAATAATAATTGGATTGGGCACAATTACTTCAGCAAAGCCCATAACGGCACTGTCATATGTGGCTGAGAAGAACATCATTTGACAAGTGGGCGGCAGGCATTTATGTATTTTGATACACTGATCTTGATGACCTTGACGATCAATCATTACATCTGCTTCATCCAATACAAAAACTTTAATTTTGCTCAAGTCAAACATTCCAAATTTGACACCCCAGTCCAACATTTTACCTGGTGTCCCGATAATTATGTGATCAGTGATTTTAGTTCCTTTAGGCACTTCTTCACCTCTGACAGCATATTTAAGTTTAATCTCAGGACAAAATTTTGCCATCTTTGCAGCAACTTCTCCAGTTTGTATTGCTAATTCATATGTTGGACTAAGACAAAGCACTTGCGGATAATTTTTTGTGTGATCTACTCTGCTAAGCATAGCAAGTACAAATGCAGCAGTTTTACCAGTTCCTGACTGGGATTGAGCAATCATGTTTTGCGGGGGATCGGCCAGTAGTGTTGGCAATGCCGTTTCTTGAATTTTCGATGGGGCATTGAAACCCAAGGCATAAACTCCCTTTAGTAAATTTGGTTTTAAATGAAGAGCTTCAAAAGTTTTTACTGAGTATAATGGAGAATTCGGGTCTTTCCTTTGCACTTCAATATCTAGCTTTGACTCAACCAATCCTTGTCTTATTATTTTCATCAACAATGAAGCTTCAGCTGGATTGGCAGCATCAGGTGCATCATCTGTATCTGATCTCTGATTCTCATTTTTCTTTACTAAATCCAATCCTGCTACTTTATTAGAAATTTCCAATTCATCCGCTTTTTGTCCCCACTGGCTTGCCATTGTTCTGCAAAATTTAAGTTATAAGTTGTTTTACATCCAAACTTTCTAAACAGTAACATTTGTCATAATAGGAATTGTGTTAACTTTTAGGTTATATTTTAGATGGATCAGAACACTTGGAAACACTGTTATACTCACTATTTGTTATATATAAGTTA
The DNA here is from genome assembly GCF_000836235.2 of Papilio xuthus. Classification (NCBI taxonomy): domain Eukaryota; kingdom Metazoa; phylum Arthropoda; class Insecta; order Lepidoptera; family Papilionidae; genus Papilio; species Papilio xuthus. Next base: position 1,028,251 of record NW_013532534.1, on the reverse strand, counting down.
AATTATTATAATAAAATACAAAATTAATAGCGGTGTGGAAAGTACCGGAATTCTTTTTATCACTTTTTCCGCACAGAGTATATAAATCATACGATGAAAATGTACATAGATTAGATTGTAAAACTGTGGTTAGGTACAGAGTATAAATAAAATGTTATTTCGTCCAATATTTACATCGAAATACTGTCGAAATACAGTGAATTTCCTGTTATTGCAACAAAAAATATAATTACTGCAGGTGTCATGCCTTTTTTTTTATTTTATGTAATTTTATATTTCTAAGGTTTTATACATATTCTGAACCAACAGCGGTGGCAGCGGCTCTCTCACCGGTTCAGATATCCTTGTTTGATTATACATGTTATGTTTGCAGCTCACTTGGTGTGTAAGATTTTGGATAATTTGTTATGTCCTGCTCACACATAAGCTCACTATTCATCCGCACTGTATGGCTTGGCGCCTATCTCAAGTTGGGGTTGACTAGGTCTTAATCAATCACGCTGGTCCAGTGCGAAATGGTTGACTTAAAACATATCTTTGAATTCAATCGCCAATATCTGCAGGTTGCATCACGATGTTTTTATTCAACGTAAGAAGTCGCATAAATGTACATATGGATTCGAAAATCTAAAAATACATTTGGACATGGATATGGGTATCGAACCTGGAAGTTTTTAGATTACGGTCCGGTGTAGTCAAGTGTTTAACAACTGCCCCACCGTCGCTCTCCTAAACAAAAGTTTGTATTAACTTTAGGATATATTAAAAAAAACGCAGAGTTGTTATTGTGGGACATTTTCGTAATGATAATGATTAAACTCAAAAATTTAAGACTTATCAGAAAACTAGCTGTTACCCGCGACTCCGTCCGCGCGGAATTAAAAAAACTTAATAAGTAGCCTCTGTGTTCTTCCGGACTATGTTATTCATATATTTCATCGAGATCCGTTCAGTCTTTATGGAAATACTTTCAAACAAACATCTATCCATCTAAACAATCGCATTTATAATATTAGTAAGATGTAAGATTAGTAAGATATATAACGACATAGCCTACAAAAATTTAATTAAACTAGAGCATAATATTTATATTTAACATTCTTTAAAGTTATTATGTAAGCATTAGAATAACATAGTAGATTATGGCTCCTTTGTAATCAAGCGTTGTTCGAAAACAATAAATGAAATGAAAAAAATAAATCTTGTGGATATTTTGCGAAGTTTATTTTCAGAAAAAATTTGCGATCGTATATTCTTATTAACAAAAAATATAACAAACCATGAAGATTTCAAGACTACAAAAGGCTTTCTTTAACTTTGTTTTAATGCTAAAGCGAACTAACATTGGATTACTTGTAAATCAAGTTAGTTCGTGCGTGATACGTAATAGGATTATGTACAACTTGTTTCGTTATAATTGGTTGGATCGTACTATTTTTCTTAGCAATTAATGCATAAGTTATATTAAAATTTCGTTAAAATATTGATTTATAACAATAATACATGTACGTCTGTCATACAGGTTATAAATATTATTTAATGAGTGTAAGTGACATGCTGAGAAATAAAAAAAAGATGGGATTTAATTTGTTTTGTTACAACGTTTTTCTGACCTCAATGGCTTTCGTGTATTTTTAACGGTTATGGGAGCGGAACAGGACCAATCATCGTATCAATGTTTGGGGAAGGCCCACTTGCTGCTGTGGGCGACATGTGGCGGAGATGATGAAACTCTATATAACGACACTCAACAACGAACGCCTCATAACATCGACAGAGCTTGTTTGTTTGTTTTCTTAAAAAATCAGAGTACCGCTTAAAATGAATCACTCGATGTAACGTCGTAAAATACTTGGTCCGTTTAGTGCCGTTATATGGAGTTTACACTGTATGTGTTTATTTCTTTGATAATTTATCATTCGGGGAGGTTATCTTATGTTATGTGAGAAGTGAAGAGATATACCGTGCCATGCCTATTTATACTACGTAGACGCTTTTGCACTCGCACTTTGGGTACCAAACGTTCCTCACCACACATCTTCTCTCGGGTTTGATTATTTTTACATTTTTAAATTTTGAGATTAACGTATCTAAGTTCATCTATATTTCATTGATTATATTTTCTTTCTCATCATATGACCAAACTCAATTGGCAATGTCATAGACCTCAGCGGATGGATGGATATCCAGCCACTTGCTTTACTCTAAGCATTTGTATTAATAAAGTTATATTTTTATCCAGATAAAAAACTATCAGAATGGCTACTAAGAAGTTCGCTGGACCAACGCCTTACACCTTTACTCCTTCCTACCCGGACGTCGATTACGTTTTCACCGAGTATGTGATTGTACTTCAAACCTTAATTGTTATATATATTTTATATATATAATTTCAAAATGTTCTAAATTCTAATCATTTTTGTTATTCAGATACTTGAATAACGTGATGACAAAGGACAACGGCAGGCCTACAGTGGCACCGGTCGTGGGCGCCATCTTCGGTCTCGGCCGCGCAGGTTCCATCCACCTCGCCAACATCATAAACAACCCGCGCATCATCCTCAAGTACATTGTCGACGATCGCGTCGAGAGGTTCAAGGACCTCAAGAAGTACTGGAAGTTGAGCGATGACGTAACTTTCATCACGTCAAAGGATAGCGACAAAGTATACAAAGACAAGAGGTAAAATAAATTACTTTGCCTATAAGAAATAAAAATATTTTAACTAATTTAGTATTATAACTATCAGTAGCTATTAAACTAAACCGCATTTCTTTTTGCAGTGTTAACGTCGTATTCATCTGCTCCCCGACGTTCACCCACCACAACATTGTTGTGAACTCGATTGCCAATAACAAAGATGTCTTCTGCGAGAAACCCATCGCGGAGTCCAGCGAAGACACCTTTAAGTGCTACGAAGCTGCCAAGAGCAAGGGAAAGACCTTATTCTCAGCTTTCAACCGTCGTTTCGACCCCGCCTACAGGAGCTTGAAGGAAAGAGTCAGGGAGGGCACCGTCGGACACGTTCAGATCGTCAAAGTTACAGCCAGAGACTCGCCGCTGCCATCCGTTGACTACTTGAAGACATCCGGTAATTTATATGCTGTTTTGATAACTATATTTCTATAATAATAGATGTAAAAATAACAAAAAACAAGTTGTTATCACCTTCAAACATTCTGCTTTTTCTTTTTTCCAAGGTCAGCTAGGTATGTACGAACCATATTTGTAAGTACGTGTATATTTAGATACTATTAATAATGTAGGCGTTTCTAGTCTATTTATACTGTGAAACTGGATAAGATGAGGATATGTGTCTTCAGGCGGTGTGTACCACGATTGCCTCGTGCACGACATTGACATGACATGCTGGGTGCTGGGCGAGCTTCCGATCCGCGTGCAGTCGTCCGCCACCGCGCTCATCCCAGAGATCAAGGCCATCGACGACTTTGACACCATCGCCTTCCTCCTTACCTTCCCCTCTGGCGCCATTGCCATCGGCGACAACAGCCGTTACAGCGCTTACGGATACGACCAGAGGCTCGAAGTGTTCGGAAACAAGGGTAACGTTATTAGTTGTATAAATGAATGTGAAACTTGAAATCTTTGCAAAAAATACTTTCCAAATTGATTCTGTGTCAAAATATAGTAGATTTACTTTATAATTTGTTCAGGTATGCTGAAGGTAGAAAACGAGAAGCCTTGCCCATCGCTGGAGAGCTATCTCGGCCACGAGGGCGTCAAAACCAACCCTATCTTCTACTCATTCCCGTCCCGCTACAAGGCCGCCTACAAATACGAACTCGAGCACTTCCTAGATGTTGTCCAATGTGAGTTTTTTCTTTTATTTACTAAACGTCATCCGACCGTTTTGCAAAGCTTTAAAAGAGTATATACAAAAAGCGGAAACACCAACGCCATTTCTTAAAATAATATGAGAAAATACACACATACATTTCATTTTTAAGTTTTTAATTTGAATTATTTTCGTAATGTTAATTATTAAATTTTTATTGTGAAATTAGAAATATGGCTATGAACGTCTGTTTCAAAATGAAGAGTGGATTTGTATACATAAACTCGGAAAAATAACAATTGAAACACGTCAATTTTACAGTCGGTGACAAGCCCGAGGTGACCAGCTGGCAAACGCTAGCAGTGAGCAAGATCGCAAACGCGGCGGAGCAGAGCGCGCGCACTGGCAAGACCGTCGAAATCGACTGGAGCAAGGACGACATCCCCGCCGTCTACTCTTAACTCTATGACCGAACCAAGCAAACAACGAATTAATGCTGAATCAATAAATATGGATGATGTTAATGTCTAATTTGTAATAAATCGTTTGATATAATAAAAAATGTCGTTTCTGTAATCTTTACATCCTATAAGCGTATATCTAATTACTTTTTTAGAATTAAAGATAGTTATTTGATTAATTTAGAGGATAAAAGTAAATAACAAAACAAATGCACGCAGTTTATAAATTATACGAATACGAAGTGTGTATAAAGAACAATAGCTAATTAATTAGAGTGAGCATTCGAAATGCTCAAAAATTTGAGTATTTCACACATTATACAAACAAAATATATAATTTATAAACTTCTAAACACATAGGTAAGAATCGAAAATATAATTTTTAATATTACCCTCAAGATCGAATATGACAATATAATATTGTCAAATTAGTTTCATTTCAATAATTTTCCTCAAGGAATTTCAATAAAAACTAAAGATTGAGCCTCATTGCGGGGTACACTGAAGCAAAAAGTATGCGGTATCCACCAGAAGTTCGTCCAAGTTCAAAGTGAACGTATTGAAGTGGAATATTCTATATCAAGGGTAAAGGTATTCATATTTAATTTTCCCTTATACGAGAGTCTGTAAGAAGCCTTTTATCTCGACGTAATTTCTTAGAAAATACTTTGAACCAACAATTTACTTACCTAGTATACATAATAATTTGTTTACGTATGAATATATTTACAAATTAATACATGGAAAAGTTTTTAATATAACTAGATATCACCTGTTTTATAAACTTTGTTTTTTTTTTATATCATTAGAGGACAAAGGAGCGGCAGGTACGCCGAGGTGATCATCGACGGCCAAGGACATCCGCAACACTAGAGGAACTGCAGAACCAGCCTATGAGAAAAAGGTACGCTTGCTTCTTGATAATTTTATTTGATAACATTGATCTAAGTTCTCCCCTTCAGTTCATTTGTTATGTCCGGAACTACGAGTAGTGTACCTTGTTGAACCAGAAATTTGTATTGCCCTGATTTTATGCTCGGTAATATTCTATTTTTTTATTTTGGTGAAGTTTGGGAAAGTACGTGACGAATTTGACTCATAATTTAATAAACAACAGCTATAAATTAAATTACTTGCGATAATCTATGAAGCAGATACGAATAGTTTATCAGTATTGACCTAATATGATTTTGTTTATTATTATGTAATTATACACAGTTCTATTACAAAAGAGATTTTTATCCAAATTATAAATGTTTTTGCTTATTGATTCGTAATGTAGATCCATTTTCTATACAATATTTGCTACTTAAATTTCCGATGGCAGTAAGATTACACAATACTTCTTCATCAAATATTGGTCACTTCATTTAAACTACAATGGATGAATGACAAGAAATACTAGTATAAAAAAAGTATTTCGTTTACAAACTGCATGATCATTTTATTTAAATATTTTGAAGGCTTAAATTACCAAATAAAGAGACAAACTAAACATTTACACTTATTTATCGCTTTAACAACTGATCTATCGTCGGTCATTATTTCAAGCGTCATTTACTGAATGAATAACGAATGCATAAAAGTTGTTTGTTGCTCTATGGTAACTAAAGACTAAAATTATTAAAGTAAACCGTAGTCATCAATATGATTTAACTGTAACATATCCAAATAGAGATCGTAGCTTGCGTTAGCTACATCTACAAATCGCATTAGATATACCCATGTAAAATCTGATTTATTGTTTTAACTATTTTAAACGATTCGGCTAATTTTCGAAGCTCATCATGTTTCTATATTTATTATCATTGGTATTATAAAAAGAGAATGAATTCTAAAAAAAAAAAAACGTTTATAGTTAGAGTTTGTCTATTCCACGAGTAGCGAATAGCGAAGCAGACGACTGTAGCAAATGTAATTTAGCTGCAGCGGTGCGGTATAAGAACGAGTGGAATTATTTATCTAACTGCAACGGCGACTTTGACGGAGGTGGCTCGCTCGAGCGCACAGGACAAGGATTAATTGAGTTAGATATGTAACGAATACCGATAATGCGATCTACGATTTCGTATTCATTCAAACAACAATGTAATATGTATATCCTTATTAATTTTAAAACATCAGTAAGCCTAAATACACGCCAAAATAGAACCAGCTCTTAAGGCTTAAGAGCTTCGGTGGCTAGGGGTTAAGCACTTGAGTTTCAACCTGCAGGTTCTGGGTTGGAATCCCGCCGTGTACCAATGTGTTTTCGATTTTTGACTTACATATGTACATTTATTCGACGTTCTTATGGCACGTGAAACAGAGTGATGCAACCTGCCCATATCTGCGAAGAATTTCAAAGAATGTGTTAAGTCAACCAATCCGTTTAGGGCTTTAGGATGTTGCGATGAAATGAAAATACATACAAAGTCAAATATGTATATGCATTCGTATCTGCGAAAAACATTAGTCTATTGATATTTGGAAAACATTTATCCCCGTAGTTATTACGTAGCTTCACCTAGGTCAGTTTACTTGATGTATTAATCGGCTAATACAGGCAGTGCATAGATGGACCGCGATATCACTGAGTCCAATCAATATTCGGGGAATATTTGGTAATTGAACATGCAGCGCGGTAATGAAATTGACTCTCCGCGAAGAGCCTCCAAATAGCAACACGATACCTATCGACATCGTACTATGTCAATATCTCACATTTTGGACATTTTTAATTTAATTATTTATTACTGGAATATTCATAAGTTTTATCTTGAAAAGATGTAATGTAAAATCGTAATTATCAAACATGGATAATTGTAAAAGAATCAAATTATTTAACAGTATCGCTCATGATTCGGGATACAAAATATTTTTATTTTACATAAACATAAACTGGTTAAACTTTGTACTAAACTTTGTTAAACTAAATAATGATTTCCTTTTCCTTTTTGAAAATTACAAAATCTTAATGGAGCAAAAACTCTAATTTGTTATTGATGATGTTTAGAATCATTATGTTTTTGTCAAATCATGCGGTTAATAAGAAAACCTTCTTGTCACGATGTTGTTTCTGTTTTAAAAGAGGATTGTTCTTTTCTATACTTGCAAACATTTTTTTTAAAGAAAATATCAAATTTATCAGCCAATATAATACTAGGTTAATGCTCAAGCTCAATAACTAATTGACTTGAAAGGGTTACACCAAAAAGTTAAGACACCAGGAGATTTTTTTAAATTTTTTTCAGCGCAGCTTTCATGGCAGATAATAAGTTGTCGTCCAGACATTATTATGAGTAAGTTTATAACCAACAAGCAATCAATATATGAGTAGGTTGTCAGTCAATACCTGGCAGTATGTGCCCACTATTCGGTAATTGAACATGGAACGCGTTAATGAAATTTTCTCTTCGCCAGTAGATTACAATATCATGGCGAACGGCGCTACGTCATCACGGTTACACGATGGAAAATAAAAATGCAATACTTAAACTTTAACTTAGTTAATACGATAGATTATTCTGATTCTTCTGTGGTCCTAAATAAATTGTGTTTCATTGCATTTTTTGTATGATACAAGGATTATTAACTTTCTAGACGAGCTTTAATTTTAAAACTGTTCGTTTTCTTTCTCAAATAGTAGATAAATTCTTAAAAAAAATCTAAAAACAACAAAATTATCTAGGAATCGTTCAAAAAATCGTATTATTCGACTAGTTTTCTTAAGTTGCTTTGAACGTTTGAACCAAACATTTTTCTTAGAATATTTATCGTGTGTACATCACAAAGAAATTCCATTTGGGGAAAAAGCGCAAATAGTTCGATATTGGAATTTCCCTTGTGTAAATGTTATCGCAGTTACGTTGCGTCATCGTACCTGTGCCTTGCCTGGGCTGGTGTCGGCACTACACGGAACACATTCTGACTCTATGAATTTACATCAAAAAAAGATTGAACTTTACACCAAGGATTAACAGCTCAATGGTTACACTGAATGAAATATGATTAAGATCTACTTACTAATAAAACCTTTGTTAAATGTACTTACAATCTTTTTGAACTTACAAATGTTAAATCGACTACAAAAGTATTGTAAGCAGCTGCTCCCAGCGATAAAACACATATTAAATAAAAAGACAACATAACAATTGTTATTCTGTGCGAATGTGCGCATCAGTTTGTCAGTAAATTTTTGGGAGAGCGTGTCTGTCTACCGATAAGAATACGTTAGAACATAAAAATAAAAGTTCACATCGTGAAGGAGCAGGAAAAGTCGCGGAATAATATTTGAGATTTCCGTTTTATTTGCCAGCGGACCCTTCTCGCGCAGAGACAGAGATTTCCCGAGATGGCCCTATCAAACATTTATAGGAGTATCTACATAAAAGGACAACACTTAAGAACAGTTTCAATGAGTGTTCTACATGATAGGAGCGAGCCGTAATCCGAACAAAAAAGCTGATTCAATTTTCCATTTCATTGCGCAAAATCCCTCTCAAGTTTTATAACAGATATGTAATATTTAAATCTAATTTTATTTCAATTATACTTTTGTTTTTTAATCTATGGTAAACAGTGAAAAATAAGTTTATCGTGAAACTTTCGCAAATATAGTTACGTACGCGGTAAAGTCGCTAAAGTTAAAAAACCTAGTTTGCAAAACGAATGAGTTGCAGCAACCTTAACAAAGCCGTGCCAATGAAATGATACAAAGTCGTTGAATGTTGCAAATTTGAATTTAAGCTACTATTGTTTCTATTACGCTATGAATTTCGCGCCAAATTTAAAGATCAATTGTGTTTTACATTTGCTGATATCCTACCACTTAAAAATTTCCGGCTGCCGCTAGAGAGTTGAAAGAAGAAAGAAGTGTTACAATTTCTCGTTCTTTCTTTTTCTTACATTAATATTTATAATTTTGTAAGGTTTGACTAAAAAAAATCTCTATGCCTTGTTTGTATCATACATAAGTTACTAAAAAATGTTGAATGTTTGCGATACAATTGTCGTTGTTTGTAGAGTCGTAACGAAAAACGCGTACGAATAAATGTTCACAGCCCTTTTATGTAAGGCGGAGGATTGTGCAAACAAATAAAACGTTACGGCGAACGCGCTGATTTCATAGCATATTTATCAATAACTTTTACATTTTTTTATTTTACAATCTGGGTGAGAAAAATATTAAAATAATAAATATCTTTCACGACAAAATATCGGATAAGGAAATAATTCTTTCGTAGCCCGCCTTAACTACCTACATACAATTCATTTTCATCAAAATCATCAGAATTTTAGACAGTGCTAGTAGCTTTAAACGAAAGAACCTTCATATTATGTTTTTATATTTTTTATTTTTTAAGACTATAATTTTTTTTTATTCAAATTATAATAACGAAGTTAAAACTTGCATTACTGTTTAAAAAAAAGTCACATAAAGTGTTAAGGTTGCGTGGTGTACGACGAAGTTTTACGTTTATTGCGTGTACATTAAGATGGTGAAACAGGACGTAGTACATGTCTAGTCCTTATCATTAAAAGATGGACCCCAAAGAAGAATATGTAAAAGTTTAATTTATTTTACTTTTAAAACAAAATATAACATTTAACTTAACTAACACTTTACTGTAAATTCCTTTAGCTGTTCCAAGAAACAGTGTTTTACTCTATTACAATATTCTGCTATTGTTCCTTATTATTATTATTATGCTACTATTATTATCGGTGTAAAATTCTCGTTTTTTTTAATTATAACCGTTCAAGGCGATAGACGTTTGAAAATCATTCATAATTATCACCAGCCTGTATTTGTTTATTGATAATTATGAAAATAAAAATAGCGAGAAGAGTAAAACTTGAATGTTTACTATCGAAACATTATACTGTTTCACTCACACGAATCTAAAAAAGTTGACATTTATATATGTTTAGGGAGTGGGAAAACACGCAACAAAGTGCAAAAGATTATCTGAACGTTTATAGGGGAGATTCAGTTGATAAGTTGAACTTGAACTCTTGTTTAAAACGATAAAGACGTACAAAAATATTCCTAAACCCGTCTTTATCTGTTAAATGGAATAATATTTACATAATATTATTATGTATAAGATGTTACTTAACATTTTACGTAATAAATTATGTAACAAAAACCACATGTTTTGAACTTTTTATTTGTCCGAATATTAACACGTGATTAAATTGATAATGGAAACAGTAACACTATGTTTACTTATTATCTAACTGTATTATTGTTATTCATTCCATCTATACTTTGATAGAATAAAGAGGAAAGATTTGATTGTTTGCATTGAATAGACTCCGAAACTACTAATCCGATTTGAAAAATTCTTTCACTGTTGGGATGCTACATCAATCCCGGGTGACGTAGGCTATGCTTATTTCTACTAGTTTATTTTAATTCCGTACAGAATGAGTCGCGGGCAAAGTGATAGTTTCTTTGATTCCAAGATTACAAGAAAATTCAAGGCAAAACTTCTAAGGTATATTCATATCTTAAACGGATATATGAGCAAAAGTATTACATTTACTAAGTAGTATTAGCGTGGAGTAAAATATTCTTCATAAATCCTTTCTTAATTTTTCAATTCAAAATGTCCGACGGTTCTATTAATATTCCACTTAAACTTTTACTTCGTCATTATTTCCACTTCATAGTTTTATTCATCTTTTTTAAGGAAAAGTTGGCTAAGTGCTTAAATAGGTCGTAATCTCACTTTTTATTCCTTTTAATTGACAATGTTATAGTTCAGCAGTTAGGAGTTGCTTGTTCTTAATTCATTGCTTATATTTAAGACATTATAATATTTAATAAATATATCTTAGTTGGTACAACTTAAAATGAACCTGTGACCTTCATGCGTATTTCACGCATAGATGGTCGGAGACAATCGAAGGGAAGGAGGCTTGGCGAAGAACCCTGGCGGTTTGTTTGGACATGGCTATTGCCTTTGATCGGGTGTGGTACTAAGTGTTTCTTTCGATGTTACTTTCCTACGGGCTGCCTGAAACGCTGCAACATGATTTACAGTTTTTGGGGGGGTCGGAGCATCTAAGCCAATTGTGCGCAAGAAATAATGAACTTCAGCTATTAATGAATTAGAATTCTTTTGATTTTAATTCAAGGAAAATATTATACGAAGATAATTAGCGAACATTTTATATTAAAACCGTAACATCTAAGTAAGATAGCTTATCCAGCTTAACGAGATTTTACACCCTCATTGCATGGTCGCAGGTTATACCCGCATTTCCCTTGTTTAATAAGACATCAAAATTATTTTTTTTATTAAGTTTTCGTAGGCAATGGAAACAAGGCTCAATACGGTGTCCATTAATAATATTTTAAGTTCACTAATACGTAGGTAATTTCAATTTATTTAAATATATTTTTTTATTAAATATAAGTTAAGAACATTTCCATAGAATGAGATATTTTAAAGCATTAAGGAAGAAAATCTTCATGTCATTACTGGATGATCATAGTACGTGCCTTGAATAAATTACTTGAGCGAGCTCTTTTACCATTCCATGGCTTAATTTCGAAAAACATCGTGGACAATTTGTAAGGGTTGTACTACAGAAAGTTGGATTATGTCGTTAAAAGTGTTTTTTTTTGGTTAAAACTGGTTTTAGACATTATTTCCAATACATTTAAATTAAAGATTACCATAATTTTAGCATGTTTGATGAGTCTTTTATGTTTGGAAAGAGACAAAATCCATCTGTAAGTAAAAATAATATGTAACTTGTGAATTAAACATGTCTTTGCAATACGCTGTGAGCCTAACTGGTACAGTGCCACAAATACTGGTACGAACATGCTCCACAATACTGCAACAATAGACTTCCGGAGTCCGATATTCACAAGAAATGAAACCAGCAACGTGTATTCAGAAAGGGAGTAATCATTTCCCATCTCTGTGTGTCAAAGGCTTATTTTACCGAAACATCTCTCGACATCTTATTTCAAGTGATAAGTTGAGGTTTACCAAAAAACCATATAACCAACTAACACGTGTAATTCACATAATACTTCCTGTCAAAATAGGTTGCTTTTCACAGCTTATTTGGATATTGTTAAACGCCAACGACGACGTTATTTGATAAATAAGTTTTATGTATATTATTCGGGACTATGAACTTGAACACAGTGAAATAAGACCTTAACATTATAGTAATTTAGCTCAATCAATTTATTCATGTTATTCATTACGAAAACTCTTATCGTTGTTTTCTATTTAGCTTCTATGTATAGCAAAATATGATATATGCTGAAATCAGAACATTCCTATAGTAATTTTTTCGTGTGTCGTGACCCATGAGGATTCGTAAAAATGACACTAATACAAACGAAAAATAGTTTGTTGAGATACTTGGATGTGAGATGTTATTTTCATGACACAATTTTAATATAACGCCTATAACGTGATAATGATTTTTTTTTATTATTTCAACAGTATTGATGCTTTTAGATGGGCTTAAAAATGTGTTTTAATTGTTCTTAACTTTTAAGACATTTAAGCGATCTATTTTGTCATCATTTTAAATATTTTAATGTAGACTTATGTTTCCTGTGATGAACTATACGACTCAAACCGAAGCCGAAGCACAAAAGATTTCCGGAGCTGGCTGTACACAAGGTATGAGCCGAGGTGTAATCAGAAAGGTCGCAATCAGACCCCACCTCTGAGAAGTCTACCGGAGACAAAGCTCTACTGTTATGTCTAAATTTTATAAACGAAATTTTATTTTATAAAACATTTTTGTTTATTAGCTTATGTATTTAACTAAACAAACATATACTTAAGTACCAAAATTTGTATGAAAGGTTTTATAATACAATATTTAAAAAAAAATGACTATATAACATTAACATAAAATAAACAGTAAATATGAGTAAACAGTAATATTATTTTCAATTTTATTTACGAAAAAATTATCATTTTTTTATTTAACTGGCAATACTGGTGAAATTTGTGTATAAGTCACAGAGAAATGATTTGTTAGTCGTTTTATCTATTTGTGTCCCGTGAGCCATTATTATCCAGCCAGGATTATCCCGCTACGCCGTGATTATGATTAAACGTCACATCGCGACACAAAGTAAACAGGAACGCATTGTGCGGATATCTAAAAACTTGTTTTTCTCGTTCTCGGTTTTGTTAAGCTAACTCATTTTATAAATCGTTTCAACGAATTTTGTAATATATAATTGGCATAGTAAAAGTTTCAGAAAATATCAACTTAAAATTAATTATCGTGTTTCTTCTGCCGTATATAACCAAAAAATAGTAATGTAGTGTAGTAATTGTACTAGATGTTTTTGCATTCCGGCGTATCGTATAGACAGAATTTAACGTGGCCAGACAACGTTCCAACCCGTACCTAACGAACAAACGCTATTTTGATCCAATCGTACGAATGTTTCTCTAAACAATTTTAATTTAGAAAATCAAATGAATGCTGAAACTTGTTTTCAACATTCATTAGTTCAGAAACAGAACGTAAAACGTTTGATTTGTTTGCGTGCATTTAGTGCGTCTAATGAAAATATAGAGCCGATTATGTGCCTCTGGATTGTTTCAAAATAATAAAAAAAAAGAATTTGTTAAAAATCTAATAAATAAAACACAAATATATATTTTTTTTTATTAAAAAGAGCTTAACAATAGTGCTTATTAGTCAACTTGTAGGTTAAAAAAGGCAATTATAATTATGTAAGCCTTATTTTATGTAAAATGGTATTATGCCTGTCAAGATCATATTTCCGGCATCTGGTTCTGGCCAAAGATATCCATTAGTCTTACTTAACGGAATAACTTTTTAAATTTCGTTTGTTCAAATGATGCGCAGATGGTGTGGATTCTAACAATTACATAGAGTAGTAATTACTTTGCCACACTAAAAAAAAATAAACGACTTTTCTTTTCATAATTAAAATATCTTTGTTTTAAGCCAATTAATAAATTGAATTAAGAATTATAATATTAGGAGGAGTGAGGGAGAGTTAGGGAGAGAAAGAGAGAGACTAGAGATAAACTACATAGAGCGATGCGTTATTTAAAAATACGTAAATTTAATTTGACAAACATGTTATTAATCACGTCAACTATTTTGTATCAAATTCAAAATCATATCAGCAATACAGCGAATGATAAATTATTATGCGTTATTTGATATTTTATTGATGACAACAATCCGTGTATTCCTGATTCACTATTATGTATTTGACACCTTTTTTTAATTTTGAAAATACTTAAAAGTCCATCATCTATTAAGTTTTAGCAGTTTTAAGCTTAAATTTATACATTTCCTTCTTTTGCAATACCGTTCTCCGTATCTTTTGTGTCCAAATTTTGAGTAACCAAAATCGTATCCAAACTTTCGTAGAAGTAAGTTTAGTACATTAAGATCGTGTAGATGTTTTTGTGGTTTAAGGTAGTTAACGAGCGAGTTCATTTTATGACGTTAATTAAATCTGCATTATTAATATCCCAAAATATCGGAAAAATTGCAAATGTTTGAAAGAGATATGATGGTAAGGACATATTCTGAATGACATTGTATATATTAAATTCTGTAATTTGATGTTTTATTATTATTTACAAAGTTATTAAGGTAGAAAGTGCATCACAACAGCGGTCAGTTCATAAGGATTCCAATCAATTGCACGTTATATTGTACTGTAAATAAAACCACAACAAGTAATTCCTCTGCCTCGGTGCTACGTCGTACCCGTCCCAGCCTGCGTTTGTATTGTCCCAGTTCCAACATTAAATACTTTTTATCCATTGTAAATGTTGCAAAGCCAATGTTTCAATAGACTTTCTTTAAAAATTATAAAGAATTTATATTAGTTTTTTTGTTTCGGGAACTAATGAAACTTTTTTTATGAAAATGTTTCAAACTAAAATGGTTTTCATATATAAAATAACATAAAATTATTTAAACAATCGTGAGACATTATAACGAAAAGGTTATTTTCGCGTTAGTCCACATAGGTCCCAATTGTCCTGAAGAACCTACGACAGGTCTTAAACTAGTTGGTGCCGAAAACGGATTCAGTATTTGTAATTGAAGGAAGCTATAACATTGTTTCCTATACGTATAAAATGTTATGATAGCACATAAGATTTTAAAGGCATAAAAATCATATAGAATGTCAGCGTTCAAATTTTTATGCGAACGTCGTTGTAATAAATTCCATCTGATTGTCGTCATTGTGCTGCACAATGAGGTCTGTAATAAGGACTTACTCCACAAGGCCCGTGTTACAGCGCGCGGACGTGTTACGTTCACCTTCACAGATTGTATTGCTGTTTGAGTTTGAAATTCACTGTAAAAATTAAGTATATAAGACATTTTATCACAACGTGGACGTAAAAGTGACATTTCTTTATATTCAAATAATTATGTTTCATGAGAATGGATAAAATATATAAGTCTTGGTGTCGCCCGCGACTCCGTGTGTGCGAAATTAAAAGAAAACTTAATTAGCAGCCTATGTGTTCATCCAGGCTATGTTCTACATATATGCCAAATTTCAGCGAGATCCATGCAGCCGTTCTGAAGATACATTCAAACAAACATTCATCTATCCAAACATTCGCATTTATAATATTAGCAAGAAGTAAGATTGTTTACGCTGCAGCAAATTGTACGATTTATTAAAAATAAATAAAAATAGTTAAAGTAAAACCTTTTTGAATTCAAAAAAGCAATGAACTAAGTGTACAACGGCGCATGTAATTTGTCGTCATAATTTGTTAAGCGATATTTATGATAGTCAGGTTCAGGTATTTTGTGCAGGTGCTCGTAACAGCTGTATTAATTATCCGCGTAAACCAAATCAATTTAATTTATTATCAAACTTAATTTAACAATGTTAGCAACAAACTATACTCGGCGTAGTGACATAATGGCGATAATTTAGGATGTTATATAATTTATTGAACGCTTTTTTGATAACCTTTACGATGTGACACATGGTTTTAAAGTTTTTTTTACGCTTAGTTTTATCTTTATTTATTTGCATGCTTAATAGTTATTAGTTCCAACTTAAAATTCTAGCTGCAAATAGAATAAAACACTTTATTTTAAAAAGATTGAAAGATATATGGTACTAATCAGTTTTTTTAATTTAATTCTGAACAGCGGGTCGACTCTAAAATTGTGGTTACGAAGAAATTTATTCAAGGCACGATCTGTTCCCGTTTTCTATAGGGAAAATGTGCTCGTTTATTTTTATGAGTTAATTGAATGTACGTTTCCTGAAATCAACGCGAAAGTAGATGCAGATTAGGATTTAGAATTTCTATTCGCGTCAACTTATTTTAAACTTTAATATATTAAACATTCAAAATAATACTGCACTCTTATGTGGTATATAAGCATTTAATTCAAAGAATGCCTCGTCCCGTCTGACCTAAGCATCATGGCCGTAGGTAACGACCTGATCCTATAAAAAGGCACAAAAATATCGCGAACGCAATTTATCATGTCATTATTCAAGCAAAGGGCGAACTTTACGACTATAATAACATGAGATTTTTGACTCAAAGTGGCTCGTGAATAGGGAACATCCATAATTGTGCTGTTTTATGCGAATGATTAACCTTTTAACGTTCGCTAAAAGGAAATCCATTCTTCACAAAACAATACTTTTGTTGATATTTAGATCGAATTCTTTTTTATTTATGCATAGAATTAATTATATTGCTTTCCGCTTTATTAAGAATGGCCATACTTTAACCAAATATTAACCTAAAAGAAGAGTAAAACTTAAAAGAGAAGAGAAGTTCTAGAACAATATCTCGTATACTATACACAAGAAAATGTGTTTAAATTACATTTACTTCGTTTAGTGATCAATCTCTTCTCTTACTCACCGTCAATCGACTGTACTTTTTGCAACAAAAATAAAGATAAGATAAATTTAATAAACTGAATTATCACAATTATTTGTAGTGACAAAGAGTTGCAATATAAATTAATGCCTCGGGCTGAGTACAATGTGTATCGTTCCTTTGACTTTGAAATACGTGCTTTACTTGCTTTCTGATTTTTTTTTGTGAAACGTCTGTATCTGGTCCAATGACAAATAAAAAAATTTCGTAAATAAATTACACACTTAGCTATGACTAAAAACAAATTTACTGTTAAGAAACTTTATCAAACATTTTACTGTTGTTGTTTTAATATTATAAAAAGTTAAACATTGTTTCAACTATGTTGTTTTTAATAAGAGGTAGTTTTATAGTTCTTGTAACATGTAATCAAGCAGGAGACTTGGCAATGTTAACATGAACACGCAAAAACCGCAACCACGATTAGTACGCTCGCTGCCTTTCGTTTAATTTACAACGGTTTCTCTTCGAACTTTACTCAGTACAAAAGTAATTTTACATTACTAGATAAGATAATTTTAAATTTATGTTTTGTCACTGAAAATCTTACTTCTTACTAATATTATAAATGCGAATATTTAGATGGATGGATGGATGTTTGAAGGTAATTCCGGAACAGCTAAACGGATCTCGCTGAAATTTGGCGTAAACGTAGAACATAGTCTGAAAGAAAACATAGACTACTTATTAAGTTTGTTTTTAATTCCGCGCGGATGAAGTTGCGGGGATAGTAATGACATAAAAACATTTACAATATCCAAATCTTTTAATTTATAATTCTATAGAGAAGTTTTGTTACCTGGACCTGATGTTTGAATTAATGTTATTTTATTGTTCTCAATTATCGATATATTATACTTTCGTTAGCATTAGATAAAGCGTAAGATGTTATTTATATATTGAACGTCTATAATATCGTCCGGAGACCGTCGCAGTTTGCTTGACATTGACCTCTGAAGCAAAGTGCCATTACTATGCTAAGAAGTCTGGCTGGCGTTTGCATAAACAGATGAATTTCACTGATCACTCTTCTTGCTACCCCTACATGATAATTTTGAAGAAAATGATAATGACGTGAATTTATTATACATAGTTTAATAATAACATGATTAGATACGTTAATAATTCCTTAATTTTCTAATAGGACTCTATGTATCTCTGTTACTTATCTTGCAATTGTTTCATTGAACCTTCCCATTTTTCTTATTGTACTATTAAGCCCTTGTTGATTATTAAAGTATTCGGTTTTGCTTAGAGAAATAGGATTTTTTTATAGTCACTATCTTCTAAACTCATTCTTTGGTAAACTAATAGAAATTTAAAAACAATAAAGTTTTGCATCTATGAGAAATTTTATTAGATCAACGTTTTGTCTGTTTGTTTCCTAAGATGTACAAAAATTAATTTATAAGGTTATGCTTAATTAATTCTTAAAAAGAACGAGTAAAGCTTTTGTGATCAGCGGACCAGAAATTATCGTGCAATGAATTAATTTATCGAAAGTATTCTAAGGTTTGTCTCGAGGGAGCAAGTCACATTTTTAGGTGTAAACAATACAATTGTATGGATAAAACAATATTGATTTTGCATGATTGGTTGGAAAAATTAAAAATACGATGACAACTTGTGAAAACAAGAGGATTTTTAACAATTTATTTTTTATTTTGGCTTACAAAATTCCAATATTATTTGCACCTTCAGTGTGTCATTTTGTTTCACTGTTATCTCACATGCTGTTCATTTTATTTCAATAGTAATAAAAAGACTATATTGAATGTCTGTAATTTAATCTTTATTTAATATAATTGCATTTGTCTGTGATATGTGTATTGATAAATAAACGGGATTGATTTCGATATTTATTTCAGAATAAAATGCTTTAGTTTGACCTTAATTTTAACAAGCACGTTACTGGGTGTTTACTGTCAAAGAAACGACTTTCATTCATTGCATTTAGCCCCGAGCATTAATTAAAATTTTAAGCCCTTTGTGACTGAAATGTTAGTATAGGACTAAATGTTTTTAATTGAAAGGAAATTAAATATACATTTATATTTAAAGATTGTTATACCATTTTTAAGCGATATGTATAACACTAACGTCTAGTAGTAGTTTATTACAGTTACTTTTTGCCTGAAGTTTTTGATATTCTGGGCATACATATTCTGTTTAAGGCATACATACAAAAATGATTAAATTTGTAAGACGAGAACTTTAGTTTCACATTGATTGAACATGTGGTATTGGATAATATATTCGACGAGTAAGGATTCAGGTTTAGATTTTATTCTATTGTTATTTTTGTACATACATATTGTATGTAAATCAAAAAGCTACAAGCGAGAAAACATTTTCACATAATCGTAACGGATTTTTGTTAAGGTTGTTCATTTTTCATAAATGATATTTGTCCTTTCTGCTGACAAAGTGTAGTAGTACTCAGGAGGCGGAAAAATATTCATAAAAAGGTAACGAGAAAAAATGACACACACGTCGTTTACCTTTTATATTCCGCCTCAGCCGTGAGATTATCACGGTCAGGTGTGATTGTGATAAAACGTCGCTGCACAAGACAAATTTCTCGTTCTTTTCTTGTTTTATGTCTTTGTGTATTCTTAAAATGCCAGTAATAGAAGAAAAGTCTATTGTAGGAGTATAAAATATTCCGTTAAACACAGCAAACTTACGTGTTTAGTGGCTATATTATGAAAAATAAATTTTGTCTTCTGTTGTGAGATAATGCAGTATCGGTATATAAAAAGGAATCTAATCATGCGAACGGACATTCGCTAGGAATTAAAATAAGTGAACATGATATCTGTGACTCTATTTTATAAAAGCCTAAGCGAGAATTATAGCAAATAATTTTAAGGGCTAAACGCCGATGGTATTTTATGCCAGTAATTTACGTAGTCACAAATGTTTTAGGAAACGTATTCATATTCTAAATAGTTAAGAATGTTTCAAACTTTAACATAAGAAATGTTGAGAGATGAGACTAAGATGAGATTATGAGGTGCATTTTTAAAAATTATTGAGTTCCATGACTGTTCAATTTTGACTTATGCATGTGGTCTCTGGATGTCTAAGCATTAAGAAAGTCCTTGCTAGTGCGAATTTTGTGAATGCGACGCAGCGGCCACATTACGATCTCTCCGAACGTCCACAATACGATGACGAGACTCTAAGTTTGCAAACCTTCATATACTTACTGATTTTATTTTTACCAAACTACTGGATTTAACTAAAATAAAAAACTATGTAGTATGTTTTTTAGATTACTCAAAAGAGTTTTTTTTTCTTAACATACAATGACACGAACATGATCTCAAAAAAGAATAAGAATTTCGCGACGGTTCTTGGTATAATATTTATTCCAGGCACGATCAGCTTTGGGACTCTGATCAAGGAGCACTTTGTTCGTTTATTTGTAAGAATAATTGATTACTACAGATCAATATTCTGTTAATTTGTGTAATCTTTTAAACTGATCACTTTTGGAAATTCCAATTCGTTTTGATTAAAATGACACTATGTTAACACTTATTGAATTCTAAAAGATCAGATTAACGCGTTTACGCATTTGAAATATAATTAAAAAGTCATAACCGAATATTTGTAACCAAAACTTTGCACGACAGCCCTAAATTAATAAGTTTTGCATAAATGTGAGTTATTGATCTCATATCGATAACAATAAATAGTATACCCCTTTGTTTGTACCCATATAAGTAAGCGCTACTTTTCATTATTTATCTTGAAAATACTTTATTTAAGTTAAATCTTGAATCAAGTTGATACTGCAGTACAATTGTTCTGTTTAAAATTCATTTATCACAAGCGTGGTTTATTAGAACTTTGAAAAATCCAATTTCGATGAAAACGAAATCAATTTGAACTTTTAAAAGGTACGCGTATTTTAAGTACGGTTTTCGTAAATTTGTCAATAAATTAAAATGTTTGGTAACAACGAGTAATTTATCGTATGATTAAGGTGGTTTTTGGGTTTTAAATAATAACACTATGTATTTCTTTCCATTGCTCCTGAAGCAGATCAAGAGAATTACATTAACTCAATAACGTTATAAATAAATATAAAGATATAAGAGATTAGTAAGAATTGTGGGATAAATAAATACCCAAGTTTTTATGACTGCTCAGAGAAAAGTTAGGTCGAAAAGACTCAAGATATGATGAAATACCTTCATTCCCAACTGTGATTTCTATAGTTTTAATTTTAATTTTTTAATGTATTTATTTATTTGTAACATGGAAAACTTAATTAATTTTTTTTAAGCGGACTATTTCACAATGCTGTATATTAAAAGAAAAATGGCATTTGAAGCGGTAGAGAAAGTTTTTAAATGTTTTTCATCAGAAGTGTTGGATTAAAACAGGCGTGCAAAGTTTGAAAACAAACAGGTTTGTAGAGATAATGGAGACCGCGAGTTTCAATTTATAGGAAACGTGTGGTTGGCAAGCTCAAGTGAAAAAGTGCAAAAGTTTTATTGCGGTTAACTCTCGAGCGTAAATAATACAGAGCTAACGAACACAACAATAATTTTATATTATATTTCACACATGATTCCAAACATACCTTGTAATCATTGATTAGTTTCTTATTGAACTCATCAATATTAGTTCAGAACAATCGTTCAAGTAAAGAACGGGTCAAATGTTTATTTATACACTAACTGTCGCCCGCAACTCCGTCCGCACGGATATAAAATAAAAACTTAGTAAGTAGTGTAGTACTTCTACGTTCCGGAGTTACCTTCACACAAACAACCACCCCCATCTCTCCATCTAAACTTTCGCATTTATAATATAAGTATGGATTTCACATTACCACCTGAAATATGTTTTAAAATTATTGGCAATGGTTACTTGTATTTGGCACAAATAATATAAAAACAAAAAAAGGTAAACAGAAAAATATGACATGACTTACTGCAGCTGCAGTTAATATTGTGCCGGAAGAAGGAACCGACTCTCGACGACCCTTTCGTCATTACGCTCAGCACCACTTTAACAAGAAAGGACTCCTCTAATTACTGCTCTGATATTCCTTCCGTACAATCGTGTTTGAACTGTGCGCTATGAAATATGTACTCATTTAAGAACGCAATCCTTGAGACAATGATGTTGACTTTCGCTCGATTATGAACGTCGAATCGAAATTATTTTCTAACGGATACAGATTGAAGACTGATTGCTTCGTGTATCAATTTTAGTATAGTGTTACATCTAATCATCCATTTACTTATTTTTAGAATATTTGTACGTTGTTCTTAGATACGGAATATGTGTTAAGATTGTTTTTTTTATAAATATATTTTTTTAAAGTATTTTTTCGTTATTATACTTTACATGTAATTCCTTACATGAGTCAGTACAGCGTTGTTTCCATCGAATGCCGCTGCAGTGTCGCATAACGAGCACCTGGCTACTCATCTACATAATGTGGACAACAACTTTTTTTCCCCTTTTGCGTAAGATATAGGTTAATGTACTATTTCAGATGTGCTTTTAATTTAACATCAAAACATGTTATGTACACACTACAATACTATTTGTAAATGTGGTTGTTATTCCATATATAGAATTTATAATATATTTAATCGTATTCATTTATTTATCATATTCTTCATATAGTATAGTCTTAGTATAGTACATTTCATATAAAAAACAAAAAATATGCAAAATATATTATATTATTATAAAAATAGAGCACCACCGGCTGCGGAATCTCATGACTCAAACAACCAGTGGTCAGGGCTGCAGAGACAGGAACCTTCTCACGATGCGTGCGGGATATCATTAATATTATTAAAAATTCTATAAAATATACAAATAATAAAATTTGTAATATAAACTTATCTGTTTTATTCAAGTCGCCAATAAAACGGATTGAATAGAAATGAAAGGATGAAAAGAAAAAATACTGTAATGGCCTTCACACCGTAATATTCAATTATTTTCGTCAACAAATTGATTTTTATGTATAGTAGAATGATTTTACTATATTACTATTTACCCCATCTGATAGTATTTAATTTTGAGTCTTGAATTTGGCAAAAATGAATATGCAGAGGAAAATATTTTGATTAAGCTTAAAATATCAAAGTTTGACACATGGCACTCCGAAGGTTGTATTTTGGATGCTTGATTCTATGAAATCTAAAAGCAGCGTTTGGCAGTGACGTTGGAATTTAATTAGTATGAAAATACCGTTTGAACAATTTGATAATATTAAATAATGAAATTTATGAATTATTTTACATTCTCTTTATATATTATGTAAGTTCACAATAATTTGAAAATTAATATTTGCTGAAACATTTCTAAATTAACGTTATAACGATAGAAATTTATATCACTTGATATACGAGCCACCTTGTCTGAACTGTCGTTTATTTCATAATAACATATCATATCATTAGATATCCTTTTAGGAATCTAACTCGCTACAAGCAGTTTTGATCTGTGCTCTAAGTATTATAAACAATTTTTTGTTAGCGTACAATTGTGTTGGTGTTAAATTAATAAATATTAAGTATTGATATTGACACGTACAATAATTCATTATTTATGGACTTTGGATTCGTTTATTCTAATTATGATGTAATACAACAAAGTAAGAACGTATAAGGAGATAATGATAAACGCCTACAAAGGGCATAACATTACAATTGCTTGTGGTACCACACCTGTGGACCGAAGTGTCTATTGATTAAAATGATTATATTTAAAACTTGTTTACCGTTGAAGCGTTGACTTTATTCAAGTAGTTGGTGTCACATGAGAGAAATAAAAAAAGTCTGATCCGCGCGCGAGTATTACATTTTGATTAGGAGCTTTGAGGAGGGCACCGTACTCGGCGGGTGACGGAAGGGATGGTGCGATCACAGCCCTCCTGATTACGCGCTCCTCTTTGTGAGGCTCGCCTCACCGAAATTCTTAGTAATTTGAGCTTTGTTATTGTTGTTGACTAAAGCATTATTTGGAAAAAAATCTTTTCGAATCTTAACTGTGATAATATGACAAATTGTAATGTTGATTCAATTTTTTTTTATTTTGAAATGAATATAGTCGCTTCTGTTCTTCTCGTACATAATTTTACATCTTGGTTTTAATTGTAACTGGACATGGAATTATGAAAAAAAAATCTATGGTCTATTAATAGAACGACTAGTATTGAAAAGGTTCTTATGGGGTAGATGTGTGTCGCCTTACAGATAAAAATGCGAATATAAAAATAAAAGTTCTCATCGAAGGGAGTGAGAAAAGAACGTAGAATAATATAAGGGATTTTATTTTTATTCGACTACAGACCCTTTGTGAATGGAGACAGAGATTTCCCGAGATAGTACTATCAAACATTTATAGAGTACCTATAAAAGGAACAAATTTTTTGAACACTTCTTCAAGGTATTCCACTTATGACCGATTTGTTTCTGAAATAAGAATTTTATTTTTATTTTCGATATTCACCATCATTTTTTTATATCTGGAATGCAACAAATAGACAGACATACAAAAAAAAATCATAAAAAAACTATAACCTATAGATCAAACACAAGATGAATACCGACAAAGAGCGACATTGGATAGAATGGGTAAATTCTTGGAATCTACGTATAGCCTTATAAGTAAATTTGGTAACAAAGATAAAGTATGGAATTGCCAGTTTAATATCAGATTAACAAGAAGTACAGATATACCTTTGGAAGGCTAATGAATAAATGAACGTTGGATAATTTAGGAGTGAGTTTGTACACAATGCGGTGCGAAGAGCGCCACATAACGGACACCTGCGGCATAATCTCCATAAAGCGGGAAGTCATCGGGCGCCACTCTTTTCCACAGTTTGCGGTATGTCCTCAATTACTGCTGTTTAAGGGGTTTTCGTTTTATCTAATAAAATTATATTATTTATTCAACAAGTTTTGGGGCGACGTAATAGAGATATGGTGCAAAATATTAAATCAAATCCAATCAACGTGTTATAATGTTTATTTCGTTTGTGCAAAATTTGAAGGACGTTAACGTGATAATATACGTATTTCATTTTATATACAAATATTATAATTTT
This sequence comes from Papilio xuthus, assembly GCF_000836235.2. Lineage (NCBI taxonomy): Eukaryota > Metazoa > Arthropoda > Insecta > Lepidoptera > Papilionidae > Papilio > Papilio xuthus. The sequence goes on along the minus strand of NW_013532534.1, from coordinate 1,002,991 downwards.
ATCATTAAATATTTTTCTATATCATTATGTAACTAACTTAATAAAATCGTGTTTTCAATAACATTTATACATATGTATATTGCTTTGTTCCTTGTTCGTTCTAACGTTCTAATTTAACGCTATCGTTGCTTATTTTAACCTGTGGAAATTCATATAGTAAGTTTATATATTTGATAAATGCTTAAACTGGAATCCGGTTAATTATATCTAGGTACAAATAAAAGCTGTTTGAAGCCATCAAGGTCGGTGATGCCATAACAAGTTATTTCAGGAACATTCCGTCGATTTCTTGGATCGGAATGTACTTCGATCATTTTTTGATCTTTTCTATCTCAAATTTCAATCAAATAGAGGCTTCAAGGCTGTTCATCATCGACATAATTCTGTATCGTTCTCAGGTATTCCGCAAACAGCATCTGGCGCAGCGAGGAACAACTTTCCCGATGCGCAGGCGCACAGTTGATACACTTTGTTAGCTCGGTTATATTTCTGAGAATTGGTAGTCGTGTTTGCTATTTTGAGATTATCTATTACTATATTTGGAGCGTCGATTCGTATCTGAAATGTGAAATTACAAGAAAAGAAGTCAAAGGTATAAACTAAATAAACAAAATCTTAAGTACTTCCAAATTATTTTGATGAAATAGTTAAAAGGAACATTGAAAATATTTTTATGTAAATTATTGTCCACTTACAGCACCAACAATAGAATCCAGACGAATGTCACTATGCGAAGTAATATCTATGCCGCCCGCTCTGCTCTCCAGGTAGATGGACTGTGGTGCTCGTAAATCAAGTCTTCTAGTTAGCGATTCCAATCTGCAAATAATATTGATGTATGAATTGACTTTGTTGCGTCAGAAATTTATTCACGCAGTACTAAGCATTTGGATCTCTATCATGATTCAATGGTAGATGGTTACTACTTTATCCTCACTCAAATAATAGAATGTAGTTGGAACATACGAGTATGAACGGGTCTCGGCGTGAGCAATTTATAAAGCACAACAAACTATTAAACGTACTCCGCCGTACTAAACAGATGGGTTGTGGAGCACGTACTATTAACATCTGTTTTATCTCAGCCAGCGCACAAGTTCGTGCAAACGAGGTGTCACTTTTGTCAGCAGTCCCGCAAACTAATATGTTTTGTATCGGAGGTTTCATTACAGTTTATTGTTAACATTTGTACGACATGAATAGAATGTTTACTATTTTCTATTTTCAATGACAGCTCTGGTAATCGAAATTGCTTCCGTTTCGCATCAGAATGATGTTTTATGCATCAATGGAAATAGCAAGCTATTGTTGTTCGATGAAGGAATAATTTAAATTATTTAGGAGGATAAAGTAATTTAAAGCAAATATATTAGGGGATTAAAATATGTAAAAATAGCATTTGTTTAGTTTCTTTTAAGTATTCAGGACATTTCAAGAAGTTATAGGGCTAATAAAGATTACTATTTAGTCATAATATTTTTTTTAAAAACATCTCCTTAACGATGTAGTAAATGTTTGTAGATAGGAAAGGGTTAGTTCAATCTTTCTATGAGAGTGACTTACTGCAATTTGGAGCTCGGCGGCGCACGAATGAGTGGTGCTTGGATTGCGCTATTCACGGTGAGGCCTGCTTCGCTATCGACTGCGAATGCCTCTGCGAATACACGCACCTCGTCGCGCGACGCATGAAATACCTTCCCACCTTTAGAGTCGAACACTTCAAATTTTCTTCCACTGTATTCTATACTATCTCTCTCTGCATATAAAAATAAAATATTTCATAATTATTCTCATTAAATGTATGATTGCTTCAATTTTAGAACACATTAGATGTTATTTCGGATTTATGCAGATATCTGCATTCACCAACATTCAGCAATTTCACGATATTATCAGCTAAACTACGGTCCATATTTTGACCCTTATTCATTCTCTGTGAATAAACAAACGTTTTATGTATTGAGTCAAAACAATTTAAACATTAAAAAAACATTCATTATCAGCACCATTTGCATTTGAGATTTTGTAAAGTAACTTCTCATATATTGAACGCGAAATCTTATATTGACGTACACAGATTTACTAACTTATGAACATCTTTGCTAATTCAACATGATTAGGATCCGAGACGAGGACGGTGAAATTCCGGAACGAGTGCAGAGTGATAGGTTGAGCGATTGGCGATGTTATTGTCGACGCTACCAACTTGTCTACTATCCATGCTTGGCCCTCTAATTGTATCCCATCTTTTATTATCTTTATAGGACCAATTCCTTTCTGAAATTAAATTTGTTTCTTATTAATTATCAAATCAGATTTATATTTATGAGTGAAATTTTGCAATAGTTAATTGGGATAACTAATGTTACTTAATCGATTACGTAAAACATTATGCGTTCATTTATTTACGTACATTGGCACTTTTTGTTTTTGAGTTTTTTACTTACCATACTTAATCTTAACGCACTAACTATCCACAATGTTAGTGCTATATTTAAAAATATAATTATCATTAATACAAGTAAAATTCCATATAATGTAGTTCTTTTCCAACCCCTAGTTATTGCTTCTGGGAGACATTTTGATTTCGGGGGGTCGTTAGTACCGACTGAAGCGGGGGGCGGGTCTCCAGTAGGAGTGAAGCCCCATCCGTGTATGCCACCAGTACTCGCTTGCGCGTCCTCTTCGCTCATCGCGTGTAACCGCTACCTTAGTAGCTTACTGAGATCCACTATGAACCTGTAACATACATAGATTTATCTACAAGTGACGTCAGAGCTTAATGGAGCATAAGTGTAAGTTAGACAAACATTAGAACGTGTTGATTTATTGATCAAGGTTCTTAGTATTGTTGAAATTTAGTATGAAAACTTTGGTTGAAGCATTTGTATTTTAAACAATATTAAGTGGTATTTCAATAGCTATTTTAACTTATTAATTTATAAATGTTATAAAATGTAGTGTCTGTGTGTGATATAGAGAAAAAAAAACATAATTCTTAAACTTTTATGTCACAGAGACAGACGTCTGCTAACCGAGAAAGATTCACCCATTTGTTCTGTTTATTACAATAATTCAAATAGTTTTATGGAAACAATTAAAAGATTAATTTAAAGTGCGTGTGATCCACATAAGTAAACCTTTCCATATTTAATTACAGTTTAATTTTGTTGATAATATTTGATAAACACTCAGAATAAAATGTTTGAATATTCTCCTCCATGCGGCAAGCTTTTACATTTTATTTTAGAAAAAAAAATATAACAAAGTATCAGAAAACCAGTTAAAATACAATGTAGTGTTCTTGCTAATGAGCAGCGTGCGAGCGAGTGCTTAGCACGTAATGAATATGATAAAAATTTAAATAAAAAACGATTATAGTTTTAATCTATACAATTAATAAAATTGCAGTATCTGATCTAATATTGAAAAAAAATCATATTTCGCAAGCATGATGTATTTGCGATGATTACAGCGAAAAACAAACTTTTCTATCTATCTGTACGCAAATCTAAAATTTGAAACTGTTTGACCGAGCTTGACGGTACTTTTATTGGAAGGTTATGTGCGCGGGAGTAACATAGACAATAATTTACTTTTTTTTATTTTGCGCTAACGAAGTCACGGGCAACCGCGACTTGGTATTGGTATTAAGCTTAAAGAAAATTAAATAAATACATTTATTATGATTTCATACAAAGGTATCATTAAAACATAGCTTGGATAAGGAATTTAAACTTTTCAAGTTTAACTTAACTGTGGATTATTAATAATTTAAGACTGATTGATGGCGCTATCTTAATGTAAAATAAAATTATTATGTATACATAGTTACATTATAATTCCTTCAGTTTTTAATATCATGTAATTATTTATTTATTTACTTTTATTTTTTAATCATTACACGCATTCAAAACTGTATTATTTGTTGCGATTGTAATAAAAACGATTTTGTGATTATCGATTTTATATAGTGTTATGTCTACAGCAGTACGATTTTATTTTTAGGAAACAAGTTATGCAGAAAGGCAAATTTTGAAAATAGTTTTCATTTTATTAATTGCTTGTGACTGGAGCAACGTATTGCACTTTGATGCTATTTCTAATCCGCGCGGTAGTCCTCTACCCAGTCCTAGATAACAGACAAATTTTTAATGCCGATTTAAAATAACTTTTGAACTGTTTTAATACAAAGGGGCATGTAATTCTTTATACTACAAGTTATTTTAGGATAAATGTATTTAGTATGGTTAACAATGATAGTACGATTTAATTATGTAAAAATATCAAAAGTCATTTGGACGGCGGTGACATGACTCCGTAAGGGACAATGTTCCTCTAGACCTGTCAACATCACAGGTCTTTTGTCTCTAGGACCCTCCACCCCAATACAATAGACAGCCCGCTTTAACCGTAGTAACTATATATTTTTAAACGCTTTCGCACTAGTTTTCATTTAAAAATGGATTTTTACAAAGACTTCAAATTGTTTGCAAAAATATTCTCTCTCCACTTTCTTCTCTACTTCAGAGTAATTAAAAACAAATAATAGTTTTAAATAGGTTAAGAAACTTTTAGATTATGTTTCTTATTAAAAACGAAAGGATTTGTATTTCAGTACTTGAATACTGAAATGTATATTAGTCACAATCTAAGAGTCGAAAGGTTATATTGATTATTAAGATGGATAAAATTAATTTGACAGTTTTAAATTTAGAAATGAGAGACCTTGCAGAGCAGAGGCATTTATCCAATAAAGTTATTTTACTAGGCAATTGACCAAACTATACATATTGTTATCATTTGTTGGTCTCACTATTTACTATACTAATGGGCTAAATATCATGGATAAAATAAAATCAAAAGTATAACACTTACAATTCATAGAATATGCGGTATAACGCAGAGAAAGTAAAAACATCAGGCTTTTAAAAGTTAAGATAAATGTTAAATATTTAAAGAAATATATTATTACTGAAAAAGTAAAAACATTATTCGAATGAACGCGAACGTGGTGCTTGTGTCACGTTTTTTAAACTACTGTCGCGTCGCGTTGTGTTTTGAAGGCTCTGTTCCACAATGCAGGCGGCTGCACCGGGCGAATTCTCAGCCTAAGACTAGATAAATTCATAGGTGCTAGAAGCAACACTCGAAATATCTAGCGTGAAGCGAGGCAAGCGAGGCAGCGAGGCAGGCGAGGCAAGGCGGGCGTGCTCCAGAATATAATATCAGGCGGTGGAGTGGCCGCGAGAGTCCCGCGGCGCCCTCGCGCCTCGCCGCTCGCCGCCTCGCCGCCGCCGCCTCGCCGCGTCTGCCCTCGTAATAAACGATATAGTGCGAAAATAGAACCCGAGCGGATATCGCTGCGCTTTCCACCTAAATAAAACATTGACGCTCCCGACATTCCTGTCATTCGGAGAAAACGTTTCTGTTTTATGGACATCGATGTCTAAATGAATAAATTATTTTACGCAATGATTGATAGAAAAATGATAGTATATTGCAGATTGATTACCAAAAATAATGAGTAAAGTTGTGAATGTAAGAAAGTAGTCTTACTAACTCAAGTACTCTTTCCTCTTCGTTCCACTGCGGTAAGACTTCAGAACTGATTCATTATTAATTAATTTTGATTTCATGAAGTCACTACCGGCGCAAGTTGTTGAGCGGCCGTCGCGCCATCGCACCGCAAGACCTGCCCGCTCGAACGTCACAACAACACTGAACGCAGCGTGCGCGAGAGACGCCTCTGCCGATTTCATCTCGTTGTGAAGAGCTGCATTTTTAATCAGGCGCCTGTCTCGCGCGGGACATAACTGGGATATGCTCTGAATACAGCTGCTCCCACTTTATTATGAATTCTAGTTAACGTTATCATTAACTGACGGTTTCATACAATTTTGTTAATAATTAATGTGGATGCGACCGTGTCAACACGCGGCGGGCGGCGGCGGGTGTACGGCGCCCGGCTCGGGCCTCTCGCTAAAGCGCTCTCTCGCTCGCTCTCGCGCGCTGCGACTCGCCCGTGACTACTTTCCCGTGTACGTTTTATTAGTTTCAGCATTTCATTGTCACGACTATAAGGGTTAAAAGATATGAGTTAAAAAGATATGGGTTAATATGTTAGTACATTTTATTCAATACTTGTAAACATACTATTGCATGAGTGATTTTTTTCTGATTCTCATGTGCCCAAGGTCGATAACTTCTTAAAATACATCCTATATGTAGTCAGTTTATTTTTAAATAATAAATTCGTATTTATATCATTTCACTCAGAAGGATTTTGCAGTGGTCAAAGGTTTTAGTTAGTATTTTACACAAACTTGTAAAGATTCTCCGATACTGTAGATTCTCTGATACTGAACCATAACTTCACTTATGAAGTTAACCAATGACGAAATAAAATAAAAATAAATAAACAAACATAGAATTGACATACAGAGAGTGCACCTCGAATTTAAACAAACAACAGTGTGGGTCACACAAATATTACAGGCGGCCAACTCTGACCTCTAGGTCATGCGCCCGATAAATTATACAGCTTTATGAAATAAAATTAACAAATCTAGATTGTTAATTATTTCTACCTAGTAATTAAGTTATTTAACTTAACGTGTCATAAAAGTGAAAAGTTGCATTATTCTACTTATCGTAATTATTATAGTATTCATTGTAACTTATTTTCTACATAAATATTAATCCATTTCCAAGTTACGTAATAGCATGAAAAACCGTAAACACAATTTATCCATTCGCAAAGTAATCCCTCAATGAAATAACTTTTAGAAAGTATATCACCTTTATAATCTTAAAATATTTTGGCATCTGTGCATAAATGAGTGACAACCATAATTTACCCTCGCCGCCATTGAACAGATGGTGCATGTAAAAAATTAAATAGCTACCTTATATTAAGCAGCTATCGACTGCCAAAAATAAATTGGTGATACAATATATGAAATTAATTTCATTTAAAAATATTTAAATAGTGAATATACTTAGTTTGTTGTTTTCTAAAATTCTGTTACTTTTTTTTCATAATCCTCCACGATTCAAAAAGTTTCTTTAAATAATAGCAAACTTTTTAGTTATTCCTACATGCCAGTATATTTTAGTACCGGTCTAGAATTTTTAATTAAAACAAAAAGAAATTGTGTTATGTAAAAAAAACATAAAATATTATTATAAGTTATGAACATTTCGTTTACATAATGTAGCACTCGTGCAATAAAATTATTATAATTTATAAAAATAAAATAAAATTGAATATAAAAGTATGCAATATTATTTTTACCAATAAAAAAACCTTTATAAACTGAAATACTTACTATATTTGAATTTAAAATGTTTTTGTTAACTTTAATTGTAAAGACCGCCTAATACTGTTAAATACAAAAGGGTTAATATAATATTATTATATTTAATATAGGTTAAGTAAACTATAAACGGGGAATTGATCGTATTATATAGCTTGGAATGATTTCTAAAAAAGCTATGACGTCATATTTGATGTCATCAAATGTTTTCATCGAAGTTACATCGAGTAGATAAATGTGATCCTTCGGGGACAATACGTCGGTTCTTTTGAGATAGTAAAAAGAAATGCTCGCTGTGATTTGGACCAAATGATAAGTATTTCTTTTATAGCTTTTTCATTGTTGTAATTTTTCAAATAAGAACTTAATCTAACTTTCGATACTTTTTTGATAAAATAGAATTTAAGTGACATAATTATTCACAATTTTACCATATTCTGATTTCCATTCCACAAAGTATTGGTAGATTAGTTGTTGTCTTAAATATATGAATTTAAAAAAAAATAGAAAAAAAGGACAAGAGCTTTATACTACTGCTTATACTTGTAAAGAAAATAAAAATAGGTAATTATATTATTAGTTTGGTGATTATGATCGTAAGTACGCAGACGTGATACGCGTTTAATAGAGACGGCGTCGGCTCTTCGTTCTGTTTTAGGAAACAATCCCCGCGATCCCGGCGTGAGGCTGCATAATGCGTCCTCGTCCGTCCCCTGCCTGCCATTTAACCTATCAATTACGACCAATCTACTATGATCCCTGCAAAGTTTTTAAAATGTTTGATGTTTCAATTCAAATCAAGAGGATTCAGAGTAAAATGCTCCTCTTACTCATAAAACAAAAAAATCGTTTACCAATTGAACATGTACTTAGTAATATTCGCTATAACTATATTTATAGACTACAAACTATTAGAGGCTCTGTAGTGGTGTGGATTAATTTTCTAAGAGATAACTATTATAACAATATTTTTCATACAATAAAAGATACTATTGAAATGATAAAAGAGACAGTAATCGAAATCTTTATTTCCAATGTACAATATTGTTATTTGCTTGTAAGCGAAGAGAGCGGCGGCGCGATGCGTCTGAAGCCAAAGTTCTCCATCATACCTGCGTCACTTGAAAATTGAAAAACTTTTGCAATGCCTTTCTTATGGAAATAGTTCGCGTTTACGTTTGAGTGAATTGTCATTGTCGGGCTTCAGCGCTGCAGACTCATTGAAATATTAGTTTCAGTGTCTTATACATAGTGCTCAGCGCTTCAACTTAGTGCGGTGTCGGAGAAAGACGGCCGGAGCGTTGGGACTTACGGAAGTATTACCGCATTTCTTTACTAACGATTTTACATTGTGTTTTAAAAATAAGAGTTGTTCATTATTCAACAAAATATTAGCAATCTTTTATTAAATTAAAGTACTAACCAGGATATATCTTCTGTAGATATAAAAATCAAATGCTGTTCGTTAGTCTCGCTAAAACTTAAGAAATGTTGAACAGAATTTGTCTTATCTTGGTATTGAAATATTAGTGGAGGTCTTGGGAAGGTTTAAAGTGTGAGAAAAATTCGAATAATTGCCGGGAAAACCCCAAAAACAGCACTTTACTTTTCCCATATAAACGGCTGAATGGATCTCGCTGAAACTTGGTATAGATGTAAAACATAGTATGGATGAACGCATAGGCTAATAATCATGATTCTTTTTGAATTACGCGCTGACGGAGTCGCGGGCGACAGCTAGTTATAGTATAGATTTTGAGTGAATTAATTCTCTGTTTTAAGTTTCTCTAATTTGCTACTTTGAGTGATAAAAGCTAGCGTTCGCTTAATTGTATTAAGAGTGGTTGAATTTTTTCGTATAGCAAAATACAAAGGGCGCTATAGGTCGTGTAAATCCGCATGAAATATTGATACAGTTTCGTGTAAACGTGTAACAAATGCGGTAATTTAAACCACCTGCCGGCGGCGTGGCGCGGCGGGCGCGACTCGCGCTCTCTGCTATGCAACGCTTTTGAATAGCCCTGCCCTGCCTATCTTGTACTGCTGTTTTAAATAAAAAAATGTTATGATGTGTTAATGTATTTACTTACTTAATTGTGACGAAAAATGTTTAAATATTCCACAAAGGCTATTTTTTGTCTCATGAATGATCGGGGTGCCTTCTTTGCTTCATAGAGGAAATATCTTATTTGTCTACAAACCCTTTCTTCCCACTAAGAGATTGACAATGTATCTAAAATTAATCTCATTGTTTTAAATGTAGTATGAATTATTTTTTTACAGCACTAACACTGCTAGCTCCTTTTCTTTCTTATTTTGAAGCATTATAACGGAGATCAAGTACAAAAATAATAGAATATATTCTGATAGAAAGAAATAGAGAATAGTCTTCTGTACAAGTTGTGTATGTCATAGTACATGCATGTGTAGTCTTTTCTATAGACATTTTTGTCTATGGTAAAGACTACACATATCTAATTTTGTGTGAATATTTATATTAAAAGGGAGTACCTAATACAAAGATAGCCAGTGCATTGTAAAGCACAAAATTTGAGTGCGCTGCAAACTTTAAATTAGTTCAGCAGTTTTAACACAAAGTAAAATTAAGCAGACTAAATTATTTTGTAATAATACAACACTATATTGTAAAATACAATCTTAATTTAAATGGAATATCATATTATGACTAAGATAAGCATACAAACGACTTAACAATACAATCCAAAGGGATACTGCAATATATACTGTACGAAATACCGTTATATAAGTAGAGACTTGATTAATTCTTACTTAAATATATGGGGAAAATGAAAATAGTAGTAGTAGAAGTAAATATTTTTATTCTATCTATCCAAACTGTAATATTTATTTTCACCTAATACGAGCGAATTTTTATTGACATAGGACTGTTGTTTCATACGTGATCCAAGTCGTTTTCACACCTGTTATTATTTTTCCTTTCTTAATTATCTTTCCGGTTATCGAATGAAATAAAATAACATCTCAAGTAGATCAATATTGTCTACTTAAGTACATGTCATACTAGCTTTCTCCCGCGACTCCGTTTGCGCGGTTTTGAAAAATAAAACTTAATTAGTAGTCTATGTGTTCGTCCAGGCTATGTTCTATATCTATGCCAAATATTAGAGAGATAAATGCAGCCGTTCTGGAGATACCTTCAAACAAACATGGATGTTTGTTTGAAGGGATGGACGGACTGGATGGATCCAGCCATCCATCCGTCCATCCAAACATTCATAATATTAGTAAAGTAACTAATAATATATGTGATATAAGATATGGTTCTGTGATGTTTATTGATGTTTTTTGAACCGTTAAATATAAAATGGTTATGAAACGGGAGATATTGAAAACGCCAATAGTTGATTCTGAATTTGGAATACTTTAATTTTGGCTTGCGTGATATTAAACATAAATAAACAAAATAAAAAGGTCACGGTTAAGGTTCAATTTAATATAACCATACATCTGTTTAAATATCAAAACTATTAAAGAATAAGTAGAATGAAGAATAGTATTGGCCAGCGGGGTGGGGTCCCGACAAAGTCCGCTAGTAATGGCGCAATCATCTAATGAATGCTTCCGGCCAGATAAGCTTCGATTAAATGGTCTCTTTATTGCTGAAGGAAAGGCGCGTCCCCTTTATGTGTACTTTAAGATATCTTTCGCTCGGCTTAGCGTCGTGCTGGTACTAATAATCCTAAAAGGATTATTATCAAACCCCCAGAAAAGGCACGAAATACGGCAAAAAGAAGAGGAACGATATAAATCGTTAGATCAATTACACTTTAATAAATTATTTCCGCTATAAAGACGTCGGCCGCGGTTAGATTTCGAGATAAGTATAATACGTACGTGTAGGTAACGCTGTACAATTTATCGCTTGCATATCCTTTCAGCGGGTAGATAATGACCGCAGTAAAACGTTTAAGCACGAAATAACTGCTGCTGGGAGCCGTTATTACAATATTATGAATGGTGCGGCCCGCGCCCGCTCCGTTCCCGCCCCGCGGCCGCCGCCGAAGCGCTTTGTAGCTTATTCAGCGATGTGTTGCTCACCGAACCTACAAATTACTGAATCCTTATATTTTTCTTTCGCTACTGGCTTATGAATCCATTGCAAATGTTTTTCATTAAACCATTCCGCTGCGTTTGCTTTGCGCTTTTACTAAACAAAGATCATCTGAGTTCTCATCTTAGCGTCCTAGATGCGTTTGTATTGATTTTTAATACTGGAACCTTTTTGTTCTAGATATATGAGCCATTTTACTGCCTCCGGTTTGTTGTCCCAGTTATAAGCATATTTAGATCATTTTGTATGTATGGATTTTTTCTTTGTATAGTTTCTAATTAACTACTTGTATTGTTCCGTCTTGTAATGATAGAATAATGTAGTAACTATGATTTCTAAGTGGAGCCTGAACTTTTGTACTGGAAACGTAACAGTAGTGGTTTTGGTTAGTCGAAGTAATAACAACATTTAGAAGCCTTGGAAATTACTACTTCGTCTTCTATGTTATGTGAAAAATATATCTTTACTATATAATTAAGTTTTCATTTAATTGGTATAGAAAAAAATAAGTTTATAATATTGCATACATAGGTCCGCCTACAACTCCGTCCCCGTGGAATTAAAAAAAACATAATTAGTAGCCTATGTTCAGCTATTCCATCCCACTATGTAAACATTCTCATTTGCAATAGTAGTAAGATAATAAGTAAGATAAATAGAAATCTTATATATCGATGATTTATTTAACTTCACAAAAGTATCAGCTAAAAGTTCGATCCGTTCCGTTAATTTGTTAACAACCTTGACTCTTTTCTTAAATAATACATTTTTTAATCAAACTTTTTGTAACCTCATTGATTAACTTTCTAGCCGAGAATAGATTAATGAGAAAGCGTTTTGCACTTTATTAGGTTAGGCCATGAAAAACATCCATAGACCAAGGCTGAAAGAAAGAATAAAAACAAGATTGGCAACAAATAAGGAAGTAAAAACTAATTTTTAATTTGTGTGTGTTACGTAGAGCTTTTTTAACCGTACACAATAGGGTATTTAATATAAGTTGTAAAAGTTTTACAAGTTAAAAAATAATCGAGCAACCGCTTTTAACAAATATGGAGGATTATGCAAGTTCCTGTTATCCAAAAATTGCCAAAGATGTCTTCATTTAAATCAATGTTAAAGGTTCTAGTATAGACTAGTATGCATAGGCGTTGCGTGATGAACTTTACTTGAACTTAACTTTAAGCTCTTGACATTGTAGAGTTTTTACTGATTTGTTACTTCTGACATTTCTGCAATTATGCATGTTAATTATATAGTACTTTCAAACTGCATATAAAATGTCAGTAGACAGAATCAGTGGCAGTTCGTTGGAATACAACGTAAGTATTCACACGTAACGAATATATGCGATTCGCAGTAAGCAGACCTCCTGCCTCGTCGAGCAGGATGTGAGCGCTGGCTGCTCGGGGCGGCGTCAGTAATTAGCAACGCTTTCCTTCCGCCCTTAGTCCCAATGCTCAGACTCACGCGTTTGCAGTTCGCAGCGTCTTAATTTTTTGCATATGTAGAAATATTTTTTAATTATTTTTAATTCAAAAATGAGATGCGTTGTTTTTGAGATGTTGTGCCTAGGTCAGTAAATATGTGGTGAATTACTTTACATTTTTTAAATATGAGTACTTGTACTGTTGCAAAAAAATATACAAGTAAATAAAACAATTAAAGAAAAGAGTCCGGTACGAAATTATGCACGTAGGTACAACTCATTTGTTTGCACAAAGAAAAAGTAATAATCCGTCGGTACACGGTATGAGCATGTAATTTATTCTGTATTAAACAAATCAACATAACAAAGAAATCGTAATCAACCTTTTTCACATTGAAGAAAAAGATTTTCGAGAGAAAAGTGTTCGTTTAATTCAAAAATACTCTCAGTGTTCATATTCAAATCGTCATCGTCCTTAAAGTCCTCATAATCCGTCCAATTCTGAATCGTGGAATGGCGCACGGGTCGCAGTAATCAAGACGGCTCAGTTGGATTTGGGTCCCTATACTAGCAAGCAGTGCGAGTGTATTTGTCGAAGATAAAAGGGAATTACGGTTAAACTTTTATCATTCTCATTGCGAACTTGAACAGAATGAGACATTGGATGCAAAAGGCATGTTTACGAATGAAACTAGTATTTGAATAGCACTTACACTACGTCAAATCCCGGGGAAATGGTCGCGGCGTGTGAATGTGTAGCGCATTTATAAAAAACTCATTACAGGCGGCGAGTAGTGCGAGTGAGGCGACTGCGGCGCGGACGAGTGGCGTCTTTGAAGGCCCGTGCCGCTACTGCGGTATTATTCCAGATTATACCGGCTTCCATACAAATGAAATCTCGCTTAAACCACTGCAATTTCGGAACGAAAAAATAAGGCTCAAAAGTTGTTTTACTGCACTCGCACTTTCCGGAAATTCTTTTGGTATAGAGAGTCGTCGGTCGGCTTAGGTTCGCTGCTTTTGGACGATGAACAGGTTAAATTACGGTTAATGGAATTTAAAGGATTTGTATTTTGATAAACTACATGTTAGTGAATTTGACTGCCTTTACAATTGAATCGACCATTTACCATTATTGTAAGTATTATGCTCTAGCTCTATGTAATTTGAACTTTAGTTTTGCAATAATCTAATACAGATTCAAAACGTAAAGAAATAACATAATCTGTGCTCATCATTTAAGGCGGTTTACGTGAATCTGTTTATAAGTGTATCGGGGTCAGATCCGAATAACCATGAAATATTTAGTGAGTGTGTCCTAGGAGACTGCACTTGCGGTTCTTCCCATTAGCACGATTGAGCACTCGGCCATTTGTAGCATCGGCCTTTTATAACCCATTCAATTTCAGCACAAAATCTCCTTACTACCTTCTCAAATTTGTACCGCAAACACTTTAATTTCAATTCGAAATTCAGGGATCGTTGTTGTAAAGGCGGTATTTATTTTATACAATTCCGAGCGCGGGTGGAAGGTAAAATATCGATGCGTTTGTCGGCTGCGGTGGCTCCGACTCGTATAGATGCAGATGAGCTAACTATTTGTCTTGCCTGATCGCTGGGGCTTGATTAAACCGTGAAACAGTTAGCGATGTTCACCTGCTAGTCTTATAATGAAACTATACACCGGTGTAGCTGTGTACTGTTACACAGTAAAACTGGGTTTAGGTTAATATTTTATTGTTTATGTTGGTGTAATTTAAGTAGTTTAATAATGGTTTTAAGCAAAAGAGAGCGAACGCCCGCACAGTGATTAGGACAGATAAATGACGGACATTACTTGTAATGAATGTTTAGGTGGTCGTAATCGCATCGCGTAAAGTGTCGGCGCCATTACTCCACAGCTGCTGTTGCCGAGATATTGCCTCGGGCAACATTTACCGTTTCGGCGTGGATTTATCCGTTCACGGGACAATTTTACACGTGCTTTTAAAAATGGACAATAAATTTTGATTTTAACAATGTTGTAACCGTTGCGCGATATGAGAGTTGGTTTTAAATAAGAAAATTCTGCTACCCATATAAAGTTAAGGGATATTTATTTCGATTTATATAAAGTTTTCCGTTTAACATTAATTTTTCCGGTCTTTATAAAGATTATTTTACTAACAATAATTTATAAAAGTAAAATAAAGTAGATTCTACAATAATAATACGGACTTTAAGTTTCTCATCACAATTTCGTTAACGTATGTAATTTATATGCTACAAATATAAAATCAAAAATATATTAAATGCATTGCATTACTGTATACTTATAAATATCCATGCGCTTGTAATATTTGTACCAATGCTTAGTTTTAATTGCCAATAAAAGAAAAAAAAATGGTTGATCGAAAGCTTTCGAAAGTGAAGCGAAGTATAAGGGTAGTTATATTGAGAGGTAAAATGGCGTTCTGTAGGTGTGTCGATGGAGGAATCACAATTTCCTGCACTTAACAACATAGGAAGTAATTTTGACGACTCATCAAACGACGGACACCGATTGACGTCTCCCTCGTTAGACATGTGCCTATCATTACGCGACGCTCGAATAAAACTTTAATGGCGGCTTGAACTTCGCGTACAAAGTTAAAAATGTCATACAAATTACTGCTTCTTTGTAACCCCTTTTAGTTTCCCTTTTCACATTTAAAAATAGAGTAATAATAAAGCAATAACTTACGACTACAATATTCTTACAGTGAACAGAATAATTGGGTTGTTACTAAATTACTCCGTCTCTTAACACCAGTTAGGGTTTACTATCAAATTACTATTTTCTTTCTCTTTTTAAATTTATATTAGCTCATAACTTCAAGCAACAAACAGGAATTCATTTAATCAGGCAAAATATTTTTAACGAAGTAACTTGTCAGCTTTAAATGTAAGTAGGAAACGAAAGTATAAATCTTCGGTTGTTACTCTTCTGAAGACGGCGGCGTTCGTCATCAAAGTTTGAGAATTGTGGCCATCTGCCGCATGCCGCGACGCTCCCAGATTACCATGGAGAGCTTAGTTTAATCGTTTTATTAATACGCCACAAATCGTTTTATTGCCTGCTTTCATGCACTTGTTATTATTTTATCTACAGATACATATACATAAGTACAAAGCCTATTCATTGTTGTATTAAGTTCTTTAAAATTGAAAGATTTATGAGATTATAACATAGACATTCATAATTCTGTTGGAAAAGTTTTAAACTTAAACATGTTAAAATATTAAGTTGAGTTTAGTTTGATTGGAGATTTCGATTGTGTAGTAAGAGGTCCTAGAAAAATTATCTTAGATCTTGATTGATTTAAATTTATGAAAAAAATATCGAAAGAAAAGAGGTTAGGTCCATTAGAGCTAGTTATTTCTTAGTAAATTTATGAGGTCGAAGTAAACGTTTGCGATGTTGAATAAAGTAAGGTGAGAAGGCTTACTTACTATTATTTACGGTCCCTAATAACTGGCAAGCAGAGTGCAGGCCACAGATCGAGAGGCACGCAGGGCGCTACGCTCTCGCCGGTGCGGCGCACTACCGCATACCATGAACTCGTCTGGAATATTTAAATATTGCTTACCAATACCTTTACATAAATTACATCCTTACTTATATGTTTGAGAATCTGATTTGTTTTCTAGTAGACATTATACTAATTGGTTTTCAAGATCTCAGTTCAAAATTTTACTTAAACAAGAAGAAGTGGTTCGTGACATAGGCTTGGGATTATTTATTTATTACTGTTTTATGTAAATACAACTTGTAAGAAGTGTATTGATTAAAAAATAATGATAAGATTTATTAGGTGTAATGTAAACTGGCTTTATAGCTATAACTTTTTTCAGCAGAAAACATATACATTTGTATCGGTTAGTTCTTAGGAATAATAAACTTTTTTTATTAAGCAAAACGAAATAAAATTTTGTGAAATAGAAATCTTTCACTTTATATCGTAGTAAGAGTTTTCTATCGTAGTAAAATTTTTATATCTGTCCTTATAATATAATCTGCTACAAAGTTTGAAATTGATTTTTGAATACCGCAGTAATAAATGTAATGGTTGTATGGTGGTATTGGACGAATAGTGAAATCGTCAGTCGTTTCCGCCATTGCCTTTGATTGGATTAGGTTGGTTGAGCTGTCGGTGCGGTGATGCTGAGAGCTCAAACGTAAAATTTTACGTGACCACTTCCGGAAAGACTCTGACGGCGATAGTGCAGTCGGGCGCTGCTTGAGGTCGCAAATCAGACTACGCGTGTTATATTATGTAAAT
The DNA here is from genome assembly GCF_000836235.2 of Papilio xuthus. NCBI lineage: Eukaryota > Metazoa > Arthropoda > Insecta > Lepidoptera > Papilionidae > Papilio > Papilio xuthus. Next base: position 985,849 of record NW_013532534.1, on the reverse strand, counting down.
TTTAAGCTTTACACTTGAAATTAGAACATACTTTTTCCAAAGCTTTAAGTCGTCAGAATGGATCATAATTTTAAAATAATAATCTTCTCTTAAACATTACAACGCCAAAAGAACTCTTAATAAAATTTAAAGAAATTGAAATATTTAAAAAAAAATAGTAACAGTGAACTAATTTGTACGTTCACAAGGTAAGTGGAACAATGTTGCAGTCGATAGATTGAAAATAGAGACTATTAGAACCACTTAGATCCTCTTACTTTAATGGCCTCGTTGTTAAATTGTTTTGTTAGAACATAACTGGAAAACTAAGTTCTCTTTCTTAACAACATAATTGATATTACGATATTTGAAAAAGTACTTTGACATTACATTTTTAGATGTAAAAATATTAATAAAAGACTGTTAATAAATATTCTTATAACTATCTTGTTATTTTTTACGTTAAGTTTTAAGTATAAAATATAGAACATAGCTCTATATGTGCGTACACCTTTAAATTTCAAATTATCCGCTTCATTAAATGTTTTATAAAAGTTATCGGACATTTTAACATTTGCTACGTGACACTTATATTTTTGTGATTTATTCTGAAAGTATAAATTTATGCACCATTTGCCACACCGTTCTTCTTTCCGTTTGAATAACGTACTAACTTACTCTCCATCTAATACCTTTGCTTCACATATCGCTTTTGTAAGAAATCACCTCTCATTTAACTGTGAAAGATAGTACGCAAACAAAACCCTTTTGAATGTTTTCAGAAATTACTATTAAATCGACGGAATATGACATTGTTTCTACTATTTTCATAGTAAAGTAATAACATTCCAAACATGATTTTAATTAAAATCTAAATGCTGCTTTTTTATTTTTAACTAGCTAAGTATTCCAATATAAAGGGTGGTTAAAAATGCAGACCTTATAGAGTAGCCTAATCAAAAGACATATAAGTTTATAAATGCTATTGTATTATTATTATAGTTAATATATTTTTATTATAACGAACAAGATTTCAATGGGTACTTTAATTGTAAGTAGTTCGCAAGTTGTTAAACTTTATGAAGCATCCTCATACTATCAATGAATAGTGCCAGGTCTTGAATGAATTCACGGCGAGCAATCTTATAAGAATGTTGTAATATCCACGTCTCATTACACGTAACTTTGAAGAATTATGAC
>NW_013532534.1:764376-983494 GCF_000836235.2 Papilio xuthus | reverse complement strand
TTTTTCTATATGTACCAATATTAAAAAATAGAGACGTAATTGACATTTTTGTTCTCGTAATATGATTACACGTGTCGGCTATCCATCAAGTCAAATGTCAATAAAATGGCCGCCCACCAGCACTAAATAAAGTTAAAAAGTATCAATCATGTATAATTTAATTTTGTGGGTCGAATGTTCGCCGATATAGTATTGGAAAATGATTGTATAGAACGTTACTAGAGTACTTACTTTTTGGGAATATAATAAAAAATATCGTTATTTATAGATTTTTAACGTAGAGAAGAATTAAATTTATTGTGCCTTCTTTAGCAACTTTGAATATACTAATGACATTTTACTTTTTATCTATAAAAGTATTATAAGTAGACAGAAACAATCTAGTTATGCAATTAATTAAAATATTAGGAAGACGGAGGGACCATTGCAATGTGAGTGTGTGCCTTTGTTAAAGTAAACATTAAAATACAAATATTACGTATACTAGTAATCAAGCAAAAAAGTTCATTTTATTACTAAAATGCAATATTAATGAAACGTCGAATAATGCGGCGAGATCTGCATCCAAAACAAAAGAGACCTTGAACAAACGAAGGAAACAATTTAGTTCTTTGTGTTCGCAATATCCAAAAAGGTAGCGGCGAGGAGCGAGCGACGACGGCCGTCGGGTACGATGATATTAATCGAGGCAAAGCTGATTATACAGTTGTTTCTAAGACTCTCTTATAAGAGTTTCAATTTCAGTTCTTAGTTCTTATTTCAATTTAATGCCATTCATTGTAATAAGATTTGGTCGTCTGATTGTGGCTCAGTTTGTTCTTCGGAAATATTAAATTGTTTTTTCTCCTTGCAGACATTTGTCGTTTTGTTTTCGAATAAAGAGTTAGTAATAATTTATTGTGTTGCATTAAAGTCTTCGTTAAGCTTTGTTTGTGTAGCTTTCTTAATTATTCTAAAATAAGCAAAATTTTGAACGTAAATAAATACCAACAGAACTTGGTACGAGTTTTCTATATGAGTAGTATGACGATTTTCTTTTACTTCGTCCCATTCAAAGGTGTACATGAAATGATACTTTAAAATGAAAACTTTTTAAATGAATCTTAAAGCAGCCATAGGTGTTGCAGAGTAAACTAAACAACCAAACCAGCGTTTTTGATAGACGTTTTTTGGCGCGAAACGTGTTGGTAAATCCACAGAGAATCATATACATGCTCGGAGATAGAGTGGGTCCCATATTTGCTTGGAAGTGGAAACGGACGGGAAGTGGAAAATAGAGTAAAAAAGTGTCCGTTTTTGTTTACAAGGTTTTTCTTTTTATTTACAGTTCGTAACTACCTATTTATGTAAATTTGTGTTTTACATTAAATAGTTCTATTATAAGGTAATAAGAAATGTTTTATGACAGTAAAATAAAGGTTATTTTAAGAATAATATTTTTCGTAAATATCACTTTTCAAATTTAATCTACGTGTTTAGACTACGCTTTAAGCTAGAGCTTTCATGTTCATTATAAGTAATAAATAATAGTAAGAAAGAATAATAGACCTACTGGCCTATATGTCAGCCATTTTTTTCTTTGCGATGCAAATCAGAGACACTGAAAGCACATTTCTTGGAACAAATCATTTGGGAATAAAAAACTTTCAGATTCAAATCTATAGCCTTCACCTCGGGGACAAGGTTGCTAGTGTTGGAATTATTAACGTATCATATGTTATAGTTATAGTTTCTAATTGATTTGCTTGAAGACTTATTAATATTTCTTAAAATTACTTATGACATATTCTGATGGTAGAGCCACTTATAATTAATTAATTTATTTGAACGTGTATTCATTTAATACACTCATAAGCTGGTCACCTATAGGGTAAAGGTTAACATTAATGAATAAACACTTATGTATGTGTATTCGTTCCTTGATCTTTGAGTGTGTGTGTGTAGTGCAGGGCTGCAGCACAGCGGCCACATAACAGGCGGCTTAAGGCCCGCCCGAGTGCGGACGGTCTTCCGATTTGCAAGATCCGCTCTATCGCAACCGAACACGCCTAGACAATTCGCACTGTTTTATCCAAATATGCCGTTTAACAAGATCCGACTTTTGAATATATTCAAAGGAATTTTGCTGTTTCAGAAATCTTAGTGTATGGGAAATGTTATTCAATTCTTTAAAAGTTTATTTTGAAAATAGTACGTTTGTGTAATTTTTGTACATACTACATTTTAACACGTTATATTTTCAAAAATAAGATATTATCTTAATAAGACATATAATATATAAAATTAAGATAATTTCATAATTGTTAAAAGCAAAAATAGGCTATAGCTTAATTTGCATATGAACAACAAGCCGCACACCTACAGATAATGGCATTGCTTCGGAAATGGCAATTGTCGAATTGTGATCCGTGTGTCGGCATTTATTGCATAGCACGTCTGTAATTTGCATACGTTTGAATACTAAGTATCGGGACGTCACGGTTTGAAGCCACTTTAATTGAATAGTTCGCTTTAAGCATATTACTTCAACTTTATATTTCGCTGTTCGTCGAAACGACAAATTGAATTTGGACGTTCGGTAAAGACGGAGAACGTAATTAAAAATAAAATTCGTACCTTTTAAATTTTAACATGAAATACATAAAAGGGTTTTTCTTACGTTTTTATTTAGCGTTAAACCAGGCCGAGAAGAGACGGGGTAACAGGCGTCACGTGGTGCCTAGCGTCGTCTGGTAATACGTTATTTAAATGGAATTCCTTCAAAGGTGCTGCGCCCACCAAATGTACTGCAGACGTATTTCTTATTAATGTTATGCTCACTTTTTTATATGCTCACGGCAGAACAAAATTGTTGTGATTGTTTAAATTAAACAAATACAGCATTTTAATAAAATATCAATTGTATTATAAAATCAAAATCATAAAGCATTTTTCATAAAACATGTTGTATATGACGGGGTGAAGTAAAGCAAAATTGAAACCGGTGTTATTACTTAGTATGCATTGGGCGGTCCGCGGCGTAGCTACGTAGCGTCGTAGCGGCGTAGCGATCGCCCGCCGCGGTATCGGGGCTCCAGTCACGTTTCTCCAATTGTTTTCTGACGACACGTATCATTCTTTTAAATCAGCCCTTATGATTTACTGGCATCGTATGGAGTAAATCGTGTATGCGGTAATGAGTTCCTTTAGTCGCATGACATATCAGATTCCTGAGCGTTACGGATGCGATGTACGACTCGATCTCGCAAACGGCACGATCTACAAAATGCCGTCTTTAGTATTCATGAGAACGGTTGAGAACACCGTACGACATTTGCAATTTTTGTTTCATTAAGAATTCAGATATAAAGGATCGTGCGAAATGAATGCTTCGCGCGGCGACGCGACGGGTCGCTGCGAGAGAAATGCTGCATTATAACGGCCATCCATCACACAACGACGGCGGACGAGCGCGGCCCGAAAACACGTATTTATCCAATTTGTCTGAATACGTTTTTGACTTTTACTAGATGTGTACGCTTCGGCTTTCGTACAGATAAAATATATACGGAGTTTCTTTTTTACGAAATCCTGTAAATGACTAAAATAAAGAAATTTATATTAAAACTGAAGACTCAAACAATAGAAAAATATTCCACTTTTCCTCTCATGAAATTTAAAGTATCAGTTAAATATGAATGATGTGGTATTAAGAATGACGCAAAATTTCCGAAAAATCAAAAAAATCTATGTATGATTGTCAGTTAATCTGTTTTCCGATGTGGTTTACTGTACAATACGCGAACCTGACGATTACATAATTGTATTTCACTGATAATGAAGCTATTATTTTGTGACCACAAGGTACTAAAGACACGTCAATCAATACTAATATATAGTGTATTACAATTGTTACATAAAAATAAAATAAAACTATAAATAAACGATATTAAATTAGCTAAGAAAGGAAAAAGGCGTTTATGTGAGCGTCGGTGCACAAAGAGGTTATGTTGATGGATTTTATGCAATTTTCAGTATCTATCACATCCAGCGCAGCGCTCTCACCCGTAGGGATTAGCTTCGATCTTTTCCCAATACTTACAAGGTAAACAGCTTGACGCCCGACGCTCGAAGCCAGCCGGAGTAACTACTGACGGAGATAACAAGCCGTCAGAAACATACACATAGTTAAAGTAATGCATCGCCCCGCTTTCGGTTATTTCATACCTTATTCAATGCCATATAAATAATAAAACAGTATTGCGATTTAAATTTTAAATGTAATTTAAATTAGAAAATTTAACTATGAAGTTTAGAGCCAGGTAAATTATTGATCTACACTTTTATTCTATTTAAAATGCAACGTCTTCGACAAGAGTACTAGTGGGGCTTGAATATCTGAAGATTTGAAATTTTTTACTTCATCATCATCATCATACTCAGTCTAAACTTGTCCACTGCTGGACGTAGGCCTCCCCCATCGATTGCCACAATGCTCGGCCCTTGCCGCCCTGCATCTTTTACTTAAAAAATAAAAATTTTGCAAGTAAGCGTGGTATCGAATAAATTATGTCGAACATATACAAGAAGTGTTATTTAATTTTGTAAAATTAATCAGGAAAATCTGGTTGACGCATATAATAAAAGGGGAAGCGTACTGTTTATTATTGCTGGAGGGGTATTGCTGCGCCACGCGTGAACAAATGTGATGCATGATCCTCATTTTCATCTGAACGTAATTTTTTTTCTCGAAGCGGAATCTGTAATCGTATAAAAAATTTTGACGACACACGAAACAAGAATAGCTTCATGTAGTGACGATACAACGAAAACGTGGACGGAATAAATTTTTGGTCATAGAAACCATTTTCAATTTCACGGCTCAATCTTTGTGTGCTCGGGGTGAATATATAAAAGGGCATTCGTTGATGTCAACAAAGTGTAATGGTTTCGTGCTAGCTCGCGTTTGATCTATGCGTTCCGATCGAGACCGATTTCAATTTAAAAAAAATATACCTTTTGAGCATTGCTTTGTTAGGTAATTTTTATTTTGGGTAAGAGATTGATATACACATTTGTGTAAAGGTTGTTCTTACGACATGATTATTACCTGTTTAAAATAAGTTTTGAAATTTGCGGCTCTCTAACTCTATAGATCTGATACATCATATAATTTTAATCTATAAATTGTATAATTTTACAATCAGTTGACTTACGACACATTTTTTTATTATTTTGGATGCATTCTAATGGATTTACTGAAATTTTTGTTCCATACGAATCAAATTTAACTTTAAAATGTACAGTACATTTTATAATAAACGACTTGTATTTGAAAAATAGTCACCAACCGGTATCGTGAAAAATAGTATAAGTACAAGGTGCTTGGTAAATGCTATTTGGGCGGCTCTTGACAAATTATTTAAGAACGTGTGTTAGGGGACGCGGCCATTATACGCGTGATTGATCGTGTTGATAGCAAACCGACAAAAAATTCTATAATTTTTTGGTTTAGACTTATTGTCGTTTTATTTTATTGTCGTTGATTTATGATATAAAAATGTCTTTCTATATAAAATAATTATTTTAGGCATGAGCTTATGATTATTGAGATGAAGTTCGGGCTAAATTCAATGTTAAAACTTTGAAAAAATGCACATACTGTCTGCTATGTTACGGTGTAATAGGTTGTTTTATTCCAACATTAAGACTTGCACGTAAAAAAGCATGATTTAATTGATATATTAAATTACAGTAAGGTTGGAAAAGATAAAGTTTATATTTAAAATGACCTAAATAGAGCCATCGAGTCGGCTATACAATACAAATAGTACATAATTTATTTTGTTTGGGGGATATCCATCATCTTTTTATCGTGTGACAAGCTCGTAAACGTTGTTACGAATATTAGGTAAAATTAACAGCACTTCCAAACTTTTGACATGAAAAAATTACTAATGTAAACATTTAGAACATAATTGACGGCTCTTGTTTCGAGTGATATCAATTTCTAATGTACACATTTGTAGGAGACTTTCTAAAGTAAAATAGAGACAATAAAATAAATACGTTTAGGAGAAATAATACAACTACACATCTATTGAACTGGCAATAAAGGAAACAATTTTGTTTTTTGTGTAATTTTTTTCTTAGAGCTAGGTCAATGTATTGAAATTTATTGAAACTGTATTAAATTTATTTAGTAGTATAATATGAACTAATGTGAACAAATTGTAGGTTATGTGATAAACAGTGTCGTTAAGTAGGTGTGTGAGCATGTAAATGTAGAGTCGTCGCGAGGCGCTGTATAGAGAGTAATTAGCGGGGTGAGTGCATAAGAGCAGCTGACGACATCCGCACCCCCTCTCGCTACATCCGCACATCTTGTATGCAAGGACAATTGACTCTAAGAAATACTTACTACCTAATAATTTATAATATTATTCAGCAATAATATCAATTTCATTAAATACATTTATTTGATAATAAGCTGTAAGTGTGTTATTGAAAAAAAAACCTAATTAGTAGTCTCTGAGTTCTTCCAGACTATGTTCTGTGTGTATGCAAATTTTTATCGAGATCCGTTTAGTCGTACTAGATACCTTCAAACTAATATCCATTCATACACACAACCAAAGCATTCGAATGTACAATTTTAGTAAGATGTTTAAGTTGTTCATTAGATAGTTTTGTATACTTATTCCAAGAATATCGATGGACTGATGAGCTGGTCGAAGCCGCAAAAGTACTGATTTCAGTTGATGATAATCATATTAATAATATATTATATATATTATAAGTAACTGTGTAGTTTAAATGAAAGTAGTGACATATGCGTTTGACATAAAATATCAAAACAAAATAAACAAACCTCGATACAAGTCAAACAAATAAAAAGCAATTGGTATACGAGGTCTATATTTATTGGTAAAGAAAATTAATTTACGATTGTAATAGAAATATTATTTTAAACAAGCGCACAATAGCGAATTGAATCATAATTATTGTTTACCCGTCCATTGTGTATTTCATGTTAGCCCGTCTGATCGGGAAAACTTGCGAGTCCCGGGGGAAATCAACACCACAATTACATCTCAAAATACAACAACGAATAACTCTGACGGACATTTAAAGAACTACAATGGTTATATTTCGAATGGAGCATACTAGAAATACTATAATACTTTTATTTTTTTACTATAAATATTATATAGGATGAAATTGAAGGAAACTGCGATATGTCGTACATCTGTTGAATCGCTTTAAATATCATTAGAGATCACGGTAATCTATCGGCTATTTAAGCAACAACGGCTATCCCATTTATATTTATACATCTTATTAATTATTATGTTTTAGTAATCTTGGTGGCATTTTAGAAATCATACATCGAGAAATCTTATGCTTGAGTAGTAAAATTACTTTGAATTGGGTAAAAGAAATAGTTTTTAATTTGATAAAATTTGGGACATTATTATGAATGAATTAGAAATTCAAGTCTTTCAAGATGGTTTGTGATAATTCTATGAATATTCAGAAACCTCGGTCGTCCCTGAGGATGGAGCCCCTCCGAGCATAAGAGATGAATCGCGGATGGTGAGTTTCGAAACAATATGATATTATCGTGGCATTTAGACGTACCTAATAAGATTTACTTCAATATAAATGCGCATCATGGCGTCCATTATTTAGAGGTATTATCTTATTTTGGGCGGTAGCTATTAACATTACGTATTCAAAGTCAGTTGAGTGAAGCGTTTACAAATGCTTACTTTAGATTTTATAGTTGAATTTAAATTGAATTTACTTACCTAAACAAATAAGCATCTATTTATGAGTGTTTATAATTGATGCTGTTACGTGAACGAAATCTATGGAATAAATTCTGAATTTCAGTTTTAAAATATTCTAATTACAGTAGCGAAGTTTGTTTCTACGTAGCAAATTGAACGGATAACCTTTGGATCCATAAAACAAATGATTAATTATTTTTCAACCCTCTTCAAAACACCGACTTATTCTTCTAAGAACATCCGTTATTTTCCAGCTCGACGATCGCAAAAGAATATTTTCAAGTTAAATGTGATACGCAGCTATGGTTTAAAGGAAAGTAATTTTCAAATAACTGTACATGGTGAAATTAAATACAGCGTAAAAAAAATATTACAAAGGATAGTTGATTTAATTTTAAACCGTTTTTAATGGCCTCTTATTTCGAGATAATTAGAACACGATAGTTTCAAATTCGATGAACTAGTAAACTTCATCATAACTTAGGTCTGAATCGAAAATAAATAAATGGTTTTGACAAACTTCCAGTAGAGTTCCATTGCGATAAAACTTGTATTAATAAATACTGTTATTTCTTTCATTCTCTTTGACAAAAGAGAGACTACAATTATCTGCTAATACAAGTGACACGGTAGTGGAATTCTACGGTTATGACAAGTATAAGTAAATAACGGGGGTGATGTGTGTTTTGTATGACATATTAGATCTTGTGGGAATTGAATCTGGTGCACGTCACGTGCATTGAACGTTTCGAAGCGAGCCACTAAAAGCGGTCCGCAGTAAACAAGAATTAACGCCGAACCTGCTCGCCGCCTGCCGCCCGTCGCCACCACTCTCCTTTATAGTCACATGATAAAAGCATCTCCTTTTAAGACTTGAATAGTAAAATGAAATGTATACCATACTTTGGACTACCTGGTGCTAAGTTTTGCCTGGTAGTATCCATCCATCTTATATATATATCACTTATAAAACAGTATAAAATTTAGATAAAATATTTACAAGCTTTCAAGTATCCAATTCCACAAGAATGTGGGCAAGTTAACATCATGAATGAAATATATTTTAAGTACTTATATAAGTATGTATAATATGATATCATATTATGGATCAATTATTAATACAAAGACTAGTGTTATTTTCAGCAAAGCGTTTCGTAAACATGCGTAGGTCTAAAAAAGTTTAAAGGAAATTTTGATAGTTAAAATACTTATTTATATTGGTAATTTTAAAATCGATGTATTTTTATACAGAGTCAAAATATCCTAGACTATATAGTTTTCACTCTACCGACAATTCTAAAAGCACAATATTCGCAAAGGAAAGAAAAAAAAAACACTCAAAGCATAAAATATTCATTTAAAATATGCAGTCCTTGGTCGTGATTGCGTGTAAACTGAAATTGAAGTGTCTGACTCGAAATGCAAGCGGCAAAAGGCGTCAAAGGCTTTATTCACATTCATCGACACGTAACGCCATCACCACCGGCGGCCGCTGCTGTAAAATTTTAAAAAGACTGCGTACACGTGGTGTGATGTAAATACATACCGAACAAGTGTATGTTCTATTTACGTATGGCCATGAAGGGTGACATTTTATAGTTAAAATCCCGTTTGATGTATTAAAGTGAAAAGCAATTATACAGTAGAGAGCTAAGTTTGATAATTAACATCAAGATTTCTTCGATTTTCTATTAAAATTTATTGCTCAAAGTTGAAACACCGCGAATCACAACCGGCCTGAGTGAAAGCTTAAAGTTTCATTGAGGCAGTTACGTTCCCCTTCTGGACGATCGACGTAAATTATCCCCCTCCTACCGTAGAAGAAATCTCTAAGGGCTGAATGACGGATAAAGGACGAGCGATTTTATTACGTGCACCAGGTCTGTCGGATCCGCCTAAAAATCGACCTCGAATGTTAATTGAGGGATAATGTATTCATTATCGAATAGCGTCTAATTTGATTATCCTGAATGAAAAAATGTGAGAAGAATTTATCTCATCATTATTATTTAACTAAATAGGTTTGCCGTAAATATGTTATTCGTGTCTTTTATAGACATAAATATGTACATTCGATTTCATTACCTGTAAGATCGTTATTCTTGTAAAATGTTTTAGGAAGTAAAAAAAAATCCGTATTATTTTTCTGTCGGGCAACTAAATGCAGCGGAGTTTTAATTGCATGCAGAACGTCTGCAAGAAAATTGAAAGTAATATCTTTATGAAACGTTCTTCTTAAATAATTTTAATTAGCTTTTAAATGTTTTAGGGTAATTATCTTCTTCCGTAACAGCATTGTGAGTGATAATCAAAACCCCGTTTGTACAGATGTTACCTTGGAAATTTCTAAATTTAATACCTTTCTACGATAATAACGCCATAAAATAGCAGTAAAATGTTAAGATTGTAACGTAACGGCCTTTATTGCGATAAGTAATTGAATGCTAACGTACATTTCGAGAAGACAACTTTGTTCGTAGACTTCGTAGCGGAGTTCGTAGCGCCGTTACTTTTTGTAGCACGCGTACAACCAGCTGTTATTTCCTGTCGCATGCTTTTCCTTTTCACGCGACGTCGATTTGCAAAAAATGTTTACTATAGGGTCGAGGGTCGAGCAATTCGGGGCTACGTATAATCCGCTTAGTTAGTCGAATTTAAAACTGGTTTCCTTGACATAATCGACATGAATTTTTCACGTATATTTCTTTCACTCACAAATCCAATTTAATTAAGGCGAGGAACTCGCGGTTAAAATCCTATTTAAGCCGTTTTTATTACCACCCGCCGGGCAAAGACGGTTCGCCACCGCGCCGCTACAGCGCTCCAAGAATTTGAACGCTCGCGAGGATTTCCCCGGCTTTTATCTTAGTAGTCGGAGTATGATGGCATACGATCTGGATGCAAATTTATTTTGCAATCAATTTCCGTTATAGCTCTTCTTTTAGTTCTGAAGATGTTACATCTTAAAAAGTCCTTTAAAGTAAAAAGGATTCCATAGTCTACCCGTAACCCTATTTACTCTAGGGATCGGACGTCTCATATGTTTACCTGCAATTCGGAAAAGATCTAGCTAATCCGACCACTCCCCTTGGAAATCCCTAAAACGCGTTGTTCTTTTCCTGTTCACTAACGTTGTTTTCTTCATTTTTGAAATTACTTTAGCTGTTATCTTAGTTGTTGCGGACAAAACTTATTAGATTTGTGCTTTATTTTTCATTAATTAAAAATCAGTCATTGTCTATGAATCAAACTATATGTAAGTGGAATGTATAGTGCAACGGTTTTTTTATATATTATATAGTATAATAATAATAAAATAACAATTAGGAAAAATGTTGAGCGGATAGTAATTAAGCTAGCATTTATTTTGCAGTTCACGGGGCAGCCGTAAGATTTTGAACGGAGGCCAAACAGGCAAAGGAGCTGCGGTAATGGTCCGAGAGGGCATGCATAATTTACCCGCAAAGAGCTTGTTTTGTAATGTTATTAGTTCGTAATCTCGCCGGAAACAGCAAACATCATTTGCCCAAGCTAAAATATTAAAATAATTTATTTTCAACGCCGGCGTACAAGTGCACGATTCCTATTTAATATTCCAATTTAAAAGCGTTCTACTATTTTTATGAATTAGAATTTTGCGAAATGAATGAAAGAACTGCCTTTGACGCTTACTCTACATAATATTCATATATTTTATTTCGTGTAATAAATTATGTTCATCTACATAAAATTGCAATAAAAATAATATTGGAACAAAATGCTGAATAAAAAGTAACAATAATTTAACTTGTGCTCGTTTCGGTTTTGCAATGATAATTTAATTATTAAGTACCAGGTATGAATCAAGCAGCCTCTTACTTGAGACTGAAGACAGCAATGTAATATTTCTTATTACGACTTCTTTAGCGGTAATGCAGAAAAAAAATTGGTATTCGTAAAAGATATTAACAACTACTTTTTTCATTATTTCTTACTGTTTATAATAAGTATTAAAAAAGGCCAAGTGGAGGTCTGTGGTCTCTGTCTACCCCTCTCAGTTATAGGCGTAAGTTGTATTGTTATTGTAAAAAAAAAGATTTCATTCAATTGTACATACCGATAAAATATTAATAAGTTGCATTTTTTTCGTAGTCATAGAACATCAAGATGTTAACACAAAATTATAGTTTGTTATGCATGAGGCAATTGTGTCATTCAATGCGTGATTAGAATTTTAGTGCTAGAGTAATAAAGGGAATACCTAATCCAAGCAAACCTCTAGAATAATGACGTAAACAGTAGTAGCACTAGACTGTGTCAACAAGCAGATGCTAGTGTTGTATTCAGAGCCACGCATCGCACTGTGAACCGTTTGCATGTTCTACACACCACCTGCTAGCAGCCTGCCCTGCCCTCTCATTACTGGCTTTCGTTAAAACGAATTTTAAACAGCCTTCTTTATACAGCTACCCTAATTAGTGACCGTTTTAAATAGCTTAATTTCTTTAAAGGACAGCTCGCTGAGTCTGTGTTTACGTGCAAATATAGTACAGAAAAAATTACGACGATTTATAATTATATATAGTAAATATTTTGTCAAGTATCAATTAGTTTGTATAATTTGGTAACTTCGTTTTTTTTTCATTTTACTGTATTTTCAAAAGTGTTGCGAAAAGACAAATTAAAACTACGGTATCCATTTCGTTGGCACGATACCAATACTAACTCAACTACACTCTGCCGATCACACCCTACTTAAAATATACGATTTCATCTGAAATTGACTTTATCGAAGTCACTTCAATTACTACAGAGAATATCTGGCCTTTATGTCACGGAGTTGATCTTATTTCATACTATCGCAAAAATGACCTATTAAATTATTCCTTTGTTATGTTTTATTCATGAATATTAAAAACGTTTTGAAATATCATTATAACCTAAATTGGTATTTATTGTAGCCGTGACTGTTGGTAGGTTTTGGAAAGGAAGTTCGGCTTAACGGAGCCGCTTGTGTCGCGTGCAGGTGATAAATCGTACACGCCATCACTTTTTACTAACGAGACAAGATGTCTGTCTGTAAATATATTCATGAAGCGATTGTTAGCGTCGTGTTGACGTCGCGTTTCCCTCGGGCCGGCGGCGGGCGGTGCGGCACGGCTTTGCGCGGGCCCTTTTTTGTTAAAAACCGACGGTTTGGTCGGAGGGGCATCGGAATGTTTTCGTCCGATTTACGGAATGGAGATTTTTGAGCGCGGTTCAGTAGGCGCCGTGTCGTACAACTGCACCGATGACAATAAATATCGCGGGCGGCGAGCCGTGAAATCGAATAGGCTCCGTCTGTGAGCGCTTTACAATCAGCAGCCGCCTGTCGCACGCCTACCTCCTCGCCCCGCACGCCGCACTCCGCATCCAAACTCCGCACCACGCTGTAACTTACTGACTTTTTCAAGCAAAAAACACATGGAGTACCTATTAACCTTTCTAATACTTGTTTGAGATATTTAAAAAAATCTAAGGCGCAAAAAACAAGTAGATTCATCGTAACGGTTTCTGATTAAAACTCAACCTACAAATGAATAATTAAGGAACATTAAATATTCGCTTAATGTGCAGTTAGAAACGTATCTCAATAATACATTTTAAACATTCGCACGCAGAGTGCCAGAGTAATTTGCGGTTGTGACGCTTTCCTCTCCCCTGCAGCCCCCCTTGTGTCCCCTGACGCGTGTTCGATTAGTAGAGCACAAGTAATTCCGGAAAGGAAATTGAAATCTTAGCAATGCCCTACAGACTTTAAATTCCTACCATCAGTTTTCAAAATGAAAAACAAATAAGCTACTTTCTATTCACGACACCTCTCTCGAAGGTTATATCGTATTATTATTTTCTAAATATATATACTTTAGAAGACGTTCGGGAACAGTAGTTTTTAGCATAAATTTCTGTTTTCAATTTATAATCGCTATCAGGCGCCCGCCAGATACCTTATCTAAATGTTGTTGTATGGACTCGCTTTACATTTTCAAAACAGGAAAACTTGTAAAAAAACCAAAACAAATTATTTCACATAGGCTTACAACATTTCAACTTTAAAAACATCGACATAGTTAAGTAAGCAGAGTAGATCACCACCTAGTGTATATAATATGTAGGCATGTAAAAGCTGAATTAATACGAAACTATTGAATCGGAAAAAAAACTATAAAAGAAAGCACATAAGCAGACGACTCTGGAATCTAAGCTTAAATTTAACTTTTAAATTCATAAAAATAACATGACAAAGGATATCATAATAAATTTGCCGTATTAAATTTCCAACATACTCCGGCGTCTAATTCAAGCGACAACGCTCCGCGAGGGTCTCGATGGTAATATTTTAGCGTTGCATTCGCAAATAGCAGCGGAATAATCGGGTGTGGAGTAATGAACACAAGCCCGGGGCCCAGGAGTTTAATTTTCCTTTTCCGCACGACCGTCCCGCTAGCCCCGGCTCATTAATGGAGCGACAATACCTCGCGCCTCGTCATCTGTACCCGCACGCCGCCCGCACGCCTGCCGCACGCCGCCCCTACGCCTATCGTACGGCGGCCACGCGCATTCGCCCGACGCGACGTCGGCAAGTGGCACGCGCGCCGCCCGCACGCCGCCGCCGCACAGACTGCGTCGAACACAATACTCGACGTAGCTCAGTTTCAACCTAGTTACGACCAACAAATATAAAATACCTTTTCTTGAGACAGAATTTTTAATGTATACCCGGTATCAGATGAATTAAATTGTAATAGTAATATATAAATTAAATTGTTATATTTGGTCAACTGTAAAATATTTTATATTAAATTTAGTATACTCAAATAACAACATAAGTTATAGTAAGTAAACAATAGCATTTAATTCGACAATTTTCCGAGTTGAACTGCAACATCGGTCTCATGAATGAATCATAGCGATCGCGTCCCTAGACCTCGGCGCGGTCGTATTCGATTAGCACGAATAATTCCGAAAGGGAAATTGAAAAGCTAAAGCGATGCCCTGAGGACTTGCTCTTTCTGTTATTTGCGGCCAGCCTACGCCACTCCCTGAATACTCAAATAGAATCACAGTCTCTACACTACATTAACCTCTCATATTCGCGTAAAGTTATTGAATCTAAAATTTATACTACATTTGTAAGAAATAATCAAATCTTTTCTAACTTCACTTCTTAATGTAGCAAGTAAATTAAAACGTGTGTAAAAACGTGACAAATTAAAAAAAAACACAAATTATTTTGGTGTAATTACAAGTGCTACAAATAACACGATATAAATTACCTTAAAAATAAATTCTAAAACATTGTAGAGACAAAGAGAATTTTTCTAATTCTAGTTAACGAAAAGCATTGGTTTGTATCGCACATTATTTGCTCTGTCTTCGGATTCAGTCGTGAACAGTAAATAGCCGTGGTTGGTCCCGTTCGGTAATCCTGTGTTAATTAGCAGTTGGTTTAGCGTGCAGCGTCGGGACACACGGTCACCGCAAACTTGGACAACTATTTCTAATATTTTGAATTACATTGATAAAATTTAAGAGACAAAACTTGGTATCGATTTCTAGTGTGGTTTTATAATTATAACAATAAAAATTTAAACCCGAGGTGCTAAATGCCCTAAAACAATTTTGAAAAGAAAACTTTAACAGTTAACAATGTTAACGAAGTGAGATAAGTTTTGTTCACGGTCCAATATGAAATATAATATTATAATATAATTAATTTCTGTTGCACTCAGTGCCATAACACCTTATCATTAAGGGGGCCCCTTACCGATCTTAGTAAAATTTAGTATAAAAAAATCTATGTGTTTAAAACACAGTGTTTCAGTAATCACTAAATGACTTTGAGCGCGGCAGTTTATTTATCACGGTTTTTTGTAAGCTAAGGATTTTTTTCTAATATAATAAAGTCACATTTAATGTCAATCGCACCGCTGGCGCCGTATGTCAGTGCGCGTCCCATTGTAATGTAAAGAAGTATCGCGCGCCGCATACGACCGGCTTTAATAAAATTGCTACCGTGTATGTTGAGAGAATTCATAATTATCCGTTTTAATGGATAGTTTAAAACTAAACAATATAAAACATAACTACACAAATAAAATGTTTAGGCTTACTCGGCCTCTATAATTTTTAATAATGAGAATAGTAATTGCAAAATAAAAAGTAACAAAACATTTTTTTTGGATCGACCAGTAGAGGCTACGGAACAAGATCCTTCGTGACTACTACACGTGGGTGGGCTATTGTAATATTTAGTCTTTATAATAGTTCCGACACTTTTTAATAATAACGTGTCCACTGTTACTCGTATGAGTTAAACTTTAATTAATTCAAATTATAAAATGTTTTAAGTAGTTATAAAGTGAATATATTTTATTACTCTTTTATTAATAGTAAAAATAACATTAAAATTAACAAGTAATCTCAAGAGTGCTAGTTACATAAAGCCATCCAGTGGCGCCGGCGTTAATCCAAACCTAATTGGTGGTCAGAAGACTATTAGACTTGAAATGACAAATCCAATGTGATTACTGACACAAAGACACTCTCAGGGGACTAAATGAAACTAACATTTATTTGGAAAATATAAAAAGATAAAAAATGAAACATTTCTTACAAAAAACTCGATATCAAAAATGAAAGTTTGAATAACATTTCTCGGCACAATATAATCCAAAGTAAAGTCATCTTCGACATGAAAGAAACACATCGAAATTCTTAAGGGGAAAATATTACTTTGCAATCGGGAAATTCTTCGTTGAAACAACTCGCGGGGAGGTAACGTTCATTTCGACAAAAGACGAGCAATATTCCGTGCACAAAGGAAAGCACCCGATATATTCAATGCAGTGACACAAGAAATGGCGGCACAAAGCGGTAACAAAGCTCATATTGGAAGTTACATCGCGGCAGAGGCAGGGGCAGAGCGCCGCCGACGCTACGGACTCGCTTTTACAAATACAAACTTCACTGCTACATCTCATTTGTTTACGAATTATAAACAGACATGTTAAAAAATATGCCTTGTAACTATCAATCTTTTTTAATGTACAATTTAATGTTATCAACACGGTTTGTCATGAATTGCTCAACAGTCGTAGTAATCAAAAGTTTCGCCCTGAGTGAGGAAAAATATTTTTATGATGATTACTATACAATTAGTGTACAAATTAGTTATTACCAAGTGTGGTTCAACAAATCGTACATTTGAAAAATAATTTGAGGTATTATATACGAGTATTAAAATTCGTATCATTAGCAATGTTCCTAAGGGACTTGTATTATTATGAGAAGATGTTGCTTTACCTTATTTTAAGTCAGTAACAGACTAAGTATTTAAAACTATTATAGAAGATACTAATTCAAAAAGGTTACACTTGCTATTATTTATAGTTACGCAATAAAAATTTCCGCTCTCAATTATTTTTGGAAATTTCTTCGTCAAGACAATTATAATGGCGTGGATAGAAATATACAATTGTATATAATTGGAGTGGAGTTGTCTATGGTATTTCTTTAACTTAATTAATGTAATACACTATCATTTATCACCAATTTATTATGAATAGATACATAAAAATTAAATCTAATTTCGTATAAATATTTAAAAAATAACTTACAATGAAGTTATTATCCAATATAAAATTATACACTATATTCAATGTTTTTTTTATATATTGTGTTCGTAATTTTAAAACTTGTAGTTCATAAATAAGTTTTGATTAAAAATCTGTACGCTAATCTGTTCAGCATCGGAGAATTTGAGAGTTTGAAGAATAATTCAAGAGGCAAACGCATGCGCGTATTTTACGCGCCACCCCTTGAGCATTACGACCGCCTCCCTCTGGCGGGCACACCTGAAAATTGAACCTTCTGTTCTCTTACACAAAGTTTTTCAGACGGCAATTTTATCATCTGAAGAAAGTTTCGAACTCGACATGATCTTCAGTTCTAAAGCCGTCATTATTCTCGCGTACGAAGAATTAGATTTTAGTAACGTGCTCTGCACTTTCGCGCTCGCGGTCTTGGCCGGCTCGTCTACCTACAATTGTATTGGAAATTGCTCCTTAGTTATTTTTACTTTAAAGTACATTTTCGTACCAAAGTTTTATTTAGTGTAGGATGATAGCAGAGCCAAGGGAAGAGAGCTCAGTCGTGTGCGAGCGTCGGCGGCGAGCGAACTTCGCATCGCGTCCGCAGTCGGGTCGCGTCCGTAACTTATTACGCCCCAACACTCGTCGTCCATTCTCAAACATTTTTGCTGTGATTTTTTTTATATTGGCGGCTATAATATTGATTTATTTTATTCATTTGACCTCTTAAATACTTGTTTAAGTAATGTTTTCTTTATTCCTACGTTATGATGGAATTTTACATTGTAAGTATTTAAAAAAATCTGAAATTTACCCACAATACGTTGCCAGAACGGAACTGTTAAATGTACTTGCATTTATATTTTACTATGTCTACTAATTTTAAAGTTTAAGAGTGATGAATTTAAAAGTTAATACATTTAATTAGATTATGAATGACAAGAGCAATTTTAAAAGGAATAAATGAGTGAGAATGTAAATCGTAGCGTGTCGGGCGCTGCGCGGGATCGCCGCGATCCTCGAATATTTGCCGTTTCGCCGACATTCCACAGTTAATTAAAGCCCATTTATACACTGTCTAGTAGTATAAAATTTATGAAATGAGAAAACATTTCTACACAAAATTCTTTATTAAATTATATCTAAAATAATTACATGCAAGAACAAGTTGTTTTTATAGTTTATACATTTTTAGTAGTATAAACTTTAATTCTTATCTTATGCATTGTTCTATACGCGCAGTTTTGACGTAAGTTAATTTGAGTCCGTGGGTTTTCTTACTCCAAGTGGAAGCGCAGATAAATAACGGCCTACTCTCCACCTCCTTGTCGATTCCTATAAGCCCGCCTCATTCATCGCTCCGCCTACTTGTAGACAGTACATAATATACATATATCACTTATATACTTTTCATAATTACATAAAGGTAAAATGTTATTCCAAAATTAATGCTCGGTGATATCCTAGATGTGGCTACGCAGTCCGTATTTATGAGTAGCTACTGCAAAACTTGAGCAATGTACTATATAATACATATGTACATATGCAGTCTACATAATTGTCTTTTGATATGAATTTGGAAGATTAGAAAAAGTAGCCATATTTTTTCAAAACGTTGACTTCGTCAGTATAAATTGTTACCATCATAGCAGAATGAAAAAGGAAAACATTGTTGTTATATATGGTATATTATAACAAGAAACATCCAAAAACATAATTAACGTAGCGGTTGAACTTTCGCAGCTAAGAAGTCGAAACTCTGCACACAATGTTGAGAGAACATCGACCTCTAACAAGCCGGTCGTTCAAAGTTGTTGAGCGCAGGAAACTGCAAGAGAATAATTTCACAGAGACGGCCAGCAACTAAGCAAACAGTTTTAAAGTGTTTACCGCTGCGGACAGTCCAGTAGGAACAAATGTGGACGAATTTGTGACCGCACGCGAAGCTTCGTATAAAACTGACATCGTGCGATGGATCCTCACTCCTTGACCCGGTCCCGACAAACACCAGCTGCAAGAAATCACATCGTCTACACAGACCACAAGGGTAGAAAGTAAGTTCCATAAGATATGTTACAAAACGCATCAATTAATTTCTAAATCGTTTTGATTGTTACACTCTGAGTGGGGAATTTAAACGTTTAAACCTAACAAATGACAGCTATTATTTCTCTCAATTTAGTCTAACAAGCAACTTGGAAAGGTTCGCCGAAACGCGGAACTCAATGGCCGTGAATTTTGTAATCTTCATTAATTTCGGCCGAGGTTCATTTGTTCCCCTCTAATATTGTTTGTCTCTTGCTTAATATCTCAGCTGCATGAGTAAATTAAATTACATGCGAACTTCACTTCAAAGGTATGGGCAAAGGAGTTATTTTATACAAGGAAAGCTGACACATGTTATATTGAAATCTATAGAAATAATAATTCTTTGATTATTCTACGATACTATAATAGCAAACTACTAAAAAATAACTTTAAATAAACGTAGTATTCGTCCAAAATATCCCTTAAATATATTAGAAATTATCACAAGATTTCTATTCAATATATTTGGAGTTATCATACTCATTCTCTTTATACTCTTACATACAAGCATTAGACATATAAGTATACAGTAGATATGGTATCATATTAATACATGAAACGAAAGTTTTGAATTCCTTTTTGAGGAATTTGCTCGAGAAGATAAACATGAAATTTAAAACAGTTAATGTAAACGCTGTATAAAACATTTATTTTTAATAAAAAAAATATTTGATTATTAATTATGGACCATCATTTGGATTAAAAATATCGGTTTTTAACTTTTTATATTGCACCCGCTCTTATGCCGACAAGAACAAATAATAATAGCCTTATTAGATTCTCCTAACAAATATATTTGGTAAACTTTATTTTTAAGTTCTTTCTCCTGTCGTTAATTATTCTGTTTTTTGAGTATGTAATTTCAAATTATGTTTGGAAACAAACTTCACACTTGTATATTTAAATTATAGCAAGTCAAAAGTTAGAAAATTTTCCTTAAACTATGTCCTTAATACTTTATACCCGCCTAATCTTTTATTTAAGAGAAGAAATGAACTACGTTCTCTAAAATAACATTTTAGATAATGAGGTGAACTCACCAATACTTTATTTAACATTGTTTAAAAGTATTTAAGAAATCTTTCTAGATACAATTTCGTATCTTAAAATCTTATAAATTCTTTTCAAGCAATAACATGACTAACAGTCCAAATCTTTTGGCAGACGAAGCTATGAACTAGAGCTATTTTAATCTAAAGTTACATCTTAGGGGACAACTTTCTACTTTTCAGTAGTACGCGACAGTTACAAACTTATACATAAGTTATTACAATGCAAGGCGAGAAAGAATTACAGTAAGAAAATTTGAATAGAAAGTGTTGGACGGTCCAGTTGGGTAAGGCAGTAGCTGAGCGAGTGTAGACGAGTGCAGGGAGGTGCGGGGTGAGCGGAGAAGTGCATGTGTGTCGCGGAAGGACAGGACAGTTACTTGTACAGTTTCCGTTAGTCACATTTTCGCAACAAGGTATTCACATTTCGAGCTGTGGAAAGTTGGCGTTATCGCATTTAAAATAGAACTACGGACACATTTAACTTTGTGATGCAAAATGGACATGTAGGGGCTTTGATGTTTTGAATTTAAAGACTTAGTGACTAGCTGTAACAAAATCAAACAGTCAACAAATTAGATTTCATTTAACAATGAAGATTATTACAAAATGAATTATATCAGAATCTATTAGCGAACAATAATGTTCTTCATCTGACAGATGTGGAATTTTAATAATTTCGACTTGTAGAATCTTATATCTAACGTTGTATTGCAAAATATTTTAAGGTAGTAAAAAAATATTAGCGGTGAATTAAAATCTACAATATTTAAAAAGGAATGTAGTGTTACACAAGTTAGAGGTCAAGAGTTACAACATACTGACACCGACCTCTTAAAGCATGCTCGTTCCCTCGGCACGACGCCATCTAACTACGAATATTTTATATTAGAATTTGCGTTACTAAACATAAACAAGTTCTCTGGCTAAATAAAGTGGAAAAAATTACCAGGAAATCTACACTAATATTTTAATAGTATAAAGTACAAAAGAATTTTAATTAATATATGCGATTAGTAAAGTTTGTTTCTGCTTAGAGTTTAAAAGCATCAGAACTTATCAGTAGAAATAACAGATAAAAAAACTAAATAAAAACCACTCTATCGAAACACTCCAACTTTGGCGAATGGATTAAGACTTTCAGCTAGTGTGTGACGGTGAATTTTTTTACATTTTCATTGAAAGTCGTTCTCACGTCCCTAAGTCTGCTCGCTGCGAGTGTATAAGTAAGCGTAAGTGAACAAATTGATTTATTGAAGTTAAGCGGGTTTCCGAGTTGCGCCTGAGTATTCGCAGGCTTTTGCATTACACAGATAAAGAGGAAATAAAAAAGAAAGTTGTCAAACAAAAGTCCCCTTGTCGTGAGATTTACGAGCCGACGCACGTACCGGCCCGGAGTTGTATTTAAATTATACTTTGTTGTATTCCTTCGTGTTTACATTTACACTACGTTGTTAAATACCACTAATGGTACGTATTTATTATGTGTACCGTACACTTTTAGATCTTTGACATTAATTAATTATTGATTTAAATCTGAATTATTAGGTGCTTAGCGATAAATACATTATGTTCTTGATGATTAATTTGGCTTGTTTTTTAAAGGTATTAATTTTAATCTATCACATCTTTATAAACGTATTGTAATTTTATATTTTAAAGAAAAGTTTGCCGTATGTTCATATTAAATAACTCGCCTAGAAATATCTTAAAACTTACCAAAAGCCTATAACCATTATGTATAATATGTTTATTTGTACTATATATAATTGTTAAATTCCATTAGTAATAAAATCGATAATGAATGCTTTTTAATGTAAAATATAGGTTAACGATCAAGAAGTCGAACAAACTACATTAGCTATCAATTTCCTACTAATACAATTGAATGAAACTTTTACTCAAACTGACAATTTGCTTTATAAAGGCCAAAACTAACTAATATCACGACGTAGGCTTAATAATTATGAGCAGTCACGCAAATGATGGTTTCGGGTGTCTCGATTTATTCTGCGATATAAAATATAATTTAAAAAAAGATTGCATGTCTGCATAAACAATCGTTTTTAAAATAACAAAGACTTGGCAGTTCGTTGTCCTATTGTAATATTAATTGCTTATTGCTAGAATCTTAGGATAACTTCGCAATGTAGAAATCAACATAAATAAGTTGAATACATGGCAAATAAAAACTTCTTCTTTTAAAACTTTCTCTAAACTCTGCCTTTGTAAATTTAAAGATGAAAATAGATCGATATCTCCGTTGTCATCTATTTTTATCTATTCTTACTTTTTATTTGGTTGCTTGTCATCATGTTATTATTTTATTTGAAAAAATGTTTCTACTTAGATTTTAACAGCATTACAGTGTAATAATAAAAACATGTCTTATTTCCTCTAAGACACGCTAACTATAACATAGAAGAAATATACGATTGAGGATATACATAGCTTACTTGTAATATTTGACGGCGAACAAAAGGTAGTCTTTTGTTATTGTGATGTTTACTCTTTGAATTAACATCCAGCAAATGCAGCCGAAATTCGGGCGCCTTTTTCCAATCCTTTCTGTTTGTCAATTAAAATATTTGGAATCATTGAAATCATTGCAATGTCAGTTAATTTGATTACTCAGAAAATTCAACGAGAAATGGTTAATTACAGTTCCATACTTTTGATGCTACATTAACTATAAATAATTAAATTAATCCTATATATTTAATGATTTCTAAAATAATTCAATAGTTTTATTTATATTAATTGTAAATATTTTGAAATATAAGTAATATTTATTACTTTTGTTTTTTCATCATTAATTATCACTACGAAAAATAATTGGATAAAAGCTACAAGGGTTAAATAGTAAGGAAGATTATTTGCAGAAATATAAGCAAAAGCAGTTCTTATAAAATTAACTAAAACGCTCACTTAATTAAAATTTCGTAGAACAACAAAGACTTTTAAATGTTTTAATTCAATGTAATAACTGAATATGAAAGAAGCATATTCGTAATTACATTTGAATTACACATAAATCTCGTGGAATGATTAAGACTTATTATATCTAGTTTTTTTTATCAATAACAATGAATTTAATTCCCTATTTCTTATTAAAGAATGCCGGTTAAGGGAAAGATAGTTTTTCTTTTCAATTCTTGGTAACTGAAGTTTAGTTTTCGCTTTAGTTCTCGGTAGTGTAAATATACTAAGAATAATTGTCGATTTCATTGACACGGCCGGTTGATTCGAGTCGCACGGCCGTCGTCCATAACGTCTATTGGCGTTGCCCGTCACGTAGAAAATGCTTCAGCTTGTTTGCGAACCACAAAATCGATGTACTGGAATTTTCTTGTCACCCTCTCATTTCTCCAGTTAAACTGAAACTTTTACTACTTAAACATTAATGTAGATTTATACAAAATGTACATTAATTTGATATCACTTTTTTCTGACAAAAAAAAAACAAAACACTAAAACATAATAATGCATTGCCAATACTCTTCTTCTTTTCATAAAGAACTATCTGACTGATAAATAAAATATACAAGCAATAGTATCGATTTATAGTGACAATCAGGGATATAGTGTTAATAATCCATCCAATCCCGCGAGAGTAAGCTCCCGACATCTTGAATAATTCACACGTATACCTTGTTCATTTCTATTGACGTTTCCTTTAGTATATTCACTTGTCTTTTTATAGTGCTGTGAGTGTTAGCTCATGTTACCGTACACGATTTGTATTATTACAAATGATTTAATATACGTTGAGCGATTATTACACCGTAGAAACTTATAAATACACTGAAGAAATTTAATGATAACTTATGTAGAAAATTCAAGAAATACTAGCTGTCGCCTGCGATTCCGTCCTGTATGTCTGTCTGAAATAAAAAAAAAACATAATTAACTATGACAAATTTCATAGATAAACGTTGAGCTGTTCTGGAGATACCTTTAAACAAACATCCATATATACTTCTATTTATAATATCAGTAAGATTTATATTTTCGCACAAAAGTGGTTTTCATAATATACATATATTGCAATTAGTTTATCTTTGGAACCACTAATTGCATAAGAGTTATTTGATTGTTTTCATTTTCGACTACGAGTGGTTCGAGGCGAGCAAAAGCGACTAAGTTGTTCTCGACTTTATAAGAGGGACATGCTAGAAACAACTTTTGATTCAACTAAGTTGAAGTGCCGAAAGTAAAGTCCGAAGGAAACTCGACGTCGCGTATTACATCCGAGCGATTTGACAATCTCACGATCATTTTAACTTGCACATCTTCGTTGTACATAATTGTTACTTAATTATGTTACTTTGTAACTATGAGTACAACATGATTTAGTATGCACGAATGCTTGTGTAACTTTAATAGTCTAGTCACGGATAAAAACAAACTCGGCAGCGTAACGTAGGTCAAAATTTAGCAGTCAATTTTATAATTTGGCAAACATTTAAAAAAATACAAAGTTGAACTCCGCGTTTCGTCTGGCAAGTGTGCATACCGGAGGCTTTATTTTAGTTCCCTTGTTTTTCCACCCTTTTCTTACAAGAAAGAATGGGAAGGGATAGTATATGAAGGAGGAGGGGACGCTGAGAAAAACTATTACTTTTTTTTTGTTTTCATTTCGAAAACTACGTTTATATGTTTAATATGATACGTGTCTTTATGTTATATCGTAATCTCACCGCGAATACTTCTGTTTTCCAATTCCAACTCACACTTCTCGAAGTTGTGCGATATAATTGTCTAGAGGAGCCTTCGTCGAACTACGTGATCAGATTGTTGATTTTCACCAAAAATTCTCACGTTAAATCACCTACATGTCTCGTGTATTACAAACACTGGCCACAATAGAATTTATATTAAAAATACATTTAAATCTCGCTTTTGATTTTTTAAACAAAAGAAATTTGTTTTCGAATGTCTTCATTGTATGCATGAATGTATTATAATTAATTACTAATTATTTCATTAATGTGAGAGTTAAACAAAGTAAGAAGGTATTAAGGAAAGCTAGACTTAATTTTATTTTGACAAGCTAAGATTTTGTTAGACGATTATTAATAAATTTACAAATTATTTTAATTTATTAATGATTTTGTTTTTTCAATTACATACATCAGACTTAAATTTAAAAGTATTAGTAATATACGATGTACAGAAATTGAAAATGAAATCTACGCCTGATGCCAATTATTTCCCAAGCTTTAAATAGAAGTTTTTCCGAACGCTAAATCTGTGAAGAGGTATGGTTGTGCATACGGAAAATAGGTTTAGGAAGCTTTTACAACATCGTGCGGCTTTAGCGGTATTATAGAGGCTATTGACCGTTTTGTAAAAATACCAATATTTATTTTTTATGCGAAATAACATCACTCGTATAGACATTTTCATGAAATGCTTTTTTTGTTGAGTTGTTTTATCATATTAATGTCTAAACTACAAGAAAAAATCACCTTTAGATGTCGACACTTTTTTTTTGGTATCGTATCGAAATCTTAATAAAGATACCTTGCTTTTGGTTAGGTAGGGTTTTACCCACTAAAACCCTCTCTATGGCCATCCTCTGGTGTCACAGGTGGAGTTCTGGGATCTCTAGTGGAACGCACTGGCACATGTAGATACCTACAAGGGATGGTGAACGCTCTTTTTAAATGAATATTCCATCTAGTTT
The DNA here is from genome assembly GCF_000836235.2 of Papilio xuthus. Classification (NCBI taxonomy): domain Eukaryota; kingdom Metazoa; phylum Arthropoda; class Insecta; order Lepidoptera; family Papilionidae; genus Papilio; species Papilio xuthus. The sequence continues at coordinate 957,285 of NW_013532534.1, read as the reverse complement.
TGTCTTGACTTTTTTAGTTTTGTCACTTATCGCTTCACTGTTAGTTTTACTTAATATTATGATAAATACTTTTGAAACGTCACATTGTAATCAATTATTCAGTTTAACCACAGAGTAAATTCAAAAAACGTTCACAACTGAAATTAGCAAGAGTAACGCTACTTTAAACAATTCGCAGTTAAAATTTATCAGGCGCTAATTAATGGAATGCCGAGAGAAGTTTAAAACACGTCTCATTAATTCGTAACGCTATTACGTATTGGCCTTTTACAAATTTCAGTGGGAGTTTAATGAAATTCGCATTTCATTATTTCGCTCTTTATTTTTTGACATTTTATAAAGTGAATTTATCTGGAGTTATCTACTGTTTTCGAGGTTGATGTATCAACAGTTGAAAATAACTGTTATTATATTAAAAAAGTTATAAAATTAATAGAATTTTGAGAAACCATTAATGTATTTTAAAAGTTAATGAGAAGTTCAGAAAGTAGACTGAAAATTAACGGTGTCAGGTAACTATTATATTTAATCTAGATTATATTGTATATTAAGATTTAGATTAATAGTGTAATTCATTCAAAAAATCCATCTCGACCACATTATACTAGTTGATCGCTATTAAACATATAGTAAAGATTAATTTGCTGTGCATTATGAATATTCAAATGCAAATTCCAACTAAAATTCATCACATAATTCTATAACAGATTGTATGTGCCTATCGTGTGCGGTAAAGCTACTGTTTATCCAATGTGCTATGCAGGATTGATGAGAGTATTTCGGGAAGTAATAAAACGCAATTAACATGAAAATTGGCAGCGACTGGTGAAATTTTGATTCATATTCACACGCGTCCGCGACCGGCGCGGCGGCCGGTGCAAGCATTGCGTGGGCCCATAAATATTAAAATAGCCATTTATTTCAGAAGGAAACTTTGTTACTTTAAAAAAAAGATTAAGCGCACATATTATTTTTTTATAACTATGGACCTACTTTATGTAATAACGCTATACTATACTCTATATTTAGTACTTAATGAATTTTTCATAAAATAAAATAGCTATTGATATTTAACATCCTTTGGCCGATCGCAATAAAACTTTAATAGCGGAAGAGTTGAGAAAATGCTAAGAAGCACACCATAGGTATTATTCTTAGTTTCAGACGAATGCCGTCTTAATTAGAAAATCAATTTTGTATAATTTCATAAATATTAAAAGGAATTGAAAGATCTTGAAGTAGGAACAAGCATCGGCATATCCCCTAAGAGACGTAAGCGTTGTTTTATGGTCGCGGCGCCGCCAGCAAACTTCGGCAACTGCTTTATGATCCTAATTTATAAGTGAGAGGCGTCGAGAGTATTTACGACTCTTTCCAGCCACCCTCTGCTCCCGCGAGTGCGTTCAGCTTTGTAACATTACAACCACTTTTAATGATCGTATCGATTGTTAGAATAAGTGTAACCCATTTATGATTTCAGTTTGGATACTTATATTAAAATTATTTAATGTTATGCAAAGTGCTTGGTGGACATCAGTTTATTCTTAGAACTATACTGGATGTGTTTTTAATAGATATACAATCCAAAACAATATCTAAGTAGTATGCTATAAATGTTAAAGGACACGCCAATTTGGCAAATTAGAATCTGCCTTACTGTTTTCAATATTTAGACTATTTTATCTACAGAAACAGAAATAATTAATGTGTAAATTGAATTGAAGTAATATTATACATATTTTCACTATAGATTAGAATTTAATTTTCAATATAAATAAAGTAGATCGAAAGATTGTTGCATATTTACATATGTTTACGTTACTAAACATATTATACAAATTTTGATACAGATATGTTGTAGAATTTGTGTCTAAGTAATGGCGTGTTGGCCCCACTGCCACCACAAAGTTTCGTGTGACTGATTTACAATCTCAGAGAGCTTTATATGAAATTTTGCGAGCATAAATTAATTTTCAATTTGCCTTTGACGTTATGCTGAGCCGGGCCGACATGTCTCTCAGGCAAGGTATTAACCCGAACATGACACCTCGTGCCTATTCGTAGCCTTGCATCTATACACAAGCCTATGTCTGTCTACAAAAGCTATGCATTTTCAATTGCCACAGTTAAACAACGACTATTAGCTTGTTCAAATAATTTATTAATAAATCTTCTTAATATTTTAGATGAATGTTTGGATATATGTTTGTTACAAGGTATCTCCGGAACGGCTCAACGGATTGATAAAACGTAGTACATATATAGAACATAGTCTGAAAGAACACATAGGCTATTAAGTTTTTTTTTTAATTCGCACGGACGGAGTCGGGGACGACAGCTAATAACAAAACAAAAATAAGTTAGGTTGATGTGAAAGGTGTGTCCTATTTATAGAATGACTTGACTTAAAGTCCTATGTCCCCGTGGTGGGGCAGAGGGCGTCCACAGTGCGCCGCCAGTTCGCTCTATCTTGGTCTCTGCGTTTGGTCTCGGCCATGTCAGCCCAATTGCCTTCATGTCGGCAGCTACTGAGCGCCGTCAAATTTGTTTAGGACGGCCACGTCCTCTTGTTCCTAGTGGGATCGACTCTAGGGCCTCCCTGGAGAATGAATGAATTTATAGAATGAGTAACTAAAAAACTTTTAAGACATAAGTGAAAGTCTGGGAGACGTAACTATATGCATTTTCTTATTATTTTATTAGCATAAACTTTCAGATATAAACCAATGTATGTTGTTCTCTTGGTGAAAACTGGTTTGCTTAAGTATTAAATGTGAATTACTAAAGGCTACATGCGAGTTAACTTTGAATTTACTAAACATGAAGTTTGCTGTATATATATTCCGAGTTAATAATAACATAGCAAAACGGAAAAGCTAAGCTGTGTTATTGTTCGCAAAGCATTTGTTAGTGCTTTGCTCCGAGGTATGGTCTAGTTCAATATGTAATAAATTTAAATATTTAAGTTAGTTACGATCAAGTAGAGCGTAGGTTTAATAAAGTTATGGTTTGATACAATCCCAATATTTTAATAAACTATTAGTGTTTCACGTGAATAGTGTTAACGCCGTTTTTAAAAATATCTGTTTTTTTATTTACGTCCTACGTTTATTATTTAGCCTAGTGTTTTCTATATTGAATTGATATAAACATGAAAAGTACGTACATTTAAATTTTTCTTTTATAAATGACTAAATAATATGTTATGACATGTTTAAGTTTAGTATGGTAAGGGGGTACACTTAAAATAAGGTGAAGGAAGTAAAGTTTTATAGTAAAATTTAATAAACAAATACTAATATACACAATAAAATGTGGAATAAAAAACGTTTTTTCTATTTTTAAATTCGGTAGAAATATGCATTTATTTTATATTTGACTGTATGAGTCAAACTTTATCAAGTGCTAGGTTTAAATATCTATTATTCGGCAATGGCTCACCGACACGAAAGAGGAAGGAGATTTCAATGCATTTGATTTATGTGCCACATAATGGAGCGCTGCGTTGCATTCGCCGCATGCAATCAGAATCGGGTCTATCGTAGACGATTTCATATTTACACATTTGTATATTTCGCATTAGGTATTGAATATGTTTTAAATAATTTAAATATAAGTTTGTAAACTAAACGTCACTTAAAAGTAAAAAAATATTTCTATTAAAAAAAATTACCCCTCGGATAGCAAAACGTAATACGGTTTTATTTTTATTGTCTTAAATAATAAAACCGATACAACGGTAAACATAATTGTTAAGCCTTGGTAATATTTATAACATATGTACGATAAGCGGGGTTTGTACAAATCAGGAATCATGTGTCACTACAGTGTATGGCATTCGAAGCGCAAAGTGCTACGTTATTCAACTTAATGGCTATTAGTTTGGTTCGTTAGTGGAATATTGCTAACGAATGTGCAGCGGGCGCGCATTCCGCGGCGGTGCGGAGTGCGGCGCGGGATGCGGGGCTCCATGCGGGGCGCGGGGTGAGGCGGTGAAACGCTCAATTAGCACACATACTGCTCACTGCTCAACTCCACCACCGCGCTTTTCACATTAAATGCCACTGAATTTACGCAATGCACCTAATAAAAGAAATCAAATGAATTTTAAAGGCAAAAAATCAAATACGCAGTTGAACAGTGGATTGAATTATGAATCGTATTGTTTCTCCTACTCTCAATCTTAAACTCTACTGTTTCTTGTTATGGTTAGGGTGCCTAAAATAATTAATGTTAAGTGACAATAAAAATCAAACTTTCTGAGTAAGTATATTTATTACTGAAATACTAAGCTACAATGTTATAAATATGCTATGAAAATAATTGTTAAAGAAGTTAAGAAAATAATACGAAGTAATAAAGTCACTGTCTTTTTAACGCGTATCTGAAAAGTAAGGAAGCTCGGAATTCGTGTTACCGTGATGGAGATGATTAATATGCCTCATTTGCGGCACGCGCTGCCGTCGGGGTCGCACTCTACGGAGTCTACGAAGCTACGCAGCTACGGATAATACAGCTACGTGCATCATTTACGTTTCCGTATCCAGAATTTATTCGGTTCCATTTGCGACACCATTTGTTTCAATAACTTAATAGGATTGCAACATCTTGTATATATGTTATTTAACAATACATATATGTGATTTTGTAATTTTTTAGGACCTTAATGATAAAATGTTTTCAGTTTCAAATGACTAATCAGAGACATAATTTATTTTGTTCTATTAAATAGACTTAACAATTATTAATTGTCTCGTTGTTCGCATGACATGAGATTACCTCGCAAGGGGTTACAATGCGAGTACTTTGAAAAGGAAGGGTGTATATGTTTTAATCGTGTCTATACGTATGAATACTTACAGTACTACCTTTTTGCTTCTACTTGATATAGATATATGTATAAGATAGAATTTATAACATTATTATTCATTATTTACTCAACATAAAATTTTCCGTGCAACTTTTGATACGTTATACTTTTTTTTTAAATAAATATCCGATAAGGCAGTCCCGTAAGAGCCCAACATTATTGTTGTAATTGGTTTCTAATGCCACGTAAACCCCCCAAACGTGTTGGGAGACTGGACGGAGAGATAAAGTGCACGACCGCTTTCACACGGACTTTAAGTATTTCCTTTTAGCAAAAATGTTTAAAATAATAGCATAAAAATATAATCAATTATTATAAATATTATTATAAAAATAAGTATAATAAGGATCTCTAAACTATCACATATTAGCCATCGCCCGCGACTCAGTCTGTACGCAATTAAAAAAACGTAATTAGTGGCCCATGTGTTCTGCCTCACTATGTTCGACATTTATGATAAATTGGAGCAAGATCTATGCGGCCGTCCTGGAGGTACCTTCTAATAAACATCCATTTTATGTTCGATTAATACAAATATTCGCGTTTAAATGTTATATGTTATTCCGAGATACACATAATAGAAACACGATGTGTTATCTGACACTTACGATGAGTACAACATTTCCGTACACAGTGCTTCTGTCCTACTCAATCCTAGTAAATTTATGACCCTTATCCGCTGACGGTGGCCAGTTTTACGAATACCGAATCGGCTGCTTTTGTACACGTCTCGGCGAAATATGATACCTATTGAGAAACCCATATGCTGCATTTGAATACAATTTGATGACGAAAATATTTCCAGTGGCCATTTTGTATACATTTTCATCTTCCCGACATATTTCATTTATATGCAGACATCAAAAAGGTTTATGAACGTTACATACACGTTTGATTGTTGACTGTGTTAGTAAACTTTCAAAATACTTAAAATAGTTATGAGTATTTAACCTTGCTTGATTATATTTAGTTTACTAGGGCTTCGATTCTATTAAAAATGAACAAATAACTTTTTTATTTGTATGTAGAACAGATACAGCGGAACTTTTACGGTTATCGAAGTTGTTAAATCCGTATTTACTAAAACAATAAACTCGTTCCGTGCAAATAAATGTGCGTTTTACTCGTTTCCAAATAAAATCCAGCTGTTTAAAAGCCAGTAATGCACGGCCGCCGCGCGCAGTTCGCCCGATGCCCAGTGCTCTATTCATACGAATAATTGCAATAGTCAAACAAAACAAGCCACCCATTGTTTTAACTGCTAATGAGAGTCTAACTAAATTTTAAACAGTGGATTGTAAAGAGCTTTTATTTCTGACCAAAATTTGAAATATTATTTTTCAAATTTTTAAACATATATTGTTTTAGCGTTTATTATTTAGTTAATTATTCAGCAGGTATCGAACTTTGATTTGTTACTTTAACATAGTCATGTTGTTGTATGTTACAGTAAAAAATACTAATTATAAAAATATATTCTCAGAGAAACTTACCCAAATGGTATTATAATTTTTCTTATTTAAGGTTATTTCACATCACGTTTATATTATAAGTGTAAGAATTTTGATTAATTAAACACACCAATTTTCTTTTTAATTCCAATAGCACCATCAACTGTAAATAAGACTGAGTGTAAAATTGTGTACAGTAAGGCGTTTTAGCAATTTCAGCGGTTTTAGCGTAATCTAGTTCGCGTGACTATTAGAAATCAAGCGTGTTGCCGCTCATTACATGAAGCTAGGGGTAAAGCAAAAGTACATTTTTATACCACAAAAGGAACATCCATACTGTCAAGTAGTTTACTTTTACAGTACCTGTCATGGCGCCGATATGACTTTGTTTACCAGAGAAGGGGATTTATTCGATTGATTTTACCGTCGTTAATATCAATGTACTGCTATGAACTTTGCTTAAGATTTCAAATATGATAATTATCTACTCAATGTATCGTATATTCATAGTATTATATAATTTGCGCCAAAATATTGTTTTTGGCAACTTCGAACGTCCGTAATCATTTTCGATGATTTTTTTGGCATTTTGGACATGTTTCACCAAGATAGTTGTAAAATTATGAAAACTTCATGTAAATGTATTAAGCAAAATTAATTTATTTATGACTAACTTTTGGCATTTTTGCTTTTAAGTTTAATTAAATCCACATTATCGAAATTCTTTTAAAAAAATGACTTCTGTGACTGAAAAATGAGTCACGAAAACATTTTACAATAAATTTGAACATTATATCAAAAAGTGTTTAAGGAAAAATAATGTCGCCGGGAGATAAGACACTTGTACGCGACATAAAACCAGATTTGCTGCGATCCGTAGGAACTAGAGGAAATAAAGCTATGATTTATGCAAGTGGAATGTGTTTCGAACAACTGTTTCCCCGGTATGTTAGCATTGTTGTGCAGAAAAAGATCAATTTAAAAATATACTACCCTTTCTTTTGGTAGAAATTTACATTTACATGAGGAGGTATATTTTCATTTTGCTGAACGTGGTACAAAACATTTGTTTTTTCATATTCTAGTGTTTTTAATTATGAAACATGTACGATTCATGCATAATCAAATGCTAAACCTAAAGAAAATATTATAAAAGGTTAACTGCATCGCTTCTAAGTAACAGAAAAAAATTAAAAATTTTTGAAAGGCTTTAAAAATTTGTTTGTTTTTCAGGATACCATACGCCGACAAGATAACTCCAGAGCCGATCTTAAACAACAATGAAGGTAGAGACACGAAGGCAGATTCTATCAGGAACAGTTACAACAGCCAATTCAAAGTCGGCATATACGGCTGGAGAAAGAAATGCCTCTACATTCTCGTTATGGCTCTCATGTTCATGATGATTATTAATCTTGCATTGACGCTTTGGGTTTTAAAAGTATTGGATTTTAATTCGGTAAGTACCTATATACAATTGATAAATCGAAACCGAAAGTTAGTGTCTTAGCGACATACGAAAAATTATGATGAATAAAATAATAATTTATATTTCTTCCTTGATATGCTTTTTAACCCACTTAAAATATGTGTCTTCTCTATGTATTTACTTACAATAATTTATATAGGAGGGCATGGGTCAGCTACGCATAGTTCCTGGAGGTCTGCAGCTCCTGGGCCAGGCTCTAGTGCTGGACTCCCTGTTCGCGTCCAGCATAAAGTCGCGTCGAGGCCAGCCCATTACTGTAGAGTCCTCGAGGAATTTTACAGTCTGTACGCGAGACTCACAAGGATTTGTTCAGAGTAGATTATACTTGGGTAAGTATCATACTAGTGTTCATTCCATTTTTAATATAAAATGTTTTTGCTTTTAAAATCTTTTTCTAGATGAGGAGCAAAAAGGATATGAACAATAGTAATTATAATTCAGATGCTACAAAAAATGTCGAAGCTTAAGAGCTTTTCATTGTTATGTTGCAGTCGAGGACTAATTGCCCTGTCATACGTCAATAACTTATAAATATTAATAAGTGAGTTGTACATATGACGAGACAGTTCCCGCCGCGTCTGCATCACTGTTCAGTTACGCAACGAGCGTCCTAATTAACTACGCTGTGACAATTTACGCAATGATATAATACACTCGTATACAATTTTATTGTTAATTGAAATCAATTAAAATTTTTAATACTAAAATACTGTATGAAAATTGTCTTATAAGTTGTTCTTCTAAATCTTAGTAGCTCTTAATTATGTGTAACCAGACTAACGTTAACTAAAGTTACGTTATACGTCTTTTTAATTTATAATTTACAGTACAATACATAACTTTATTTATCATATGGTGACTTTCTATTTTATTTTAATAACCGAATTGTTTCATTATTATTGTTATACTATCAAGAGAACTCTCATTAACTCTTACTTTTTAGTACAGGATATGGTATGGAACCAAAGCAATACTGAAGTTGATTAATGTGCATTTTTATTTATTATTATTCTTAACTGTTATTAGGTCATGACCGTTTGGAAGTGAATGTGGGTCGCCTCGAGATCCGCGACTCCCGCGGCGGGCTGCTGCTGAGCGCGACACCGGATGCGGTGTCAGTGGGCGCAGACAATCTGGTTGTCGCAAGCCCCGCCGGCGCCACCTTCCACACTGCAGTTCAAACGCCGCTAGTTCGAGCGCCACCTTCTAAACAATTAGTGTAAGTATTTTTTGTTATATTTAAAATTAACTACTTTGTTTAAATAACTAACTATATTATAAAGTTTGTGAAATCTGCTTTAATAATGTCCTGATGATGATTTACTTACCTACATCTACAAAAAAAGAGAGATGTCCTCGTTAACTCGTGATAGAGCATCGCTAATAAGCTAATGGATATGCATTTAAGTACCCGTCACTTGCTGACTTATTACTTACATGTATTTCGAGTTTTATTATTAAAAAAACTACATTATATTTACGTTTGTTTACAGATTGGAGTCTCCGACGAGGTCGTTGGAGATGCACGCTGCGCAGAGCATAGCGCTGGAGTCCCGTGCCGGTGACATCAGTGCCACTTGCCTCACCACTTTCCGACTGCGTTCCATCGCTGGCGCGGTAAATATGCCTGACGAATATTGTTATCGGGTTAAATAATTGGATAAAGTATAGGTGGATCGTGTGAAACAGGATCTGTGAGAAGGGTATAGAAGAAAAATACATGTTGTGCCGACAGTCCGTAGGGAAAAGACTACGATGATTATGATGAATTTTACTTTAAATGTGCCCTATATAATAATGTAATATAATTTTTAGTAAATTGCACTTTTGAATATTTTGCATTCTTCATTATAGATCCGATTGGATGCTCCGAGTATATACATGCCAAAGCTTAAGTCAGCTCTACCTTTACCCTCGTCGACGGCGCACTCGCACGACCCGCATCACCAGAACATTTACCAGCTGTGCGTCTGCGCCAACGGCAAGCTGTTCCTAGCTCCACCCCACGGTGCCTGCGCAGCTAGAGAAGAAAGTCTTATCTGCCGATGATGCTACATCACATATAGTCCATATCGAATATAGAATGAATGTTATATAACCTATTTCCTCGTTATTTTCAATTTAAAAAGGCTTTAATATGAATTACAATGTAATAAGCTTTTGTTTTTAAATATTAAAGAATAACTGATATATGTATATTAGATTGATCAATGTACTTTCGAATTATTCAACGAAGGTTGTCAATATACTAGACGAAATGTAAATAAAGCCTTCTTTAATCGAATTATCAAATTTAAAAATCATAATTTATCCATGTATAGTTGTTTATGTACCTTGTAAATGTGTTATATGAATATATGTACTCAGTTGTACATAAATAACTTCAAGCTTACAATCCTTAGTCTGAATCGCAACGATTTTTAAAAATTATTTACATAATACATTAAAACTAGTGCCTTTCGGAAACGCATTGGAGATGAAGTTGATTGAAGTTTCATTCATAAAACGCGCATGCGCTGAAAGTTCACGTATTGAAGAATCGAAATTTAACAGAACTATATAATGCTTAAGTCCGCGATGTTGTGATAGATCATAGTTATTATAATTATTGTAGAATGTTTTATTCAAATAAGAAATAGTTACAAGGAAATAATTTGGGAAAAATGTATTTAAAAGTTTATGACCAGAAAATAGACATGACTTATTGATACGATTCTTATAATACAAACAAAACATAACATAATTAAAAACCTAAATTATAGTGTTCAAAATAAGTTCAATGGTACTTTATTTACTGATGTCACCGCTAAACCGTTTTCCTTTGAATAAAAAATATTTATTTTATTTTATTGCCGATTTATTTGACAAGTTAAATAAATAAAATTGTTCCAAACATGTCTAGATGAACAGAGCGTTTAGATTTCTGTCCACGTGTGAAATGTTAATTGTTGCTTAGAATGTATTTTCTTTAGAAGTAGTTAATGTTTGTGTATTAGTTGAATTGAGATGTTCGTAGCAAAAAGTACGTAAAATATTCCAAAAATTACTATTCATGTAAGTAAATGACTTTTTGTGTTCGTTCGACTATGATCAGGTTACAAATTAAATGCTTGCCGATATTATTATTAATATGATACTCTGAGTGCGAAAGAATATGGAAAAAACAGGAACATACTATTACGACTCTAGAAAAAAGCTATTGTTACATATAAATCTATATTGGTTTATAAATAAATGTTAATATTGTTGTAAATATATTATAGCTAAATATATAAACAAAAATAAATACATATAGAAAACTCTTTCATTTTGAAAAACAAACCAAAAAGGAAAGTAAAAATACATAATTAGTTAATCTTAACATTTCAAAGAAAATATTTGATAAAGGACACTACGTTTATAAAAAAAAATTCTTAAATAAATCCAATAAACAACAATTATAGACAGCTTCCTTTTAAATTGTATTTTCAGCAAACTTCGAAAATATGGAGGTTATCTTCGTAATGGAGGTTATATAGGTTATGATCGTCTGTATTTTTTATGTGTGTTACTGCGTAACTCCGTCTCTGGTGTTTGTTCTAATATTTAGTTGTAGGAGGCTATTCTATACCTACTATTTTAGGGTGTTTCATTTTGCATGTAAAATATAGATGTAAACTGAAAATAACTTACTTAATTCAAAATAAGCATAACAACTGTTGACAGCAAGACTAGATTTGAGAAATATATCCGGTCAAGTATCCGTCCTGATAGCCATTTGTCTTGCCGGTATAAAATATTCACAAAGTTGGTAATTGAATCCAACCGGCAAACCAGCGCAACTACTTAATTGCATTATAAACGAACTCTGAATAACTTTGTAACTTTATCATTTAATTTGGCCTTAAAGGATGTTCCCACAATTCGTACGAACAGACAGACCTTTGTTATATCATATTATTTCACAAAACAACTAAACCCGATCTTTTACTCCAGGACAGTTATCAATAACTACCAGCATAAAGGTAGTAGAGCTTCACTTCTCTTGAATTTCAAGAGATTTCTCAAGAGAGTATGTACTCTAGCGCAAAAAACAAAATATCCTGGATATTGTCTGTGTTATAAAAATAATATCAGGTGGTGAACATTGTATAATGGCTAATAACACAAAAACACTACTAAATCAACAAACCATCACAAATACTTGTAATTTTTGAGTATTTTAGAACTTAACAAAGTTGTCTATCAAGAAATTGTGTACTAATGTTTTGTTGTTAAGTCTTTTAATAACTAAATATGTAAAAGAACATGAAAAATGGTACGTAGTTATAATAATTGCGGAGAGCAACAAACAATCAATATAGCGAGCGTATCGCGAGACACAATGAGCCCCGCGAACAGTCACTGCTAAAGTTTAATTAAAGATTCATGATAAATTGTCGTAGGAAGCTGCATTCTGCGCGGCGTCTCGCACGTGAATAACGTCCGTTCTGCCGGCACTTAAATAACTTAAGCCAGTAACCTTACAATAAATTCATGAGCCTCCCACTCCTATTGTCTCGCGCTCGCTGTTTTCACAGCACTAATTGGCAGGAAGAACCGCTAAAACCCTATCAAAATGAGCAAGCGCTCACTCCGTCATAATCACTGCGTCTATTAAACAATTAACGCAGCCCGTATTGTATTGTGCAATAATAGTTCATTATAAATGTTAACTACGGCTAAGTGAAACTATGTCGGTAAGCCTTTCCTTACTTAAAGCTAAGAAAAATAGTATTTACAGTTTATAATGAGGCATTTAACAATGAATTTTAAAATACAACTTAAATCGATAAGCTGTACATTACAGAAAAGCAAATAGGCGAGAAAAATAAAAAATAAACTTGTCCACAAGATTAAATATGGTAGAAATTCAGTCGAATATTACTTAAAATTAAATTCGCTTCAAAGCTGACGAAGGAAGCGTTAAAATTAAAATGTATTTCAAGATATATTAATAGCAGCGTACCAACTACATATAATTTAATTTCGCGCCCCTTTGTTGTGGCATGGCTGGGAACTCTTAAAGCCGTTCAAAGACACCTCTCCGGTCCCGCATCTACTGAGCGAAAGGAAATAAAGTTGTGATTTATGTAGTGAAATATGTAACAGGAGGAAAGCTTTAAGCGGCCCGGCTCGCCCTGTCGGTGCCAGCATAAATTTCTACCAAACAATCGCTTACAAATAAATAATGTACAAGCTGACATCCTATTTAAATATAAAGATTGAATTATCGTTTCTGAAATAAACGTATTTCGATACACTCTATGGATTTGTTTTATATCAAACTCTGCAAATATTTCAAATATAGAACTTTAAAATTATGTTTATACTTAAACTAGTTAAGATTTAAAATTTATTGAGAAAAACTTACACTGTTAGTATATGATTTATAAACGTTGAAACCAACATCCATTAATATTTTAAGTATCTTAAAACATTAAATTCATGTTATAAGTTAGTAGTAATGGAACGCACAGATTCCCATGCATAAATAAATTAAAATTTATTCCGAAGCGAATTGGTTTATTTCCTGCACGAGAGAATTTAACTCACAATTTTGTCACAAATTGTTGGGAATGGTAAATGTAGTCTATTAAGGAAATACAGTAATACACGCAGCCCCTTACCCCGCATTACGTAGCAATCTTCTACCGGAAAAATTATAAGGCACACTCTCTCGTGTCCGTGGGCAGTAACATGGACAAATTGCATGCGCCTTTTTAGTGAATGCCGTTGATTATGCAATATATTTTCCGAAAAATTAACTTTGAAATTCTTCAAGGAATTTACATCATCAAACCATGTATAATATTTTTTAATAAAAAAACTATAAGCGCTGGATGACCTTTTCTACTGATATCGCTAATGTTTACGTATTGGTAGCTACTTAAGTATACACAAATTTAATTTAAAGAATATTTTTTCGAAAAACACGTTGGAAACGTAAATATGTTTTAAGGCAAGGTTTGTAAAAAGGAACTTCTTTTAATTCATCAGAATCGGGCACATAAGTTTGAAGCACTTAAGACATTTTGTTACTACTGTCTGTAACAGTAATGAATTTTAATCAAATATTTAAGTAAGTTTTATAATAATATTATATTATATTATATTATATTATATTATATTATATTATATTATATTATATTATATTATATTATATTATATTATATTATATTATATTATATTATATTATATTATATTATATTATATTATATTATATTAATAATATAAAAATAATAATTATTATTATTATATTTAAAATATATTTTAATGTCACTGTACGTTGTAGTTAACTATATTAATAAGTATGCGAATAAGGAAAAAAATAGTAGTTTTAATCCGGTTCGTTCAACGGATGATTTTTATTTTTCGTAAAAATATACAACTGAGCGAAGTAGTTTCTACATAGGTCCACTTGCAAGTCCTTGATGTTAAAGTTTTAAATTTTTACGTTATTAAAAGTTGTAGTAAACTCGGAAAAGAGATTAATTTTGAATTCCAATAAAACTGTAAAATTAAGCATAGGGCATAATAGGTAAAGTGTAATTCAATAAATACATGCCTTACTAACGTAAAGTTATATCTTATTTCATTTATTATTTATACCAAAATGTTTAAAAAAGTATCTACTTTATTTTCTCCGACCTAAATCATTAAATATGCAAGCATTAAATACAGTAAAAATAAATTAAAACAATATTTCACTTCCCCCACGCGCACGTACGGAGTCTTAAATCTTTCCTAATATGAACCAAGTGAAAAAACTTAAGGTATTTTATTAATTAATTCCTTAATAGAATCACGTAGTCTTTACAACTGTTGGTTGAAATAAGTGAATAATTTTGTTACGAATAATTCACTCAAATTCTTTTAAGACGGAACGTAACAAAGTATACATAACTAGGTAACATTGATCTTATTTAAGAAGATAATTATTTTATTTGTACCATTGTGCTCTGTTACTCATGTAGAGAAGATAAAGGTAGAGAAAAGTAGCCGATCCCTAGAAGATTGATGTAAATAAGTTGTCAAATCTTCAAGCCCTTTCCAGAAACAATTTTGCACATAATAGTCTGAGACAAAATCACAATCAGTTTCAATTTAATTTAGCAGGTAATGTCTCATTAAAATTTTGTCCTTGTCTATCGTCTTTGAGGAGATTCAAATCATTCAAATTAAATTGGGTCAGAATCGTGACCAGAACGAGTTAACTAAATACCTTAATAATATTGCGATCGATTTAGCTATTGTCTTGATGCCGTTTCTTCGTTAAGATATTAATAGAATTGTTTGTTTTATAAATATAATATATTAATTGTGTTCTATGCATTCTATGATTGTGGTTCGTTGTTTATAATATCAGTTACCTTAACAGTTATTGGTTTTCTTATTATGTTTATTAGGAAAGATTTCAATTGGAAATCCGATTATAAACAAACATATTAAACACATATTCATTATAAATTACTATGAAAATATACAGTGCAATGTAAGCATCCGTGACTTGGGGCAGGTGACTTTTGCTAAGCCACGGAAGGATTAACAATTCAGCGAGAGTTTAGCGTGCCGAATAACTGTACGAGACTCGCACCGACTTACTGCACCGCATTGAAATTTAATCACAAGCCACAAACACGATTTTAACAACTAACATTTTGTCAATAATACTCATGTATTCTTATAATGTTTTCACATATAAAGCTTTTGTCTTTTTATCTATTATAAAAAAAAGTCAGGATAAAAAAAAAATAAAAAAATTGATCCAGTTTTGTTCAGGAAAGATTATTGATGGTTTAATTTATATAATATAATAGAATGTATTATAGTTATAATTAAAATGATAATCTTTTAAAAACTTTAATTTAAATAAATAAATAAAACATTTAGAAACAAAAAAAGTATGATAACAAAGTAATGGACATGTCTAAGCTACCTTGTTCTATCTAAAATTAACAATCAGCTTGTGAGTAAAAACGGGTAAAGCTGCGGCGGTATTGTGGCACGTAATAAATCAGACACATATCTCGAACTCATTTACCTAAGGGATGCAGCAGAGACCACTGGAACTTTGTCATAATTCTGTCTGGGCCTAAATTATTGCTCTAAGCTACGAACTTAAACGCTTTAAAAATGTTAAGAAGTAACATCACGATTGCATTTCTATTTTAAAAAACATTTTATTTATTAAAAATATTTAAATATTGGAAGAGTAATACTTATTAAAATAGTGCATGAATAAATGACATTTTATATTTAAACCTAAAAATCTACTTGTGATAGATATTGCAAGCGTTTGCGTTTGTTTTAGCTAAACGGTCTAATCGAAGCAGTCCAGGCCTGACCTCTGTCATGTTAAGATTAACATCACTCACACACCTGCGGCCGTGTTGTGTTGATACCAAGTTGTTGTCTACTTCAATGAGCTTACATCTTTTGTCATCTAGCAACTATAAATCAATTAATTAAAATTTGTTCTATGATATTCCAAGGTATTGTTATAGGCACTGGTTGGTGATATTTTTCTAAAAGGCTAATTATAATAGCTTGAATATTGTCTAGTTCTTAATTAAATAAAAAATTAGATATATTATAGTAAATTTCCGTTGAAGAATTTATAGCAAATTAGTGCATGAAAATCCGTTTGAATCTTAAAACGTTAAATCTAGGGTAAAGCAAATGTAATAGGTCACGTGCCTTTATGATTCAATAGTAAGAAGTCAACTTGATGGCCCTATACTAACGAAAATTAAAGATTAGCTGGATTCTACTGTCGAAACACCTTTAAATAAATAACATCTTAAAATATAATAAATAGAGAAAAAGTAGTGATTCAAATTACTACAAAATACTACAAATATACAATATTCGGTGAATTATATGAATAAAAGTTTTACGATTCGGTTATACTTTGAGCTCTGATAGGCGGCTGAAAGATTTATAAGTTGTATCGTTTACGATCCACGTTGTTTTAGCGAAACTGTCTAAGTTGTTTTCTTAAGTTTGAATTATTATTGCGTACGTTTTTTGGAACAACGAAACCTTATGTATTTTTAAACACTTAGGTATTTGTTAATCGTAAAAAAGTTGTTTATATATGTACCCGATCCTGTTTTATGTAAGTGGTCTATCAATGCTACACACTCCTGCGCGGAGCTGTGGTTCTAGAAAGCAGACTTGATCTAAAACTTTTTTTAGATCAACGAAAAAGTCTAAGCTGGTCGCCTGTTAAAATTCATGTTGTCAGGCTTAAAATAACTGTACGAGGGAATCTCAACCTAGCTTATATGTTATAATGGTTAAAATTATTCGTAAGTTTATATAGTGATAGAAATGTATTTCATAGAAATGAATTATTCATAAGAATTAAGTTTGGCGTTAGATACGTTGTTGAAAGATTTATTATTTGACGTGTAGAAAACATTCAAAGTTCGTGCCAGTTTCAGAATTATAGCTGTTATTTTATTGAACGTACGTCAAGAACTGTACAAACTTTTGATTTTGAGCGTTCGTAGACTTAGAAAACAAAGTGATAAATTATTTTCACGTGAAATACAGTTTTTTTAAGAAAATATTTCGTAGTTAAATTTAATGATCCAGATTTATAACAATTTATATTTGTATCCAATTTAACATATTTTTTGAATTAACTAGTAAATTATTAAAAATATTTCTATCGTCACTGTTGTCTTAACTCAAAAATTTAACAAAAATATAATGATTTAGGGATTAATGCAGTAAAATTAAAAGAAACCTATCTTCTACAATTTTCTTCATCATTGTACTAACACTGCATTTATTAAAAGTTAAGAATTGTAACAATTGAATTTAAGTTAGCAGCAACACGAAGCGAGCACGTAAACATCATAAATATAACTCAACATTAACTCACACAGTTCGCGAATGTAAATTAAAACTGAAAACCTAAATTTATTCAAACGCGAGATTGTTTTTAATTAGGCTTACGGAAAAACAATCTGAGTAAGTACACAATAACAAACTAAGAGCTATATAAGAATTAATTCTTAATTCATAAATAATTAATTCTTAATTAATAATTATTTAATTAATTCTTATAAAGATTTTATTATTACTATAACTTATTAAAATTATTTTAGTACTTGTTATTTACTATCCAACTTTATTGATTTTAATAAATTAGTAGTACAGGAAAAAAATTATTTTATAATGTTGGTAGTCTATGTACAAACAAGCTGTAACGCATCAATAACTTATTCGGTTTAACTGAACTGTAATTTGATTCAGTAATTGCTATTAGCAAGCGAAATGCCACTAATAAATATTTATACATTTTAAGAAATCCATCACAGCTTCAAAACTTATACTTAATTGGTTATTAAAATGAAGAAACAATCGAATGGATGTTTTTTTTTACAACACATTTGTAATGAATTAACTCTATATAAAGCCTACTCTATATACCTTGTAGTAAATATTGGATTTGGTGAAGATTAATTCGACCATCATAGCCTACATTGCAATATAATATTCACTAGTTTTTACATCTCACTGTAATGAGCGAAAAATATACTCTGATTTATATACGGGAGTTTTAGTAGGAGTTAAGACAGCTAGCTTGTGTCTGAAATCTAACCTCTATGTCTTAAAGGAGAGTCAGAATAATATTCAAAGGCACGTCAGGTCCATTAAACGTTGAGCTGCGAACCAGGTTTCATGTCTAACAAGACCAGATCTAACTGTCAAGTATATGTTTAGTCTTAACATATTATGGTATCTTAATGTTTTTATTTGTTTAGATAAATTATTTTGAAAAAAAATTAAATCTAGAATTTAAGTATAATAAATATTTGATTTCCAGATAGACATTAAATTTTATTTTAGGATATTTAATAACGATTTCTATAAAAGTAGAAAAAATTAAGAAAAGAGAGTCTGGTTTCTGCAAGGATATTAAATTTGTTTTAAAAATATTAAATAGATACGGTTCATAATTTTAAGGTAGCATTTGAATACATTTTTATACATTTATTCATGGATTTAAATAACACACGTATACTTAGCGAAGTTTAAAACGAACGGTCAACTGGGTGCAGAGAAAGTGCAAATAAATTTACAATTCAGCGTATAAACTCAGCTGCGCTGGACAGATGCTAAAACTTCTAATGTTATGTTCTGCGACGAATTCAGACCTACTACGTGCGCCACTCGCGAATGCAATATTCACCGCGTTTGTTTTATGTTTCATTTAGTTTATTTAAAAAGACTTTACTTGGTTTTAGTATGAGGCGAGGCAGGATGGCTATCATACGTTAGATATAAATTATTAAACACAGAAGAAAAAAGATTAATTCTACACAGTCAGAAATTACAAGCATTTCTAAACTAGCAAAATAAATATGTGTGAACATCGAACGCATGATAGTTTTACTTTCATAACACCAACATAATATAATTTACATATTCACATATTCTTAGGGATACGTCTCCTTTGTCGTTGTTTCAAAAGCAAGTACATTTCCACTTCCTGAATAAAACGGTCAAGGAAAAGTCTATGCAGCGCTCTACTCGCATCTTTGTACGATGAGATCTCAGCTCTAATGACGTCATTACACTTCCTTCGCACTTCTATAACATTATGTAAACAAACATATATTTCGGTATATTTGGATTTTAAATAATTCATTTAAGCTTAATCCAACAATACAAATAAAAAACATTAGTTCATCCATCGGCATAAGGTTGTTTTAACTATGTTAGACTATTTATCGTGTTTGAGAATTAGAAAACATGGCGAAGTGTAAATAATATTTAAAATTTTAGTCTACACCATTACTTTTATTGCTTTGTGAGGTTTTAGAGTCAAACTTTTTCTTAATTTGCAAATGTCGTATCTCTGTAAACTGTATACATATTTAATTAAACGTTATTAGTGAAAGAAAAACATGTGTGTAGTGCGGACGGCGACCTCGATGCGGAAGTAGACGATGGAATTAACTATTCATCAGGCGAGCTGCACCGCTCATCTCCCCGCCCCTCCCCGCCCCGGCCCGCGTATGCACCCCTAGTCGTCACTGACAACTCCTAGACCTGGCTTGTGAACATTCTCACTTAATTAAGTCACATCATTCTATACGCCTGTAATAAAATTATGATGAATTGAAATCATCTAATTAACACTATCCAGTTAACATATTCAAATTCATTATTGTCATTTATTTATTTTTATTTTCACCGGTATTGCTGTCCAAATCTCTGTAAAAAAGATATCGCGATACCTGTCATTATCTTTGACAATACAGAGGTAACAATATGTTTAAACAGGGATTTTGGTTTAAGAAACCCACGGCTAGTCAACTACTGTAATTACTAAATTTTAACAGTGGTAGAGTCCGCTTTAACATCCTTGCACGAATTGGCCCGGCACGCCCGGTGAAATACCACGACCACGCAGAAGACAGGCGTGAAGTGGAAGCAATTCCGCGTTTCGTCTGATGAGTGTGCGTCCCGGAGGCCTAATTTAGTCCTCTATCCCTTCCCACCCTTTTTCTTGTAAGGAAATGATGGGAAGTGGAAGTGGACTTTCCGGATGAGAGGTTGCATGGAAAGGGAAAATATTTTCTTCCTGTGCAGCCTCTCCTCCATCGATTAAAGGTAGGCAACGAATATGCAATTGCGTATGGGCAACGATCACTTCGCTATTTCAGCGATTTTAGATGGCCGCTCGCTCGTTTGCCACCCTATGAAATAAAAAAAAATTATACTAGACCATGTATGGTATGAGTATTTTAGTTACGGCTCATTGGTTACTAAGTTTTAGGCGTCATTTAAAATAGATAAAAAATGTACATTTTTCAATGAAAATTTCAAGAAGAAATAATTGTTCTTGTATGCGAATAGTTGCAGTTGCAAGTCCCAGTTCTCGCATAAGGTACGATGCAACTACTTTTGAGGAAGCCTGAATTATTATCAAACTTGTGCGCGCAGCACCAACGTACTTTGGTAGTTCATTATCATAAGCTATCGTCCACCTACAAAATTTATGTTTTAAAAACTCTTAATGAAATATTTGTCCATATTTACCATTTTTTCCTTGAAGTTACTAATATTACATCGAATTAAACGTGAATAATTTCACCAAGATAACAATCAACAGTTTTAGTTTAATTAACTGTCTTGTAATATGTGTCATTGTCAGAAGTAAAATGAGCCCTTGCAAGTGTTCGTGGAGCCTATTGCGTTCTTAACTGCAGGTGAAAATACTTTAAGCAAGTTCATTGACCTTAACAATGTTTCAGTGGTTTTATCTTTAAAATGACACTAATTTATGCAGTCAAATGATTTCACGTTGTTTTGGGCAGATAGGTTTTTGTTATTTTTATTACTACAAAAAATGGAGGAAAACATTGTCATGGGCTATTCACTTAGATAAATACTGCATTTCAAGCTTAAAGCTAGACTTTACATTCTATGACGCGTTGCATGAATTGAAAGGATGTTTGTTTTTATTTCTTGATTTTTTTAATCTTAAAGTATCCTAATTAAATTATAAAAAAATATTCAAAGTAAAAAAAATATTATTATATATAAAAAGATTATTCTTATAATATTATTTTATAACCATTTTAAGTTTATTTTTAAATCGTAATCCGCTACCCAAAATGTATGTTAATTATCGTTCGAGTTGGTACAGCTCTCTACCCTTTGATAATGACATGTTTCACGGTACAGTTAACAGGGCGACGACTTTACAAAGAATGTATTATTAAAATATTTCGACGTCTGCTTTTGTATACGGTAATTTTGTATTAGGTTAAAAGTACAAAGCATCATTATAAAATAAAAGGTAAAATGAATTCGAGAACATATTCATCATTCGCTACATGAAACAGATTAAGACACATTTGACGTCAGAAAAGAAAATGTACTAGATGCCTCAGTGTCGCGTTTTTTGTTGAATACAGAAGATATTTCCTGCCAATATATGAATTTATACTTCCAATGTATAAAATAAAACAATCTAGACATGCTTAGAGATGCGCCAAAACAGTCTTCGTGCCGTGCCAAAGTCTACAGCAGAGCCACGGTGGTTATAAAAGTAAACATACCGTCCATAGGTCAGTGATTTCACGTTTATAACCCAAAAATATGACATTTGTTCGTGTGTTTTGTGTTAGTTTACTATGGAAATTCTATTACTATTGTCTTCTAGGTAAGATTATAAAATGCTATTTTCATCTTGAGTATTTGATTTATCGTATTGCTCTAGTGTTCTAATATGCGATAGATGTATTCAGGAACACATTTAGATGCATTGTTAATATAATTAAGTATAACAACATTAGAACGATTACGATGAACGGCGCTTGGCACAACAATCCACGTCGGGTGCTACGTGTATAGAATATACAATAGTAAAGCAATGCTACACCGAAATGTTGCAGCTTCAATGCTTGCTCGGAATCTCATTCTGTCTCACTGCCCAACTGCACTATACTCTGTACAGCTTGAAACATTGTTTGCATTGCCCTGTTAAATATATCGCTACTGAGATAGTGAACGTTAATGATTTCTAGTTTACATTAACCAAATATATTCAGATTGAATTTAAGACGATAAATGATATACACTTGGAGTTTCCGATTGTAAACTTTTTTTGTGAAGCTTGGAACATCTTATTGTTATGACAAATCTGATACAAATCATCGTTTACGGAAGCTATTTTGGTGCGAAGATAACATGACCCTGAGTTTCCATTAATAGTTGGTCAGAAACATTTTGTCATCCCACTTATTTGAATACTTACTAACTTTTTACAGTTGACTTCGAAAATAATTGACGTTAATGCGAATTTTAAAACTAATTTTATCGTTTTTATTTTTTCTTCATTCGTCTTACAATGAAATGAGCATTACTTTATTTTATTTAAACCTTAATTTAAGTCTACACTCCTCTAGAAGTTTTCCAAAGTTATAAAACTAGCGCAAAACAATACTTTCATTAAATAGCTTGTTGTAGTGTATTATTTAAAAGCTGTGCATTTAGTTAGTTAAATACTTATCATTGCCGTTTGCCTTTTAAAAAAATTATAAATAGCTAATTTACGTTTTTAAAAATATTTTATGGTAATAAGAATAAGCTAAATCTATAATGAATTTTCATATATATTTTTATATTTGTCATAAGCAAAGAGTTTTCTCGGATTTATGGTTTATGAAATTGGTGTAAACCAGTCCCCCCACTGGTCTCTTGAACTGTTATTTCTGCAGTTTGGTTTAAATTTTCCTACAAAAAAAAATACAAGAAAATAATTTATTTTAATCTCTGTGTTTCCTATGTGAACAATGTTTTATATTGATCTTTCTTATCCTAAAAAGCAATAAATTAAAAACTTTTCCAATAATAATAATATTTACAGAAATGAAACACAAATAGTTAAGCACTATAACAAAAAGTATGTTAATGAATGAACGTTTCACGTAGCCGAGCTTGTTCCCATTTAAATGCGACATGTTTTACGACATCGTTAATTAAAAGGAAGACGACGATTTTAACTGCGTGCCGACTACAAAGAATTCATTATTAAAATACTTTTTACTCATCATTAGTTTGACTTTTGTTGTGTTACATTAAAACACTTGTTATTAAAAATGTTGTAGAATTATTTGGACTATTTATTAATGGCATTTAAAAGTAAATCTTACAAATATTATAAATACGAATGTTTGAATGTATGGATAAACGGATGGATGGATATTTGTCAGAAGATATCTCTAATGTTTGCTTGGACTTCGCTGAAATTTGGCATAGATGTAGAACATAGTCGTAGTAACATAGGCTACTACTTATTAAGTTTTGTTTTTTTAATTCGTTGTTATATTTATATGTGTATGTTGTTAAAATAAAATCATATTGATAACTACGTTAGAGAAGATACAAAATCAACTGATCTCTCTTGGTCAAAATTTTTCGAAATAATGGTAATTATACACATAATTTAGTCGTTAAAGTGATCTTTATTGTGGTACCTATCCATAACATTTAAAGTTGTAGCCACTCTGTACAATCCATTGTACAAAACCTTTGTGGCGATGTTTAAAGTCAAAACGAGACACGAAACAAGTCGGACAAGTCACGTGTCAGCTAATAATTTAATTCATATCTTACGGGGACCCTCTTCAAATTGACCTTTATCAGGGCGACAGCTTGTCATCAACTAAAATATGTTACTGAATTAAGGCGGGTCGTTTACAGTAACAAATTATTGTTTTACTTTTGGCCCAAACAATCAGTTGACATTACATCAGTATGTGTAACATATCTGTATAGATAAAATATTGTAAAATATTTGCAACATCTTATTTTAAATATAAAAATTATGCATTATTGAATAAAACTTAATCGACACTAATCAAAGATTACGGCTTATTTCACTTATTTCGATCTTGGTACCGTATAGTTTCAGACCCGTCGATATATTTTTAATAAGTTAACAAGTAAATGATTAAATAGTGGTAAAATTGTAATTGATTGATAAAGTTGAATTCATAAATTGATTATACTATGAAAACGTACGCCTTTCAAAATTAATTTCAACATCCGAGTTTCCAGTACTTTAATAATGAAGTAAGGAATGTGAAGCATAAGTCACGTGGGCACATTACCTCGAGACGAGATATGTGACGAGATAATACCTTGTTACGGGACTGCTGGAAATTTACCTTAGTGCCAAATATACTCTTCACTTTATTAATCTCAATAAATTTTGGCTATACATTATTCTAAATAAGTCTACAATAATTTTGTGGAGTAAGTTGAATTTATCATTAATTTCAAGCAGTCCATGACAATATGCGTTAAATTTTTTTCGACACTTTTCTAACTTCTCTTTCAAATATTCATAAATAATAATTCTTTAACTGATCAGTTGTTAATTTTCGAATAACGCTTTACTAAATGTAAATCTTAGTAAGTAATGAATGAAGTACTAAATTGGTGTTAAGTTTAATTGTGAATCAAGTTTAAGGCAAAATGATTCGTGAAATACGTTTGGAAGCGTTTTGAAAATTGAATAGTGTGAATCCGCTATCAATCTCAGTGGGAATGATTGACGCCGCGTGAACCAATTCTCTGTAGCACCTGGCAAAGCCTGACACATTGTAATTCCCCTGTTGTCGTCGCGCCGCGCTACGCCCTGTTAACAATTTATTGCCTTTAGTTTCACCTAATTGTTGATGTTCTTTTGTTATATTGCTCCGCTTGTTAACTCTTTTAATACGAAATCCAATTGTTTTACGAATCCAGTAAAAATATTACTTTGTTCATTGCAAATAGCTCTTATTAATAATCAAAGAAAATCTAATAGATAGTTACAAAATCGACTTTGAAAAGTGGACTTTTGAAGTTAAGATGATGCCGTCTTTTACATACTTAAGACATTAGTCGCCCCACATATAATGTACGTGTCTAGTGAACAAAATTTTATGAAGTTGATATTAAAATTAATTCGTCTTTAGAAGGATACATTGAGGTTATTTAGCATCTCTTATAGTGAAATCGTCTCGCTGTATTCACGAATTTAAGATTATGTGTGGTGTATTTTGACATTAAGACAGGCGTGAGGAGTCATATGGCGCTGCGGCTCTGACGACTTAGGCTGTTACAAGAGTTGTGTAAATTTACCTTACCGCCCAATATACCCGTCCATAATTCTTAGGTAACGGTTTATTTCGTATAAATGTACAGTACATAGAAAAATTACAGAGCAAACGTTAATGTTAAAAGATTTATTACGTTAGTAATTTCACAATATTTTTTTTATTATTTTAGTAAATATTTAGAAAGGCATAAACATTATACTAGTGACAACACTTTACATATGAATAATTCTAAGAACTTAATTTAATGTGTTTTATATTTGCCGCATATACATACATAAGTAATTGAGATCATTTACTAACTTTATAAGCCGTTGTATACTTACAGAGAACAAAATTTTACTACTTTAGCAAAATACTATCCACATGCTATGTCGACCGCAGCCCGAAAGATGCACCATGAGATTACTCTCTTTCTTAAGGTTGTACTATGCCAAAACTCACATAAACAAATACATGAGTACAAACAAGAACAAATGAGTATAGTTTAGTGAGAAACCGCGAAGGTACACCGAACAATTTGCGATGTTCGTGCCTTCGTTTAAATTGAATCCTTATGTTGCTATCTTTTTAATTAATATTTTCTTAAAATCCACTAAAGGCTAGTACACAAGTATGACTTTTTAATGTAGGTAAATTATTTGTTTTAATATAACAGTGAAAGTTAAAGTGATAGGTTAAGCGGAAAGAAGTGTGTGAAACCACGATAAAACAAAATGAGTCCTCGAAACCTTCTCGGCTTAGCTACTTTTACATTTATGGCTTCTTTGGTCTGCACCTTTATCTTATAATATGAACAAATTTTAGCTTTCCGATAATATCTGGCTGGTTACAATAATTAAGACGTTTGTTGTAAACGAAAAAATATAGTTTTAGTCGACGTACGACAACTCTTAAAACGGCAATTATATACTAATTTAGATTAATAACTTATATTGATAATAAACATGCTTACACCCATGTATAGTAAAATTACTTGTATCAGAAGTGTGCATAAAATATCACAGGAATCCTTAGCTCCGAATAGTGTTGTCACTTGATGTAATATTTCATGCTTACGCGGGACAAGTTGCTGGAAAAATAAGCGAGCAAATGTGTCACAAGCAGATAAAAAGTCTATTTAGAAAAGGTTTTACTATATATTATTAAATCTCTTCATAATGTACATCGGTATCTACCAATTATAAGAAGAAAGTTTGTAAAATATTACTAGTAATACAAAATTTTGTTGCATTCTTAGATAATCAGATCAAACTGGACTACTTCTTTTTGTTAAACAAATAAGCTTATTAGAGTACATACGAGTTTTCTCGGGCCGAGGTATAAATAAATTTTAAATTCTGTTTGTAAGTCCGAGTCGCATCGGACAAATGCTAAATTCCTCTATGTAGTTGCTGCATTGAATTCTAACTTCGCATACGTAAGCTACAAATAAGTTGCACTCTTAACTTTATAATGCTTTTACTACAATTTGTTGTGTTAGACGTTGATTGATTTGATCGTGGTATTGCAAAAGAGTTTATTTAAATCAATATTATAAACTCAAAAATATAACTTACGTTATAAGTACGTTGAAGATATAATTAAATTAGAATATATATTAAACCAATTTTAGATTTTATCATTTCCTCTTTATAAAGTTTTGTGCATCATCATCATCAGCTCACTAAACGTCCCCACCGATGGGCTCGGAGCCCAACCTAAGTAAAGGGTGATCAGGCCATAGTCAACCACGCTAGCCAAGTGCGGGTTATGTGTGCAGGTTGCATCTCGATATTTTCCTTTACCGTAAGAACGTCGGTTAAATGTACATATGTAAATCGGAAATCGAAAAACACATTGGTACATTTCGGGATTCCAACCGAGGACCTGCAGATTGCAAGTCAAGTGCTTGAGTCCTGAGCCACCGACGACGTTTTGTACATAAATGTACTATATTTTTCGTATTATCTTAAATAAACCAAATACTTCGTTCATAAACACAGTTAAATTTACACAAGCCGAGCAGTTGTGACAGCCCGAGAACTGACGCTAAACCTAATATTATGAAACGCCGAGCATCATGTTTGTAAACTTAGGCATTCCAACGCGAAAGTTTTGTTTGATTGCTTTCACCAATATTTTATTTTATCAAATTGTCTTCGTAAAGTTTTTTAAAAATTAAATATAGTTTATTTTAAATCAAGATTATGCCTAATAAAAGTCGTACAAAATTTTAGTAGTAACTTCTCAAAGTTTTTTTTAACTTTTATAACAAGTTTTATAACTTTTATTTAGAATTTATGTTTTACAATAGAAATTATAAAAGATAAATTAAAATGGGTAGAGATTGGTTATTAGAATCGGAACTTTTAATAATTTCATGTCACCTATCGGTTATTTCATAAAACTGGTTTAATAAACCGTTAAACATAGTATTCAAATTGTCGTACAGATGGCGCTCACACGAATACACAGTTTGAATTGACAATAATATTTTTATTTTATTATTTAACTAACACGGAAAAAATAGTAGTTCGCAAGATACCTTTTAACAAACATCCATTAAAATTTTCGCGAAGGGGAAATTCAGACTTGTTTTAGTTCTACTAACAGACAAGTCTAAGCAACAATTGTGTTGTCATCATCGTCATAAAGATTATATTAATACAGGAAACGTTTGAAAAGATTAAATTATTAGCGCCTTTAACATTAACGATCATAATGCTGACACGATTATAAATATTTTATTTAAGTAATTAAAAGTAAAAATAATACTGTACTTTACATTAAAAATATACAATTCTCTACACAATTATTTATAAGCTGTAATTTTGCAGAAGGCTAAACTTCTCAATATCTGAGTTTTCAGCCTTTCAAAACACGTGTAACACACATTTAACGATAATTTTGGACGTAAATAACTTTTACGTGATCTTTTTCTTATAAAATAAATTTAAAAAACAACAACAGCGTTTATTACTATTAACACAGTATACAGTCAAAAGTAGGTGCTAACAATACCAAGGAATTCTGTTATCTCTTATCACTGCAGATAAAAATCGAATGATCTGCAATTATACTTTGTACCTTGCGGTTTTTGGTACAATTTAAAATAGAAAATTACAATATTATAATAATATAATAGATCCATTCTTACTTCATACTATATAATTGCTAAATATAACATGAGTTTTTTAATTTAAAGATAACAATCATATAATATACTAGTAAAATGAATCGAATTTTCTTCTAAATTAATTGCCCTAAATGTTAAAAGAGATTATTGCGATAAGCCGAATATTTATAAAAACTAGTATCAACGAATAAAATGTTGCATATCGAGATAACAACATCTAGTGAAAAGATCTGCCTCACACGAGTCTATTGATAGTCTTTATTTGAATATACAGACGATTACATTCCTTTGAAACATATTTTTATTTTACATTTAATTAATATAAAAGTTTCGTATTTCAATATGAAATATTTCTTAAATAAAACGTTCAAAGTTAAGTGATCGTGTTAAAGTTGCACTTTAGTTTGAAGTGAACAAAATAAACATTATAATATGGGTAATTATTTTTACATGCATAATTTTTAAGAAATGTACAGTTCGTTATAGAACCTACAAATAAGAAACGGAAACATAAATATTTATTGATTGTTATTCGTACTATAAAATCAGTTCATTTTTTAGATGATATTTAAAAGAAACTGACATTAAAGACACGTTTATCGTAAGTGTTTTACTCATTTTCGTTGTTCTTTTTAAAATTGTTTATTTTTGTCTTTTCAGCTGCATCAAATTTGTAACAGAGTAAAGAGTAAAATCTAGAGCTGGTTCTTAACACGGCGCTCATTGCGCAAAATTCTCATTAATAAACTTTAATTAACAACCAGAAAAATGGTACCAGATGAGAATGAACAAAAAATCGAATTCGAAAGAGTTCTCAACCAAGAGTTGGGTGAATTCGGACTATACCAATTTAGAAATATTTTATTGGTTCTATTACCTGCTATATTCTCTGGATTTATGGCTGGTGACTATATATTTACAGCTGGCAGGCTTCCCCATCGATGCGCAGTACCAATATGTGATGATAGACAACAGGAATACGCACCAAATTGGATTCTAAACGTTATACCGGAGACTGCTACTGGTTTCGATGATTGCTCCAGATATGCGAACACAACACAGATTCCTGAATCACTTTTAAACGGCACTTGTCCTGCAAATCTTTTTGATAGGAGCAACATCATTAGTTGCGAGAGTTACGTATACGAAAGAACAAACACAGTTGTATATGATTTTGGATTGGAATGTCAGGAATGGCTTCGTGCTCTCGCCGGCACTTTAAACAGTATGGGTGCGATGATCGCTCTTCCTTTAGCAGGATTTATATCTGATGTTTTTGGAAGAAGAATTTCAGTGGTATTTTTTGGTTTTAATGTTGCTCTCGTTGGCTGTATTCGAGCTTTTTCAGTAAACTACGCAATGTATGCGACGCTACAATTTATGCATACGGCTATCGGAGGAGGTTTATACAGCGCCGGTTACATATTAGCCACAGAAATTGTTGGCCCGAGATTCAGAATTTACACAAGTGCAACAATGTCATCGACGTTTGCGCTCGGTCAAGCTTTGTTAGGATTGATCGCATCGGCCGTGCTTGAATGGCGAAATTTATCTTTAGTTTTATTTGCGCCTGTATTTATTCTTATATCTTATTATTGGATACTTATGGAGAGTCACAGGTGGCTGCTTAGTAAAAACAAAACGGAGGAAGCTAAAGCAACATTGTTGCGTGCGGCCAAATTAAACAAAAAGGAAATACAAGAATCACATTTAAATTTCCTTTTAACGGCCATACCTAAACAAAATAAATCAAATACCGGCGAAAGAAATCTGGTGTATCGTGTTCTTAAGTCCCGAGTAATGTTGCAACGATGTTGTACAACGCCTGTGTATTGGATCACAACAACATTCATTTATTACGGTCTTTCAATTAACGCTGTTAGTTTATCCGGAAATATGTATTTAAACTACATTTTAGTTAGTCTTATTGAAATTCCCGGCTATTGGACTGCGGTGCTCGTTTTAGACAGGGTAGGTCGTAAAGTAACTTTATTTAGTGGCTATTTTTTGTGTGGTATTTGTTGTTTCGCTTTTGCTTTTACTCCAAAATCATTATATGGTATATCTCTATTTTTATACTTACTGGGAAAATATTGCACAGGTGTTGTGTTCACATCATTGTATTTGTTCACTACCGAGTTATATCCTACGAGGCATCGGCATTCATTTTTGGGTTTTTCTTCGATGATGGGCAGGATAGGATCAGTTGTTGCGCCTCTCACGCCGCCTCTCATGGTGTACTGGTCGGGGATACCGTCCGTTATGTTCGGCACTATGGCTGTATTGACAGCTTTTCTGATATTAACCCAACCAGAAACACGGGGTAGAAAAATTCCCGACACGTTCGAAGAGGCAGAAAATATTAAATAATCGAATTCACGTAAATTATGTAAATACATATATTTATAGTAGATATATGAATCAAAATATACTATATTGCCTGTTTTATTAATTTGTATTAATGTTGTAGTATAAGTAATAAATTTTTGATAAGAATTTTGTTTTTATTAACCCAATTTTTCTTATGAATATTTGTATACAACTACGGATGATCGGTCTGCAAACTAAATTCAAAGATATTCCCATTTGAAATTTAGAGTAAGTGTTCCAAATAAATTAGTTCATTTCCTCGGGGCGAAATTTAGTTGACGCTATTATTTCAATTGCCATTGAGAGTAGGGACAGCTCATTGAGGAAATAAAGCAATTTGAATATCGTTGATACTAAATATAAGCATAACTTTAGTATACATTGCTTGCAGAGGCTTGCAGTAATGAGACATTAGGACAGCTAAACTGTACTGTGCGACTATTAAGGTTAAAACAAAAGTGTATAGCCGGCTTTACGGACATAAATTCTTTTTAAAAATTACCTCCTTACTTAATTATGCCTACTCTCTTTATGTCAAAAATGACAACCATTTCTCTATAGCGCTACTATATTTTGGAACCAATATTTTATCATTATTTCGTAATTATTTATTTTTAATCTCACAATGGAGTACGACATTATTAACACTACCAATGGTAATGATATTATAGGTAGCACCTATGCAGATATTTATATTAAATATGACAAAAAAGTGAAGCCAAGTGTTGAAAAAACTGAACAAAAGCAAAAGGTCGAAGTCCCGAAGCAAAGCGACTCAGATGAAGGAATATGGACATCACCAAGCGATTTGCTTATTGGGATAATACAAATGAAACCGCCCTTTACTTCGAAAATTATTAAAAGCAAAACACATGAAGGCATTATCAGCATTGGGAATGACGTATTACAAAAAGAATACGAGGAATTCCTTATTTCACTAAAAAACTTATTGCGTGAAAATGATGACTGTTGGAAATTCGTTCTAATGAACGAAAAGGAAGAAATTGTTAAAAAAGTTAAAATAAAATATCAAAATATATTTAAAACAAAAAGCGCATTAATGACGAAGGAGATAGAAAATTTCTATGAAAGCTCTCTTAAAGAGTTGGAAGAGAACGTAAAAAAAGAAGTTGAGACCGTTCTATCCAGCGTGTATGCTAACATAATTAGCCACTTAAACAATCAAATACATTTGAAATTGCGCAAAGAAAGAAAAAAATTAGAAGATACCTTAAATAAAAAATATTTTACTGAAATAAAAAAAATCAAGCGGTATTACGCCCTTCTTTTAAGAAATGAACATGAACGGTCAAATCAACTAACGAATTATGCACTCAGAGAACGAAACAATGCAGTTGACATGTTTTATAAGCAAATTTTATGTGAAAGACTGACTAGTTCAATTTATGTTCTGTGCACGGAACGGAAAAAATGTAAAATTAAAAATATAATATTAGAAAAGTATCATAGCGCAGAAATAAATGAAGTTGTAGAAAAAATCAAACAAAAAAGGGATTTATTACAATCGCTTAAAGAAAAAGATGTCTGTATTTTGGATATTAACAGAGATTGGGAAGAAAAAATTAAGAAAGTTTTGCAATTGTTTCTGAAATTTATAAGTTTTGCTCTTAAGCTTTTACCAGAACAAACTACTTTCTTACTACAGTTAGAAAAACTGGTACAATTACAACTTGATGATATAAAAGAATCTCATAGATCACAAAGCTCAATTTTAGTTGAGGAAAGTAATGTATTTAAATTTGAACAATCAGGTCCAAGCGATGAAATATGTACAAAAGAACCATTTGTCATTGAAGGAGACACCTCCGATACGCCTCCAATAGTTTATGGTAGCAGGGAAACTATACCTGCAGATGTGGATCTACCGTATTTCAGGTTACAAAGACAATTTATTTACGCAAAATGTCACGGATTCGAAGAGATTAAAAAATTTTTAGATTCCCAAAGATGTAAATGTCGTACACCAGTAGAACCACAACCAGAAATGTCTCCTACAACTAGCAAAGTGCAATCTGTGCAGTCAAGCACTAGTGAGAGCTCTGACGAATCTTTCTTGTTTGAAAATTTTCACCGGCTTCCTGATTGTCCAGTTAGAAAATGTGCTGATAATACATTGGTAAATTATTTCCCTTATTTAAACTCCTATTTTGATTTCTCAGAAGAAAATTTTAGAAGAGTAGAAGCAATTTTTGGAGTTCCGTCTCAGAAGGAACCAAAGGAAAACTTGTTGGACGCAAAAGAAATAGCTAATAGTGAATTGCCATTTGCGGAAATCAAAGAAAATTATCACAACATAGAGACACAGTGTTCTAGTGATGAAGACGTAAGACATGATCCTCCATGCCCTTGCTTATATAATTTATTGAAAGAACGTGCTGGTAATGACGCAGTTAACATTTTTTTTGCAAAATCTGTGGGCGATACTTGTATAAAACGACAGAAAATGTTAAAAGAAATAACAAAAAAATATCCAAAATTGAAAAAAATATTCGCAGAACATGATATCGATTTGGAAACTTATGTATAATTTTGATAAATAACAATGCTATATCAATATATTAATACATCTATATTAATCATTATTTTAAAATTAATTAAACAGCTTTATCCTTTTCAAAATATCACTTTTCCTTGAAATTATAACTGGGACCAAATCTGAGAACAATTTACAATCCATATTTCGTACAAACAGTAACAAAATGACGTTCCGTCTGATGACTTAAAAATATGAAGAAAAACGTTCTACCGACAACCACCTAGTTTTAAATCAATGCGTAATTAGTATAGATATGCCGTTACAACAGTCTCCTGGGCAACAGTAAGTTTTATTAAATCAATAGCCACATCCACTAATACTGATCAGCTCAAAAAATTATATGAGATTATTAAGAATTCAATTGAAACTAGTTTTTACGTGACTGGAGGTTGATAACGTTACTTTGCACTTTTTTATTTTTACAAAGCTTTTAGTTTGTCATGCACTATTTTATTTTTTGTAACGTTATACAAAGTTAAAAAATGAATTCAAGTAAAATTAATGTAAAATGTTCTAAATATGAAAAATCAGAAGCTATACGACGTAATAAGATGTATTGGAAAAATGTTATAGCAGAGTTGGATAAAGACAAAGATCAGGTAAGTTTTGATGCCAAATTATCTATCTAAACATTTTCTTAATCTATTATAAATTACAAATTGAACTGTTTCAGCTGAACGCTTACGAATTAAAAGACCTATCAAGAGAATTATCAAGTGACCTGTGTGAAAGAGTTTGTGCGATTCTAGATTATGAAATGGTTCAAGAATCGAATGACAAAATTACATCCAAAACACGTAAGACAAACCTAGTCTGACCTAGCTATGCTATATTAGCCTCATGATAACCGTATAATTAAATCGTTTACAGAACAGCAGACTTCAAAAATGAAAAAAGAGCCATTGTTTTCAAAACGAAAATCAATTATAATTGAACGAGACTTAGAATCAGATACCGATGTTGAAATTTGTAGCAGGTAAAATCAATGAAATTAAAGAAATTCCCTATTAAGGAGAAAGGTTTTTTCAGTTCCCATTAAGAGACTGTGCTGTAGTTAAAGTTTGGACTAGAATTTCAAAATACTGCAAAATCTAAAGTACCAGTGGATAAATTATTGCAATTAATATGGAGCATATAGTTAACAGTAATTAATATTTGGTTTTTACTTATAGTGATGATGAAGCAGATAGAACAAATATACATCGACAATTCTTAGATAAACCAGAACGGGAACAAATAACTTGGAACACCAGGTTTCTTCGACCAGAAAGAGAAGAGGAAAAAAGTCTTATAAAACGCGCGAACGATCTCACGGAAAGGGTTTGTTGGTATTAATTCACAAGTAATAAAAAAAATTGGAATAATTAACCATTATGTTCATTTTGTATAGTATACCATACATACAACTTTATAAAAATATACAATCACTGTAAAATAATTTTTAACCAAGTTTTTTTTAACTTTGTTTTTTGCTTTTCTCCAAAAAAGAAATCTTGCCACAATAAGGGTTAATACAAATATACCGTACATTTTAGAGCAAGATACATGATTTTAATTTTATCGGTACTTATTGAGTAAAAAGTTGTATTGAAATTTATTGTTTATTATTTGTTAAAATATATGGATATTTTTTCAGATAACACAGGATTTTTGCGATTATATGCGGGCTTTAGGGGGTGACCAGCAATCACAGCTCTTTACACCTAAGTCTATAAAAGAGTTATTTCAAGTAAGTATAAGTTTAAGGTGGGTGTAATACTCGTAAATTAAGATTAAAATATATTTTATTCTTTTCTATTTGGCAGGTAGAATTTGACACACATGTTGCTCGTAGTCTTCAAGTTGTGCCAAAAGAAATGCCCACTGTCATCAACAAAATTGCAGAAGTTACAGGAAATATAGAGGTTTGTCATAAATATTGTGGCATACTTACTATCGATAGCATACGTAATATATAACAAAAAAGTTTTTTCTTAATATTAAATAGTATAAAAACATAAAAAAAATATGCTTTGTCTTTCAACCTTAATACTATAAGGAAATCCGACACTGTGCCGGTGTACTGACGCAACACTAGCCTTACTATAATTTCGACGTTTATGTCTCCTCACTAATCATTCTGACACTGAACTTGGTAGCGAAAGCGGGTCATTTAGGAAATACGTAGGAACGCGTAATTTTTTTTAATTTTCATTCAATTTAATTTCTTCCAGTTATCCCGCAATGCTGCGTTAGCCCGAGAAATAACTAAAGATATTAAAATAGAAAAGCGTCCAGATCGATTAACAGCTTTCGGACGAAGTCTTCCTAGAGGGGAACAATGGCGAACACCCAAGAATGACACCAAAAACCAGTGGCGATCTGCTAAACATGTTCCCAAAGATCTAGTCTCATTAAAAACTGTATGGGAAGGGATCACAAATATAAGGTAAATTTAATCAAGTTTCAACGGCTTTCTTATAATTATATCATGCTTCAACTTCAAATTGTTTACAAAAAGAATTATTGTATTTTCAACAGGAGCGTAAGAGAATACTGCCGTTGGATGATCCAACATCCCGAGCATAGGAGAGCGCCTTACTTGAACAGTCTGGGCATGTTCGACCCAGCCGTGCTCAATGCCAGGCTTACCATGGAGTTGCAGCACCACGCATCTCCTACAACACATAACAATGCCCCAGCGCCTATTGACCACCTACGTCGTAGATTATCACAACTAGCTGATACCAATTAGATATTTACAGTTCTTTTTATTATAATACTTCTATAATATATTAAAATATTTCTAGAAAATATTTTATTTAATTTCTATTATTAATCTGGACTATTGATGTAAATCAGTTTTTCACTGTTATGAATATATACACGCACTGACTTCTCATGAATCCTATGTGCTGAAAACATTAAAACAATTAAAACGCCATCTATATTACATTTCGAGCACTAGCGCCGCTTTTAACCTTGTAAGAAGAAGAAATAAATAAAATGAATTTTATCATAGTTGCCAAAGCGCCTAATAGATGGCGTCTTTCACATTTTTCAAAATAACTAACATGTATATTTTTCTTTATTATAAAAGTTACACTTGATAGGTAAGTATAATTGTAATCGAAAATTATATGTCTGATAATTAAACACTTCCAAAAACTTACACTTTTTCTCAACAAATAAAAAAAATATCAAAATTGAAAGAACTAAAAACGTCATCATTGTGACAGAAAGCAATTTGTATATCATTTACATAATGGTGTCAAAGAAGAATAAATATACATTATACACTTGTGATTTCTAGTACAGTACACAATGTCTTGTGGTAAAAGACCTCTCGTCAAAAATTGGGACAAGCCTAAAACTCTTAAAGCTATAAAGCCATCCCGATATGAGCAAAATGAAGCCTCCGTCAAAATGCATTGGAAGAATGTTATACGAAATTTAGAAGCATCTTACAAAGATGAACAGGTAATATTCACTAAGGGACAATTACGGACTAACAGACGTCAGTAACCACTTAACAACTCTGAGAGACATTGAGTTTAAAGTACAAAGCAATAGGGCATCAAAAATAAGTTAAAAGGTCACGGTTAAAAATAAAAGACGAGACAATATAAGTGTTGTTAACAGAATTATATAATCCACTATAAGTAAAGGAACTTTTCATATCACTTTATGGTTTAGCATCAGATTCTTGGAATGTTGTATTAGAAGTACAGCTGTAGAATAAAAAAAATGTAGTGCTTTATGGTTATAATAATTTGTTTCTGTATGGACTAACTATGATGCCTATAACCCATAAAAGTTACAAGCAACTTATTTATTTATTAACTCTCAATGCTATCATAATACATAAAAAATGATAATTAACTAATTTACAAAGCAAGAGCGGCCTTATCGCTACAAGCGATCTCTTCCAGGCAACCCAGTGGGACAGGACAGAATAACATAGAAAGAGGGTATATAATATATAAATATCAGGATAAGTCAGGAATAAATAAATAAGAGCAAGAATTAATTACACTGTTAAATATATTTTATCTATGTTATTTACGTTTTGTTATTTCAGTTTTGGGAATCACAATACAATGTGGTTCGTGATTTACTGGATCCAGTAATATTCCATAGGATAACAAAGATATTTAATTTACCATCGGAATCCAAGAAATATGAACCACCGGAAGACGACGTCACTCCTTTACCTTCTGAACAGTTTCTCGAAAAATCAACTACTAATTTGGAAGTAAGAGTTTGAAATTCAGTAAATTACGCTATTAATTATTCTTTTAAAAATCATACAAAATTTAGACTTAAAATATTTTTTTTTAATTTTCAAATGAGTCTTTATTGTAATCTTGGTAATGTCCTAAAGTAGACAATATGGCAGCTGTATATTTTGTCTAATTACTGTTCCACAGCAACAGGCTCCACCTCGCAGCCGAATTACCTTTTCTGTAATCGATGTCCAACGATCACTTAGCGAGGGATATCCGAAGGAGCAGTCGGACCATTGGACCGAGACCTCTCATAGGACGTCTGAGTATAAAAAAATACGATCCAAATCATCTATCAGGAGCAAAACATCAAAACTCTTAAAGACCACCTCCAAATCAACAACGAGGCTATTTCCAAAGTTTGCTTCAAAAATGAGGGTAAAATCTAAGGATTTTAGTTCACAAGCATCTACAGAGGAAACACTTCCCGAAACTGATGAAGATTTAAGAGTACATCCGAGCGAAATTGATGAGTGAGTGTTATTTGATCTTTGATAACCAATAAACTCAAAAGTTGATTATTTTAAATATCATGATTGTTTAAAAAACACGACCTAAATGTATTTGCAGGAATATTCCGATGAAAGTAAGAAATCCCCATTTCCAGTTCTTATACTGCAACGAAAGTGAAGCTGACATGATTAAGTGGAACTCAAAGTTCAAGCAAAAGGGCTTTGAGGTATCGGCCTCTGATCAATTTAATAAAAAGGCTGAGATTGCCACGAAGAAGGTACCGCATGATTTATTTTAATGCACTAAATGAACTATACAATAGTTACAGTAATCTCAAGTGTAATTTTTTCTTTTAGCTTAGAAGTAATATTAAGATTTTATTTCATTTTTAGATCGCCACTGAATTTTATGAATGGTGGTCTAACTTGGGCACGGGAGAGTATAAAAGTGAAATCAAACGTCCAGAAGACATCGAAGATCTATTTCAGGTATTTTTTTAAATTCATACTAGTATTATAAATGCGAATTTTTGGATATATGGATGGATGTTTGAAGGTATCTCCAGAACGGATCAACAGATCTTAGTGAAATGTAGTCCAGATGTAGAACATTGTCTGGAAGAACACATAGGCTACTCATGTTTTTTAATTGCGCCCGGACGAAGTCGCGGGCGACAGCTAGTGGTTTAATAAAATTTTACCGATGTTTTCTTAAAATGTTATTACAAATATTTTACAGGTGTGGTTCGACGAGCATGCATCCAGAGGATTGGTACTTGATCCTAAAATTCTTCCTTGTGTTAATCAAAGTATTGCTGATTACGTGGGAGTTCCAAAGGTAATATTAACGATAAATGCATTTTATAAATTAGACATCACATTTGACGCAATGAGCAATTCCATAGATTCATTCCTAACAATCTACAAATTTATAATAACATTGTAATTCTCTGTGTCAAGGCTTCATGTCCTAAAGCATTGAAGAGGCAGATAATGTCAGATATAATTGCGGAGAGCAGTCCGGCGCACACGACCGCCTTCGCAACCTGTCTACCGCAACATATGAAACACATTCCTCCAAAGAACAACACCAAGAAGATCTGGCAAAATGTTCAGATTCCCGATGACTTAAAAACTATGTCATGTGTATGGTCCGAAATACAACATTTGACGTAAGTATGGCTTACATATTTAAAGTTATTATATAAATTCCAATAAGCAAAACTTGGTTTGCATTGATCTAATTTCTTGTATCTTATTATTCGTTAACCTGTTTATATATATTTTCAGTTCAACAAAGACATTCTACAACTGGTTGAAACAGAGACCTCACTTACCCATGCCGCCTTACCTCGAGTCTCTAGACCAGTCTGGGGAAAAGAAACAGTTGTTCGTTGTTCCTTCAGACTTCGTTGTTAAAGAGAAATCTTCGACATCTATTGTACAAGAATTAGCATTCCCCGTTTCCGAATTTACATTGGAATTGAAGGAAGAGTTGAGCAAGATTTTGAACGAATAGTTTTTATTTTGATGAAGTATGTTATTAAAATGATTTTCTTTTTTGAAGTTGTATTTTTTGCGTAATAACTTAGATTAACGGACTGTCGGTTAAATTTCTTCGGTCCAGCGTCTGTATTTCTACACTCGATACATATTGTATTAGGATGAATAAGTAAAAACTTAATACATCCACAAGTTTGCTGATTTTTATATTTAAGATAAAATTAAAAGTTTAGACATAATTAAACAAATGAACTTCTAGAATGTGATAAATATTATGTATCTAAATAAAACAACGTGGTCCTTGGATAATGACAGCGACTTATCATTTTAATTTTTCAACACGGATGCCCAAAACCATTCACTGCGTAATATTTATTCTGTTTGTGAAGTCTTTATTTACAGGACAGAAAACAATATTTTATCATGGTATTGTAATGCAGTTTCTACGTATTTGTTTTCATTCTTAAGTGAAACTTATAGCGGCAATATTATCAGTTGAAATTAAATTGTTCAAAAATTTATAATATATTCAAATGTACTTAGTAATCGATATAATACTTTACTTTTGATGTTATGAAACATGACATTTGTCGTTTAATTTTAACAATATCAAAATTAAAGTAAGGTGCACAAAAATTTGTTTTATGAACAGCAATTTTTATTTGTTTAAAAATTCACAACAAATGTTTTGCTGCAAGCTGTTTTTAACTCACTTGAATGGATAAAATAATGAAAAAATGTAACGGCCGATAACAAATGTTTAAACTGCTCGTTTTATTGACTTTTAAAGTATTTAAAAATATTGTTTGAATTTATTTACAAGCTATTGTTTCGCGAATTGGAATATTATTTTATTGCATGTAAACTGAACGCGACATAATTTAAGATTTAATAAACTACGGTTAAAATTTTTTACTTCATATCGATATCGATTCGTCTACGCTATTTTTCAATATCGTAAAAACAAAACACAATTTGACCGTGTAAATATAGAAATGCTAATAAACTTTTATTGCCTTGAGCACTAAAATTAGAATACCTACTTGCGAATTAAATCCGTTATTGCATTTTTTTTATTTTATCTACAGATATTATTGGGATCAATTAGATAAGTTTTATAGCTGACATCAATTCTCACTCCAGTTTTAAATTCATTTCAATCACATAGTGTTATAAAATGATCAACGTTATTAAAATGTTTAAAAGTTTGTGTCCATGGCAACGCATTAGTTAACTCAGATTTTTTAATTCTTCAGACACAATTTATACTTTGACATGTTATTACAATCGTTATAAACCTGCCATTTTATTTGAGATCAAGTTATTTTTTAGGTGTTTCAGTTATTGTATGTGTGTGTAAGTTTTATTAAAGTAATCATGCAAAACTTTAGAATTTCTAAGTTTCAGTAAGAACAGCAAAGGTATAATAGATATTTATTACTGATGCCTAAATCTAGCTAACTTCGTTTTCTACTAAAATAAATTTTAACTAACCCATAGATAAGTTAAAAGCGGTAGAGACCGCTTTACCAACTTCGCTCGAATTGGCCTGGCTCGCCCGGTGAAATACCACGACCACACAGAAGAAACGCTTGAAGTGGAAGCAATTCCGCGTTTCGTCTGATGAATGTGCGTCCCGAAGGTCTAATTTAGTCCTCTTTCTCTTCCCACCCTTTTTTATAAGGAAAGGATGGGAAGTGGAAGTGGACTTTCCGGATAAGAGGATACATATTTTCTTTCTATGCACCTCTTCTCTCTCTTCTATTGCGTATGTCTATGGGCAACGGTCACTTCGCTATTTCAGCGATTTCATGTAGCCGCTTGCTCGTTTGCCACCTTATGATATAAAAAAAAGAAATTTCTATATAACCACTAACAAACGTCCTTTATGGAGCGTCAGAAGGTTAATAAAATCTTTGTGCGCCATCCAGTTACCTTATCGAGGATGAAGATGTCTAAGTACGATAGCGACATACTATCAGATAACTTTGGCTGTTGTTTTTTAATTAAAATGCATTGACATAAAATTAAAAAACTTACGACTCAAATACAAAAATACAATTGTTATTAAACTTCTTATGGCCGTAGATCCCAAAAATGATAGAGAGTGAACCTGCCTCCACAAATTCACGGTTATGTTAAAAATTTAGTAAACACAGGAAGAAGTGACGAATTGATTACGATAATTACCGTATTATAGATATGTCTCGTTCGATATAAAATGATTACAGATAACAATAATTATTTTTTTAATATCACATTTGCAAGCAACAAATCGCACTTTGTGTCGTACAAAGAAACTGTTTACCGTGTTAATAAATTAAAATGGCGTTATTTTATTTCGTTGCATTGAAATAAAGGAAATTATATTTTTACAAATCACTTGTTTTTTGATTGTAACTAGTTTTATTGTAAAATGGCAGACCCACAAGTGGCTCACAAACAAGTGATGGATGAAATAGTGAATAGAAAGAAATTAGGTGATAAAAAATCTCATTCGGAAACATCGCTTCAAAATTTAGAAGACATTGACGAAAGTACTATTGACGGTGGAAAAGATCCCGGGGTAAGTTTTATGTAAATTTCAATTTTGACATTGAAAAGTACTGTATTATATTAAAATTATATATAGAAGAACAAACATTTTTTACTTCATATAACTGTATTATAGCTTACAGTTACATGTTACATCGTCTTTCTTATTGATTATGATAAAAAAGTATCTCATATATATACGTTAGAAATACGCATTTCCCGTGGGGAATTGAAGTTAAGTTGACGAGCTACTTCTGCTTGTGCCTCGTCTTGGAGGGTTTTTTAAAAAAAACATTACATTCTCAAACCAGACAGTGTAAAATTTAATAAAACAACAAAGTCTTTTCCATAAATGAATATCAAAAACATATTGAAATACGATCTAACACTACTATAACCACTGATACTACACAATATTTCGTATATTACAATCACACTGAGATTATAGGTCGAATTTTGACCTACATGCATCATTTTTGGAGACTAAAAGCTCATACGCATACAGACTTTGTGTATTTCTTACTTTAGTATGTCGCTGATTATATTATTTTCTACTTTAGGTAGTAAACAAAACACTAAACGGTGTTACAAATGAAGATGACGGTGGTGACAGGCGGCGGACGATGTCGACACCGGGCCCGGTGTCGGGCAGCCTGCTGACGGCGACCGCAGCAAGGGCCGCACGCCGCCGCCCGCCCCGTAGCGTCATGTACGCACCCGACCTAGAGCGCACTGTAAGTCTATGACACGGTCTCATTTATCATTGCTTCACATCTCCGTTTTAAATATCAAATGACCCAACTGACTGTATTGAGAAAACTGTTTTATATTTAACTAAAGTAAGCTACAGGTTTACCGTCTGGCTCTAGAGTTATCTAGATAAATCTTCAAAATTTCTGAAGCTGTTAGAAGGTTACAATGGAAAAAACTACAACTTTTTATAACTCCTTTATCATCCTATTAGTCTTAGAAAAATAACTTACAAGTACTTTGCATTTCGAGAACATAACATGTCAATCAAAATAAAAATGTATTAATTTGAAATTTAGTACGCAGTCTATTTTACGCAATATATTCAAATTATTACAGTTTCTTTAAAATAAATCCTTATAAATAGAAGTAGCACTTATTACAAGTGTTAGTGACATAATCACACTCATAGTTACATTTAACATGTATGTTCAACTTCAAAACAAGAACACTTTAAAATAACATGGAAAGTCGTCTTCAATATTTCAAGAAGAAATCATGTAAACTATTATCTAGAAGCAGCTTATTATCATTCTAATGATATTGAAATCATGTAAATATATTTGTAGAGGATGCGGTTTCATTTCTTTTTGTCCGACATAGCAATATAAAAATATTTTGTATACCAATTTAGTTGTGACCTGTAGTCTAAACGGCTGAACGTAAATTTACGAGTTAGATATCATTTGGTTTGAATTCTTTTTTGATTTAATAATAAACAGTAACAGAGATTATAGATTTATCATAAAGGAATTAGTTAATATCAATGTAGATAAAAATTACACTGTCTGGGATTAGCCTTTGTTACCCAACACCTTACATAAGAAGAAAAATTATTAACTGCTGTTTAGTCAGCTATCCATCTTATTTTTAATGACACATTTGTCTGGCGTAACATATTTTACTGACATGTAGCAATGGAATAATGGGGTAACTTACTATGTCGACTGAATTAAGGAAAAGAAAAGGTTTGTTTCCTTTATTTAAACAAGCTTATTTATATGGTAATACGGTTTGGAAAAACAGATATATTTATAAGTAATTTTATTCGCTGCACTTTTGTATAAAATGTTTGAAATATTACGGTTTGCAATATTTTTCCTTAAAAATCGAATTCCATTTTTTCATTCTGCGCAAGTCATAATACCAATCATGATTCAACGATTACTAATCAATAAAATTGTTTGACCATTGGACTATTGGAGAGAAAAGTCTTGTATCCTGTTACTACAACTTAATATGCTAGGAATGGTAAATTATATTAATATCGTAGTATGAACGCAGAATTTTAGTAAAAGTGTGATAAGATATTCTAATAATACTATTGCGGGCATTTCCCTGCATCAACATAGTTTGATAAGTAAATTATTTTATTGCTGTTATAATTTGCACACAAAAGGATTTACACAAAGCTCTTATCACGCATCATATCAATATTGACTTATTTTAGGAAATGCTTTCATGTAATGTTTTACTAATTTAAAAGGAAAATA
The DNA here is from genome assembly GCF_000836235.2 of Papilio xuthus. Taxonomy (NCBI): domain Eukaryota; kingdom Metazoa; phylum Arthropoda; class Insecta; order Lepidoptera; family Papilionidae; genus Papilio; species Papilio xuthus. Next base: position 912,775 of record NW_013532534.1, on the reverse strand, counting down.
TAAGTAATATTTTTATTAATAGCATATCGACACAATTACAATTAACCACTGATATACACGCAGTACGGTTGGTTAATTTTTGGCAAATGATTTTGATTTTAATTTTCTTTTAATAATAGGTAATTAATATATTTCATAATTTTTGTAGTCTCATCCATATTTAAAAAATAGGGTGGATTTAAATACAAAATTAGTATCTAATAATTAGCCAGCGTTCAAAAATTGACGCGATAATAATAATAACAATAATTTGACACATGAGACACACACAATATTACATAACAGTTAAGTTTACAAATAAAAAAACAAGTTTCATAAATATTTTCACACATTAGTTGTTACCATTCCAAATAAGCTGGAAGCTTGTGCTAGGACATGGTTATCTACCAGACCATTAGGCTATTGTCGCTCGATTTTATGTATTATATAATACATAAAAACACATATAATGATCACATGATTTAACTTTTATTATATTTTCCATGAAACTAATATTGTTTATCATAGAAATCGAATTAATTACGTTTACATGATAAATAATTTGCGAAAAATGAACATTAAGAAATTATCATCTAAACCAAATAAATCATGATTAGGTTATCAATAAATCCACGTAATGATAATCTATACACGTAATAACTAATCTTTTATAAGATAAATTACGTTTGTACCGTAAGAGAATAATTTAAAAGGTAATGATAAAATGTCTTAAAGAACTATTAATGTTCAGTTCATCATCTTTCAACATGTTCAGATTAAACTTGGCTATATCTCTGCTATAAATATACGCGTATATTTGTGTAGGCAAGAAGAGACGAGAATAGCACAACTCTGTTAACATGGCTATACCACTCTACTTAATCCGACACCTAAGACCTAATTGCAAAACGATAAATAGAAAAATCTCGATCAAAACCTTCCTATAAACACATGCGATGTCATAGGCCGGTTGAACTGTGTGCCGTGTGACCCGGGCTATAAACTAAATTCGAATTTGCCATTCAACTCAGATCGCACTCTCGGAGACTGAAAGGTTTTCCGGACTAGGTCGCGAAAGAAATGTTAGTAATTTTTTTTAGGATTAATTATTACTCTGAACACAAAGTGCTGATTAAGATGTTTCTAGCTGTAAGTTTTCATTGTCGAAACAACTGTACACCAGTCTCAACCCTTTGTAAATTTATTTTTTTCTTTGGAATTTATTGACATTTTTTGTTTATTACAATTATTACTTAAATACTATCTCAGAATCATAACCTGATCTCCTTAGTGCAAGAGAAACTTTAAGTTTTTAAAAGCCCACCAATAATATTTGTGACAAGCTGTTTTGCCAAGCTTTCAAAGTAAATTTATTTTAAGCTCCGACCGTAGTTTAAACAACGAATTCGTATATATGGGCGCAATGGGTTGTAATGATTTTTGCATTCGAAACATGTGGATACGACTAAATTGAATAGATTAATTTATTTAATAAAACTTTAATTTTATCTACTAACTTATGAAACTGTAATAGTGGTTTTAGGAAATACAATAATAGTTAAGATTGCTATGAACTATTACTTCCGTTCATTTACATTTCAAATTATCAGTGTGATAAGTTATTTCTTGATTAATCGTAGATTAATCGGTCTATAAGGTTATGATTTATCAAGGCCAACTACTGTTATCGTCACTATGATACTGAATTAAACTAGTCTAAAAATATTATTAGATTTGTTTGTATTTTAACTCTGTGATACTTCATTTCATCTTCAAAATGTCCATCATTGAGAAAATATATGAGTGCAATCTGTACACACGAAATGGCACGTTTTACTAATCTTGGTGTTAAGTTATTAAATTATTTTCCTCCTAATATTTAGCCATTTTGTACTAAACAGTGAACAGAATTTTAAATCTCTTGTTACAAAAATAAAATGACAAAAAGCTATGTAGTTAAGGGCAGTACAGTTCCATAGTAGCGAGTGGACATGGGGCCTGTTTGTGAGGCGGGTCACTCTCGCGCAGCCAACTGTAAACCTTTTGAGTCCAGCCGGCCGCGAGCCACCCTCACCCCCTCGCGCGCCCGTCCACCTCCTGTAAATACCGACAGCCGTGCCGCCCCAACGCCTCACCTAATGAAAATTCGATCTCTTTATTTTTATATTCCCATACGTTGACTGCTAACTCACCGCTTTACCAAGCTAATAGAAATATTTATTGGTGTCGCCCGAATGCGATAAGAGCGGGGAATTACACGATATTTGTAATTTGATTTTCTTGTCGAAATATAAATACGTTAAGTATTATCGAATATCTAAAATCTAGTTCTAAAATCAATGATTTACTAAAACATCTACATGCAAATATATTTACGTATTTGTTCTAGTTTTTAAAGCATGAAGCTTTAAAACCTAGAACAAATACATGCTTGACTGAGAATCAAAACAGTATGTACTTACAATAAGGAATAGAAGGCAACATTGTAAATCTTCTTAACTATCAGTTCCAAAATACAAAAACTACACTGTGTAATCACTTTTTAACTTAAATCGAAAGCAAAGTTGTTTAGTTTTACCTTCAATGTCGTCACTGTCAGGTGTTTTGTGATGCATATAACTCTGAATATTCCAAAAAATCCTACTCGCACAATCACAGCGAGCAATTCTGAACCTTGAGTTCTTTTGATAGGTGATATATTTGAACAAACTATTCATTGTGTGATATGCCAGTTTCACAGTAATTATGCATATTTTTCTGTGAACGCTAGCCCAAAATTTGTAGCATAGGAACGTGAAACAGCGTAATGGGATTATTGTGAAATACCGGGCGGCGTCGATCGAGAGAAACAAGTAACTAATGAAGTTATTAATCCGATTTTATACGGCTTTCGTCGGAGAGAGATTTTAGCTCCATTTTAGATCGTCTGAATTATTAAAAAATATGTTCCTAACTTTCATTTGTTATTTATATGTTTACAGGATTCAACCAGTAAGAGAGATGATGATTCGATTTTAGGAACGCCAATAGGTAATATTGATATATTTATGAATTACACATTTACACAAAACAACATAAACATAATATAAACTGTTCGCTTTCCTAGGGTAATAAATTTCGATAAACATTATTAATACTCACAAATGTCATGTAATACAAAGTTAAAATTAATAAATAAAATTTTAATTAATAATATTTTGTAATTCATGAATTAAAAGAGAAATATGATATTAATCGCTGTCCGTCCTTGGTAGTAATCTAAATCGCGTTCTTCAACTGTCTTATCGCTTAATTATTTTACGTAAATTTCCAGGAGATCGAAATAGTGCTAGTCCAGTGTTATATAATGGCAATATACGTAATAATGGAGATGCCAAATCTTTAAGTAAGTATTAAACTAAAAAGTAATATAAATAAGTTTTATTAAAATATACAGATATAATCAATTAAAAAGTAATTATTGTAAGTAGTATGAACCATTTACAGTTAAAATTCATTTGAAGTCTTCAGTAAAAAATATCTTTTAAAAACATGATGGACAAGGACAATGGCAGCAACCCTGTATAAAATTGTTATCATAATACGTACAAAATATATTCTAATATTGTAAAATCTAATATCCTTCTGCTATTTGGACATCTATTACTAGCATCCTGGGATAAAAACATAAAAAATATTAACGTCCTCAATCCAAGGTAATACATTCGAGTTGTATTGATAAACTCTTTGTATATTTTAAGATAGCCTTCGTGTATACAACACGCTTAATGACGTGCGCGGTGGCACAACTCCTAGAAAACGCTCCGTGGCCACCATGGACGCGCAGTCCCTACGCTCGGTGGACACCCACGCACCTCCTCCCACCAGCCCAGAAGATAATAAACGACTTACATTGTAAGTATAAAAATTAAAACTTAAGACTTCATAATTTACGAGGTTCTCAACAGTAAAGGTTTATCGAAAGAATTAACTCAGATAGAACGACAAATAAAGTCAACAAGATAGGGAAACGCCAAACACCAAACATATATTTCGAGGTATTCAAAGAAGTAATAAGAGAAAGATACGTAGCTAATTTCCTTGCCTAAATTAAAATATCACCACCTCAAAGGCCGGCAACGCATCTGCGGTTCCTCTGGTATTGCTGATGTCCATGGGCGTCGTTGAACACCTCGGTGTTCCCGCTGCTCGTTTGCCCCCTTATGTTATAAAAAAAAAATATTACCAAACAGCTTCGTCTATGCCTTTACATAACTTAATTGTTATATTATTACTTTTGATTTTTCTTTTTTTATTCCAGGAAATATATGACATTAATATTGAGCGGTATGTACGCTATACTGCTGGTGACATTGGGTGTTATTTTCAACCTCGCTGATCCTTTTGTGGATATGCATTTAGCTACGGTAAAATTAATATCTTTTAATACTAACCACCGCATCCACAGTTGCTAAGTCGTCACTAACCAGAAGTCCTAGGGACTTATAAATATTTTCTTTTTATTAATACGTGAAACAAAATATTTGTACCCTTTTTTAAAGAAAGCGAATAGATGAATGTGAAATTTGATCCAGTTAAAAATATGGTAGAGATGAACGGCATGAAAAAAAATACATTTTTTTTTTACAATTATTTGCTTATAGAGTTTTGGTCTCCGATAAAGAACCCTTATAAAGTTCGAACTTAAATAAATTATTTTTAAATTTGGAACAATGACCACTTATATCAATAAATATGTAAAAAAGTTGGTTTACTTATTTTCAACATAATTTTTTATTAAATATTCTTTTCAGATATACTCATTAGTTTTAACTGGTGTTGGATTCTTGTACGTAATGTATTTACTATTTGATATTGGTAGATACAAAGGAAACGCACTAAAGAATCAAAAAGCTAAAGAGATTCATGAAGAGAAACTATCTGAATATTATAGGAAACGAGAAGTAAGTATTGATTGTAAAATAATTAAGCTTGGAGGAATAATACGAGTACATTAGATTTTTTAGTGTTTTTGTAACCTTTTTTTATTGTAGGAAGAGTTCGGGCCAATTATAGCAGGGGACCGCACGCCCGATAGTTACAGATCACTGAAAATACCATCTGCGTTGCTCGTGACACTGAAACATGACTATTGCTTCAGCCAGGGCCGGCATTCGGGTAGCTTTTACCTTAAATTGGGAGCTGCCGGTAAACTCTTATTGTTTTTTTTAATTCTTGATTTAGAAACAACGAACTGATACATTTCTTATCATTACTAAAATTTACTTTGCCGTAGTTTCTGAATATCTTATCTAGTAGTCACTTATTATGTGGACAACTTTGGAATGTATAAACATTAAACTCCTTCACCACGTTGACGTTTTTCTGTATTTCTTTGTATATGATTTTTAATATTGAATGTAAAACTTGCAGGTTTCGCTCTCGGACATCTTGTACATTCCGTTCTGCTGATCACTTTACAAATAAACTATTATCTTGACGACAACATTAACAATCAAGACTGCGTAGACGTATTGCGATTAGTTCTTGACGTCGTGAATCCATTATTTTCTTTCGTTCAACTATATTTTATTTTTAAATATTCCAACGTGATCATTTTGCGAGGGCAGGTGAGAGAACTTATCATCGTTACGCTAATTTATTGCTTGCTTCCTAGTGCTATGTTGCAATATATATTTCAATTTTTACAGGGTTTGGCGCATTTTGGTTTTATGCATATGATTGGAAGCAGTCTATGTTTTTGGATTGCGACCATTGTTCGAGAGACTGTGTTGGCGTTGACACTTTATGCGAATTCTAAATATGGAAATAGAACGAACGGCTATGAAGTCGAAATTAATTTAGATCCAGGTTTCTAAACGTTTTTTAAACAATACCTTTTTCTATTGTAACGAAAAGCTCTAATAAGAACTAATAAATCATTTTTTTTCAGTGTTTACATCAGCAGAAAGTCGAATTTTCGATATCAGTAATCTGTACAACGAACATTGCCAGGGATCCGGTGCTATATCCTCTGTATTTGAAAGTGTATCTCCATATCTGTACCCATTTAGTGTTGAATTCAATATTCTTATAGGTAATTATATAGTTTTATTATTTACTTTCCAATTGCACATAATATTTAATAATATAAGTTACTTTGTGTTCTTTTTTCAAAATCTGAATATTAATGGCACAATCAAATTGTTGATTTTACATTTTAGTTGCTGTATACTATATAATTTGGAGTAACATTGGTCACTGTGAGAACGCAGATGGAGACAAAAGTGAATCAAATTCAAGCTTAGGCGAAAACTATTCAGTATGCAAGTTAGTATCTTAATTAACTCTACTATATGATTGTGTATTTTTGCATATTAACCAATGTTTCTTTTCCAGAATACCAACTGCAAGTGAAGAGAACGATTACACTAGCAATATGGTTATTTATGCGGACTGCCATGCTTCGAACCGAGGGCTTTTTGTCGGCTTAATAATAATTGTTATTGTTTTGGGAATGCTCATTATTGGGTTCGTCTTCAGTAGTGTTGGCGAGTAAGTATCTTTTTAATTAATATTCTATTTTTGTTTAAACTTACAACTTAACAAAAAAAAGTAAAAGGCCTATTTATACTAATATCAGAAAAAGCGAACATTTTTTCACAACAAAAAATTATATTACAGTAATTTCCTGGAAGTGGGTTACCTCCTTAACAACTGCACGAAGCTGGGCCTGCACGTGATAATGCTGTTCGCCGCAGTCATAGCTTATAATCAAACGATCAAGCTTGATATAAACGAACATCCAATCTCCTTGCTAGACGATGTCCTACTTTTCATATGTCTGCCAGCTTTCTTCCTAGAATCCGTGCTGTCACTGGCTGCTACAGTGTCAGTAGAAAACATTATCAAATCCATCGATTTCGTAGTTATGGTAAGTTTATTAATCCACAAAATAGTATGAAGAATTTTTGTTTCCAACTCTGTATTTTTGGGTTTATAAAAGTGCGAAACTTTAGAAATTTTCAATTAACTTATTCCTAACTATGCTTTCGACGTTCGCATAGATTGGTGTCATTTTCTTTTTAAAGTCAATTAGGTCTAGTCTGACTATTTATTAAGTAAATATTCTTCCAGGTGGTACAAGTGATCATACAGACATTCTTGTTAGTAGACGGTCTTCGTCGCTGCAGTAATAGCAGAAAGCTGCGAAGAACGAAGCCGGGACGAGAGCTCATGATGTTTATGATCATCGCTAACGTAGCAATGTGGCTACACTACTCATTCTCTTACAAATCACCAGATAGTTTGGACGAAAGATATGAATTCTATGGTAAAATACTATGGAGTATACTCGGACATATATCTCTACCACTTATTATGTTCTACCGATTCCACTCCAGCGTTTGCTTTGCTGATATATGGAATTCTGCGTACAAACCTGGTTCAGATCATTAAAATAACACTAGAAATGTTAATAAATTATATAAAAGAAATGTGTAAATTATATTTAATGAATAAATTAATGATAAATAACAATTATATAACTTCGAGTTTAAATACACTTAAACCTATGTGTTGACTCCATTATTAACTCCAAATGAGGTCCTTTTAGATAATGTAACCCTTATTGCTCACACCGTAAAAATAATTTATATTCAAATCATAATATTATATAATTGTCAGATCTGTATTCATGAAACAAATTAGAGATGAAGTCTGAAGGCTTCTTGAACTACAACATATCTTGAACAGCAAACACGAAGTTAGAAAAACCATATGCTAGACCTTAAAACCGTGATTAAAAGCCATATACAATACCAGAAATCTCTCAATATACAATTGCTATAATGACGTAATAATAAACTATATTAGTTCATACTAACTAGCTTAAATTAGTATGAAACTTAATTAACATTGTTGATTAAAATTAATATATGATTAACACTGTTGATAATGTCACCTTTAATGTTAATATTGTTACACGTACGTGCACGCAGTTCGGCTACAAAGCACTATCAATGCATCGCCTTAGCCTACGGAGTCGGAGAGGCAGTGAATTAATTTCCCTCCGTGTAACGCAATTACCCAATATTAGGTTAAGTACTCGGACGGTCCAGGGGCAGACCGCACTTAGCTCCGCGACCTCACATACAAACTAGTTACCTCCTCGGGTCATCATGCACAGCATTTACTAAACATGTTTACAGCCACTATGTATTGTTACGACAAAATCTTATGATTATGTACAACACAGAAGTCTCTTATATAATTTCTTATTAATTTGGACCAATTGAAAATTCATGTAAGGTGTTTCTAATTTATCTAATCTTTCATAGGCACGATATAGAAATATTAATACGAAATATTTAAACAAAGAAATAGTCATATAAATATCATTACCAACATTATGAACAAACGTAAATGTTAGTTGTATCATCTTCAAAACATAGCAAATGAATGTAAACTGCGGCCCGGCTCAGCGACACACGGATATGCGCTCCGCTGACCATTGTCACTGTTATCTAATTGTTTCCGATCTTCCCTAAATAACCAAAAGCAGTTGAATTGACAATATTTTAACAGGTGAATGGCATCTTATAGAATTTTCGATTCCCGAATAATTGTGTCTTTTATGATCAAAAAAGTGTACATAAAAAAGATATATTTAAAAATTAATTTCTTACTCAATCGATATGAAGAGACTACTATATACTCCTCTACTTACGTAACTATAATAGCAACGCGAACATATCTCAGGTAAAGTGACGGGATTTTAATTGAAACACTGAAAAAAAAATGTAATGTCAATATCAACACATGACCAACAAATAACAACAATATGACCGTATATGTATTTAAGCCGTCAGATGTTATTGCTTGCACCCACAAAATAAAGAGAGATTTATAAGGGTGACGAAAGAGATAAAAGTAACTTAAGAGAACTAGTGACTAATTTTATTAGGTATTAAAATAGTTGGATATCGTGCATTTTTTTTATAAGTGCATACAATAAATCTAAGGGATATTTTTATCGGCGAGGCGTTTATTGAGTAAATAATAAAAGCGAATCAATTTCAGTATTGAAGCTCAGGTGACCATAGTCCATTAGCGTGTCGTTATAAAATGAATATCCTTTTTGTTTTTCACAAAAACACTTTAACTGCATACAATAATTGCATCATGAAAGCCTCTACGTACTTACTAATTAGTTGGGCGTAGAGTTTGTAAAGCTGAAACTTAATTGGATACCTTTTAACGTTAATTAAAATAAATCGAACATATAGGAGAATAACGATAAAACTTAATTTTGTTTAAAAGCAATTGACTTTTAAACAAAATTATTTTGTTTTAAACTTTCTCTATGTCATTTTGTAACATACTCTATCTGTTTAAACAAAGAATATTCGACATTTTCCTAAAATTACTCCACTCTTTTCATGTTTGCCTGGTTATAAGTTTTTATTTAACTTCTTACTTCTTTTGTCAGTTCGTTGGAGGAAATCTTTAAGGTAACAAACTTTTTCATCTCCTATTAATTTAAAACTCGGTATGAAATTAATTTTAGCTTACTTTTAGCATAAGCTAATTTTTTTGCTCAACGCAAAAACTATAATACTATTCTATTATAATAAAAAAGTAACGCAAGATAGAACTAAGGTGACCTTAAGGTTACTAAATGTTTTATAGTAAGGGATTATGAATCTTGTGACAATACAAATCTAATAAAATTGTAAGCCGGTATTAAAATGTAAGCGTAGGTGGCAAAAATTGTAACGTATCATTTTCATGTGATGAATATCGTTTGTAATTAAAATAGCTATAATTTTTTTGTACACAGAGGTCAAAAACAAAACAAAAATAACTGTAATAAATAAGCGCAAAGCGTGTTTTATGTGCATTTATCAGAGCAGAATAGATTATGGTCACGCTTGAGGTGAGGTCAGGCGCCCGCGCAGACCGGAAGGGCGCGACTCGACGGCGCACCGGAAACGTCCCCGCGACCCGTGACATACGCGCATGCATACGCGTTTTGTTTATCCACTACGACACACGTATATCAAGCCTTTTTTTAATTTATAAATTATAGTTCTTTTAAATTTAGATGTGTGAAAAACGTTGTATGCCGGAGTTTGTGTTAAAAACTATAATAATAAAAACGTGATTCGCAGTATTAAAAGCGCAATCAATGTAATTATGTAGGGATAGTGAAATACTAGTGCGAAGAGGAGTACCCTCAAGTTGAGAGATTGACGTTAAAGGCCAATCTCCCCCTCTCGACGAAGGTAAGTGATTCACTTGTCACTTTGTTGTTTTTCCCTTGTTACTACATTTATTCGCATCAACTACATTTTCTTTATATTGTGAACCAAATTGCTTATTGAATTTGCGGAGAAAAATGTTTTAGATTTTTCGTAACAAATCCAATATGTCACCCGTTTCATATAAAATAAAGTCCTCTGTTGGATAAATTGTAGGAAATCTTGCGGGAAAATCTTCTCTTGACCGATTTGTAAACCTTTAAAAAGTAAGATAAAACACAAATACATTTTTCTCTGTGCATAAATATCGATAAAAATATATTTAAAAACAAATTTAATTTAAAATAAAGGATGTTTACTTTTCCGGTGATTAACCGTGTCAGGATAGATTTATTTACATTTACACGTAGGCGGAATTTTAGTAGCATTTGAATTATTATGTAATTGTGATATTTGACATAGTCAAATCTTAAGCCTATTTGAACAGTAAATATATAAGGAAGCCAGAAATTACTTAACATTTTATATACCTAAACATATTGAAATACATCACTCAAAGTTACATTTGTGATCTTCTATGCATAAATAATAAACGTAACAAATACATTTAAGTAATAATTCATTTGGAGCGGAAAATCGAATTAAATACTTTGACGAATAATTTACGTTGGTTAAAGGCACCTTGATAAACTCAGACATGTAGTATATGAACGACTACAAAGCACCATGGCGATTTATATCTCCGAAAGACAAATTGCCATATGCTGTAATATGACTAAGCTAATCCTATTAAATTTATATACTGATTTTACATATAATTTAAAATATCGTACCTTTGCGACAATCCGCTCCGTCGAATTCCAAATCACGCTCTCAATATTGCGACAACCTGAGTATTTCTTATCTTTAAAACAATATCATTGTAAGAAATCTCCACTATGCGACTGTTTAAATCATTACACGAACTCTCAATATGATAAATGATTTATTTGTATTTAACTTGTGTATTCAGTTGAGATGTAGAGTAAAATCTGTTAAGAAATATATAGCATCAACATTAAAAAGGGGTTTATTATTTATTTATGAAATCACAAAGTGTTGCTCTAAGGCGTTGTTAAGCCGTACTTAGTTCGTCAGCTCGACTTCTCGGGCTGGTCGATGCTGATCAAAGACGCGTCGCCGCTCGCCCGGAAAATTGCCCCAACCCAATGAATATTATTAAACTCTTCAATAGTTCCGTGTCCCGTGTAGTACATTATTGTTAGGTTAAGTCGGGCTCATATAAAACAACTCCGCATTTCAAACAAGACTTCACACAAATTCTATTATAATTAATTTTATTTTTCTACATACATTTCTTAATAAAATATTCATTGCTGTCGCCATCGGGTCGGATAAACCAGTTTCGAATACCTTCTTGTACATGTCCTCTTATACACAATCCATCCATACATTCTTCGATCTTGCTCTATTCCTACAGCCATCCACATTGATAAGAAATAAATAAGTTTCTTATTAGCTGTCGCTCGCGACTTCGTCCCCGTGGAAGTAAAAAAAAATAGTAGTCTATGTTCTTCCACAAATATGCCAAATTTAAGCGAGATTCATTCAGCAATTTGGGAGATACCTTCTAAAAAACATGCATCCATCGATTAATTCAAACATTCGCATTTACAATATTAGTGATTGATTGATTTGCCTGTCTCCCAATATTAAGTCTATATACTGTCTTTTTATGAATAATAATGTTATATTTATAACAAGTACTATAATTATGTGAGCACTGTTATAAAAGCATAATATTATCTGTGGGGAGGCATTCATTTAATCAACGAGCAATGTGTCTCCACGCTCCGGCGATCATATTTAGAGATATGTGACGATCCAGCGGCTGCCCACTGAACCGGCAGAGGATGTGAGTTATTAAGTGGTACACTTTCAGGTGATCTGTCGAGTGAGAGAATCGCGCCCCCGCCGCCGCCATGTCGCCGCGTTACCCCTTGCCCCACCCTGCCGCTGTGCTTCGCCTCTACCCGGTTCCCACTGTCGAGCACGGCTCTAGAAAAAAATGATATTCAAATATTTTCACGACGAAAATTATCGTTAAAAAGATGCAAACTACCAAAAGCAGTGTATTCCAAAATTGAAGTTATCACAAACTAAAAGGCTATGAAAGCTTTCGATATTTTAAAACCAAACAAAAACATATTTCAATTATAGTTTTTCTGGTAAGTAAATAAAAAGTAAAACAAAGCAGTTAGTTATTCATAGCCCGCAATATTGCCTGAACGCAAACAATTACATTACCAATTTCCGAGCTCGCGGGAGAATAAATTGAGTTGTATTTCACAATGCACTTAACGTACAGCCGATATTATGTTAAAAGAGAATGGACTCACGCAATATTATTAATTTTTCATTTTATTGAAAACATTTGAACAACATTTAGCCGCCATTTTAAAGTCAAATATTATAGCTGTCGAGGCGTAAATGAAGTTATACAAGCTTAGTGAAACAAAGCAAAAATATATATGTAATTTAATTCTCTTGTTATCATTTTTTTAATAATTACTTAAATAAAAGCCATATCCATAAATGTAAAACAAATGTATATTACGTGTTGGTGATTCGTGCAGAGGCCCAGGTGCGACTCATCCGGTCGTAACGACCCTCTGATGTTGTTCATATCATATCAAACGTTTAGAAGCGATACACTGATTCTGATCAAGTGGATTTACCTGTTAAACGTGTCCTGTGAACGCAGACGGTTATAATCTTATAGGGACAGTTATCATGTTTGTTTTAACAATTATTATTATTTGAAAATTAAACTTTGAGATTGAAAATAATCATTATAATGTCGATAGCTTTTTAATCTATCTGTTTAGTTAAATCATCATTCATTTAGTTCAATCATTTAGTTATAAAATCCAACATTATTAAAATGTAATTTCACAACTAATATTCAAAGAAGTGAACCGATACCACACAAAGTGAAAACTGCTTCTGAAAGTAAAACTTAATTAAGTTTCCTTGGTCCGCGAGCAATTTGTTTATACTGCACCGTTGCCTCGAGTCATATCTAAGTCATATTTGAGACTTAACTAAGATATTCTTTAACATAATTTTACACCAACTTTTATATAACATTATTTAAAATATATAAAACGAATTAATTTTACTTTACACAAACATAAACATCCTATTCAATATTAAAAGCTCTCCTAAAAAATTCTATGTTCAAATGGATATGAAGAAGTAAACGAGCAATTCTATGTTTAACTTTTTAAATTTATCTTAAATATGTTAGTTGGCCTAATTTAATAATCACAAAATCTAGTTGTCGATTTCAGTCAATATTATAAATTGAAATAAAATTAAGTTGATACATAATATATTTTATTTGAAAATCGCTACAATTCTCTTCTTTTCTTTTCAATATCTTTAACGACCCTTATTTTGCTTTTAATAGCAATTAAAACACTTCAAAACGCTTTCGTATATTTTAGATTTTCACAAATACCAGTGAGATATGTATATTGAAGCAATTCACCAATCTATGATTGATGCGTTTTGTCTGTACACATAGCTTTTTTATTTATTTTGGGGCTGCAGCCAGTCGATACAATGTACGCTCACTCAGCATTGTTAACACACAATGATGACATTTATTGAAATGGCAACAAATTTACTGTACATTTTTTTATACTAGCTGTCACCTGCGACTCCGCCCGCGCGGAATTAAAAAAAATCTTATTTAGTAGCCTGTGTATTTACAGGCTATGTTCTACATTTATACCAAATTTCAGCAAGGTCCGTGCAGTCGTTCTGGAGATACCTTCGAAAATACATACATACATGAATCCATCCATCCAAACATTCGCATTTATATTATTGGTAACATGACAACAAACACATGCAAAAACATATTTAAGAGCTTCTGCTTTACTTATTTTAGTGTGAACTTTGTACAAAAATTAGTGAGTGATTTTTACTGATGCATCATTCATCATATATTCATTGATAGATGTTTATTTATCACACGGATCACACTAAGGATGACATGGGGTACACATCAAGTAAAGCATATGCACATTTCTAATGTTTTATATGTTACATTGGACTTCCGAATTTCATACTGTGGGATTATAATAATATAATGAAATCAGAATTTAAAATGAAGATATTATGATTAAGTTGCAATAATAAACTATCAGGTATAAATAATAGAATTAATTTTATTTTTTAATAAATAGTTAATTGTGATTTAATGTAATAGTAAACTGCGGTGTTCTATAAAATTTATTTTACGTGACCATCATACCGTGCGATCGACCTCGTGGAAATTAATTACCCACAACGTGAGCACACAAAGCTTATGTGGCACTGTATCACAGCCTGCAACCGGATGCGAGCTCCATTGGCCCCTGTAAATCAATATCCGGTGGGCGCGGCTGTCACCGGCTCTCGCCTCCATTTAAATAAAACTCCGCTAACAACATCCTCAAGTTAGATGCACAGCATCTACGGTAGTTAGCCGCTTCACTATACGTTAAAGCATCCACGTCTCAGTTAAAATGTACCTGCCTAACTTTTACTTTAACTTAAATATTAAACTATATTCATGTTCCAAATGAAGACTTGTTTCTACTTATTGCAATTTCTTCTCTTCGATGTTTTATGACTTAATTATTTTCCAATATGGACTCGTCCTTCCTTGATGAGATTAGAAAGGTTTTTGGGTGGTTTATAGAACATTTTTAGCCACGTAAAAATATTACTATTTTAGAATAAAAGACCTAAGGGAGCTCTAAATCGAGGGCTGGGTCGAGACGATTTGGAGTCGAGAAAAGGTGAGATTTTTTCTGTCGCAGGCCAAGAGCCTTTTTGAATCACTGCGTCACTCTAATCTTACTAATATTATAAATGCGAAAATCTAGATGTATGAATGGATAGATGGATGTTTGTTTGAAGATATCTCCAAAACGCTAAATGACCCCGTAATTTGACATAGATGTAGAACATAGTCTGTAAGAACATATAGGCTACTTAAAGGTTTTTTTTATTTGGGCGTGATGGAATTGCGAAAAATGGGTACTTAGTTTTAATTCTACTTTATAACGAAAAAAACTATTCCAAATGATTAAACGTTAAGAAATCGGCTATGAACGAAGCCATAAAATTTTAAATAAGTCAAAAACTTTCCACGAAATGATTAAGTAACTGTGTTTCATTAAAAGTTTGTTATCGAATGGAAGTTCTGTTACATCAGACCAACTCCGAGAATCTTCTACGAATGTCGGCATGTTAATAAGGATATGCGTTTTCCTAATTAAACTTTAATCTGAAAACATTTAACACGACCTCAACATGCCACGTTTATTTATGTTTTAAGTTAAATAATATAGTACTATGGAGCATTTGTAATAGAAATATTTGTACTACTGAAATTTTACAAACGCTGAAGTTGAGATATTTTATAAAAAGCGGAGGTGATGACCCGAATTTAACTAAATTTTTATTAGGACAAATCGAGTATCTTAAACATTCTATCGCATTCATCTGTTTCAAAACCCTCTACATTTTTTTGTTAAGAAATTTAATTAAACATTAAAAATCAGTACATAAACAAAGGCAAGGAGTGTAAAAGCATATGTCGGTGTAATGAAGATTTGAGGATAATCGAAAGAGCGACGCTCGGTAGACGATTTATTTGCAGCGCGACCGTCCGGATAATAATGCCTTTAACAGCGCTTCCGGGCACAATCAGTCGTGTTCTAGTGGTCGAGTGCACTTGAAACTACGGTAATTTAACACACGCTTCCTAATATTCACTTACATAGTTATAAAATACAACTTTTTTTTTCATATCACCATAATTTCGTGTATACTTGTCTTGTAATATTTTTTTATTCCAATGATAAAAACTTCAAAGTTCAAGAGCTACACATCTATCAATATATTCAGTAAGCTTATTTTATATCGTACCATGTAGAATTCCACGTACATTTTAAAAATAAAAAAAAATGTTGATGTTCCGAAATGACGTTATTTTTGTTTTTTATAATTAAATTTAAATTAATTAATTTCAATTCCCGCCAAAAGTCTACTTTTGGTCATTTTAAGAAATAAGTACTGTACATATGCGATTACTGGAAAGCAATAACATAAAGTGGATGCAAACGAGGCATAAAGTTCGAACCACCTTCGAGTCATGCTGTTCGGTTGTTGATAGACTCTCGACCTCACATTAAATGTTGTCTAAATAACCTATACGTCCTCCATTTGTAAATACAATGATTTATGGTTATTTTTGTTTTTAATCACTGATATCATGGTTTTGAAACACAATAACACAATACATTTTTTTATAACAGAAGGGGGCAAACGAGCAGCGGGAACACCGAGAGGTTCAATGACGCCCATGGACATCATCAATACCAGAGACGCGTTGCCGGCCTTTGAGATAGTGATAAGATCGCTTCTTTGAGGACCCTAAGTCGTAGCGGTAACATAAAATGTTTAATATTTATTACAGCTATTTATCTAAAAATAGATTGGTCTAAATAGTCCGCAACTATTAAAATTAAATGACTATAAAATTATTTAGAGTAACACATTCTCACTACTACAGCCTTAATGTAATACGTATAATCTCCTAATCAAATAAAAATAAAATTACAACTGCATTTTACTTTCTAATTCAAACAAGTGATTTTCCTAATAACCGAGTTATATCCTGGCAGGCGCGTCAATAAACATCACAAAATAGGCCCATAATAAATATGGAATAGGGTTTCCAATCAAGTCTACTTCGCGCCACCCCAACCACCCTGTCAGGTGGGAAATGTAGACCTACATATTTTTAGACAGACTAACTGCTTTAAGTCTCAATGTCCAAAATAATTAGCTTAGTAAAACTTATTTTTAAATAGAAACATATTTTAAATCATTACAACTATTATTAGTGTTTTATAATTTGTCAAACCCGTAAAAGCAAATGCTGCAGTGATGAATAAGATAGTAATAATCCGTTGTAAATTTTTCCCATATCCTGCAAGAAGTTAAAAGTAAAAAGTACAACTTTAGTTACAATTATCATTTATTAAAATTCTACTTATTATGACAATTCTCATAACTTTAAATGGGTCAAAACCCTTTTTTAGTATTGTAGAAGTAGTAATTAATGTCGGTTGTTGTAGCATTCGTAGCGCTATGCTCGTTGAGGTGGCGGCGGTCGGTCGCATGTAGACAACGCTACGACGACGCAACGCGACGAGACGCCTTTACGACAAATTTTTAAATTGTCTCGCAGCCCTACAGCCGTCCGCTACGCTTTGGTTTATATGCGTAGTTTGTTTCAATACATAACCAATGTAATCGAAACACTTACGTTATTCACTGTTCAATATATCTTCTAATAAATGAAAATATTTTAGAATCATCTACGAACAAACAACTTAAATTTAACTTTCAAGATATTATTTGCGTAAATATGTTATTTTTTCTTCCGCAACTAATCTATAAATACTATAATCTTTTAGTAACCCAAAAAATCTAAGACTCGTACTTGTAAATTATATGATAACTTAACTCTTAACTATATTGTATGTAGGTAACAAGTTTAGAACAGTGTAGCAAAGTTGAAACAGGTAATGGCTACAATAGTGACCGGCACTAGATAGAAACTACATCAAGATAATGTAGGACACCACTTTGAAAGTTTACCTCTCCTCCCACCAAGCCCAACATATATCCACATAAACGATACCAACTATATGTATATCATTACTTAAACGTATATATAAACTTGCCCACTATTAATAAAATATTGTGTCTATCATTAAGAAAACATTGCAGTGATAAAATATAAACAATTAAGCGCTGAAATATAACATTTGTGTTATTGTATGAATGCAAAATTTGAATCTATATTTACATAATTCAGGCTCCTGCCGGAATCATTCCGCGCTAGTTCTATAATACACAAAATGAACGTATCCCAAGATCCCTCTTACAAATTGAACCTCACTACGGCCTTATTATGGTAAGATTGGGTCGGTTGAGATGTTGGTACCGTTCCCCCCTTACCCCCCTTAATATTTAATTAACTTTAAATAACTCGAAATTGATTGGAAAGTTTATGCTAATAATAATAGCGGTATTGTTCAGGAATATTCCACCAAAAATACTCTGAAAAAAAGCAAAAAATGTAATCGATTTGGCATATCGGAAACAAATTTTAATAAAATAATTTAAAATAATTATTAAACATGAAACTATCACTATCATTACTCATATTCTACACTCTTTACTTATTATCACACAATTAATTACATAAGCAACAATTATCGTATAATTTATAAGTTCTTGCTATATGTTCTAGTTGATATGTATATCAGCCAAAACGCAATCAGCAGTTCATTATTTCTTATAAAAACTACATCAAGTATAAATCATGTAACGTTCAATCGCGGTAATTCACAGAATAATGCTGCAACGCCCATTGGGACGGTTTGGCCGAATGGAGTACGCATACTAATTCGTGGCCGGTCTAGGAACATTCAAACAGCAAGCGAGCCCAGCTTACAAGGGATATGTGAGACAGCACCTAAGATTTAGTTTACAACTTAGATTACCAACGGCGACCCTGTGGTCAAGAATTAAACAAGTAATCTTATGGGCCGAATGCATACTTCAACCGAACTAACAATACCGAAGTAAATTTCAATTAGTTCACGTTTTGCCCCCAAGGACGTAGGAGATTAGAGCTAATACTTGTATTAAAAGTGGGTATATTAATTTATGTAAATAATAGATTACATGGAATCACCACTGAGTTGACGTATAGGTCTTGAAATGGTTGTATTTAAAGATATGAATATTTGATACGTAAAATTAAAAGGTTTATTTCGGGAAACAAATATGCATTATTGGTCATAAGGTCTCGGATCTTGACTTCGAATTACTAAGACTGTAAACCCCGTTAGTTTTATTCCAACAAATATGGGTAGACAAGATGTAATTTTTTTGTGTTAAAGCGCGTAATCGCATAAGTGGTACAGATTACAATCGGCCATTGTTAACTCATAAAACGTCTTAAGGAGAAAACATAACACAAAAATTAACTTTAAGAATTATATTATTGTAATTATTTTTTTGAGAAAATAAAACTTTTCTTTAAATTAAAAATCGTGTTTTCAATGTTGTGGTGTTCTTTAATTTTTTGATGAGACCCTTCCATGTCCCCCTAATTAGAGAAAATCTTTTGTAGTGAATAAATTAACTCCTTAATCCGACGCGTTTCCCATCAACAAATCATTTGAATTGTAAATTAGGTAAATCATTAGTCACAAACCTTCCCATCTGTTTCTTATTTACAATATTTTTTTATATTTCATGTTAAAAAATTATAACAATTGCTATTGACAGTATTTTGCATAATGCCTTCTTTTAGTCTCCAAAGCATAATATTGCTTAACGGCTACTTGAATAAGTCAGTATAAACGCCTAGATCACATACACGTGCATCAAATAAAATTGAAAGTCTGAATTCTTGAAATACCAGAATTAAAAAAAGAAGTTAAACAGAAAGTTAGTTGCTGAAAAATTTAACTCGAAAGCTGTACCTGTTGCGCGAGCGGCGCGACGTCACGGCCCACATCCCGCGCGCCAGCTTACACCTCACTTATTTTCTTTTTGTATGCATTTTCCTTTCAGATTAAAAGATCCAATCGCCACCCCAAGCGCTCGGCGGCACTCGGGCGGAACCGGAAGGCTTCGCCAGCCTGGCAAAGCCTGATTGGCCGACTGCGAATGGGGTGAGTGATGACGCGGTTGAGGGAAGTTTTCGCGCTACAAAATCAGTTGAGTTTGCGGGGTTGCGCGAAGTGGACGCGCCACGGTTGGAGCTCCCACGTCTTCGGTGGTAAGTGAACATTTTATTCGATTAAAAAGCAATTTCTTCGAGGAAGTCGCGGATACACCGGCGCGCTTAACGTCCTACGGTTCGCGTAACGTCGCTTATTTAATTATTTACTTTCTGATATTTTTAGAAAGTTTTTAACATACTCATTTAGTAGTAAACTTTTTGGTAGAAGCAGTAAAATTTAAACTTTACGATATTTGAAAATAAATTTTAAAAATTATTGTTCTTGCTTTTAAAATAATGTTATATTAATAACTCAAAAAAATCATTTTTATTGTAACTGTACTGAAAAATATCAAAACCATAAGTAAAACGCTATTACAAGAAAAAAAAGAATAAGTCAAAAATATTTTTTTTTTCAACCCATTTAATTTCCCAATAAAAATATTTTAATCACACGTGAATAAGGGAAGACGAAAAGTAATCGGCGATCAGTTTTCTTAATATTTGTCTCGGCGACGGGCCGCGGTATTAAACTCGGATGGAGTATATCAATCTTCAAAGGGTGTAATTTAGCGTGATTTGCTCGAGATGAAAATAAACAAATTCTTACATTTATTTGCGTGAACATCGAAAAATGCTTGTTTTTTAATATTTATTTTTTATAGATTTTATTAAGTTGAAATCTGAATATATTTATATTAATTTCGGCATTAACTATAATATAATATTTAAGATGAAAAAGAAATCAAGTAAAATTAAAGTCACTAAACCAAAACAGTAATAGTACACGATTTTCTATATAAAAAAAAAGTTAAGTTTTCAATTAATTAAAAACCCAAAATATTTGTGAATAATGGGCGAACTTTGAAACTACGAATTTCAATGACTCATTCATCATTCAAAAGCTATGTTATCCAAATATTGCTTTTATAATTATTATCGAGCAATGATTAAAATTCTACCTGGCTGGTAAAGAGCACTATGTTGTTTGAAATAGACCATACAAAATGGAACTGTATGATATCAGTTCAATATATTGATGTAAACGTGAGATATAATAAAACATAAATAAGATACATAACACGACTTGTAATGAAAATATTATCCAAAGCTAAAAAACTACTTACATTTTACTTATTACATAGCACAGAATGATTTTTGATTTTTTTTAAAAGGAAAATACATTACTTTAAACGTTTTACCGCGACTCACGCCGTCGTGCCCGTCGGGAAAATAAAACACATCAACTATATTGATAAGATAGATTATATCGTTTGTAAAATTGATACAAAAAAACTTTACTGCTTTTTTTAATACAATTATCGTTAAATCTTTTTTTTAGGTTAACTTAATTTTAGGAATTAATAAATAGGTTAAAACCATAGCTTAGCTTGCTATGTCATAAATATATTTAACTATATTCTAACTCTATTTGCGTCGCATTTATTGGAAATTCATTTTTTTTTATATTTTCCCGTCGGCAATTTGAAAAACAATTTAATCAAAAATTAAACTTATCTGAAATATAAATAACACAAAGAATAACTAAACCAATGCTTAAGTAATTATTATAGATTTTTTAATATTTATGTTATGACAAATTTTTAAATCCTTTAAAATATTTGCAACATTACTTCCATAATAAATAAAATTTGCTGTCTTATCAATTACTATCAGTTAAGAATTATAGTTACCTATTGCAAGAGACAACCAAATATATTTTCTAAGAGAAAAAAGGAAAATTGCACTATGGTGGTTCAGAAAATTATAATACTAAAATTCTGAAAACTAGACAAAACATATCTCTCAAAGCATTAAATTGCTTTATAAACTTCTGTTTTTTTTTTTAAATAATCGTAACTTTTAATATATGAAATAAAGATCTTATATAAAGCAGATAGACCACCATGATAAACACATGTAAAATTAAATGCAGTACTGTCAGAAACAGATATCGTCGTATCAGATTAATTAATTAATAACAATGTTACATTGACTTGTGAGGTTAGTGGTTAGTACAACTAATTACGCGAGTATTCGAACGTCGATCTATCTACATATACATAGGATACATAACGCAGATGTATATATCAGCATAAAAGCTGTAAGAGTTACTGCAAAATAGTATTCCTTAACGCTTCCCATGCGTAGTGTAAAGAAAGCAGTATTTAACAATTATGACACAACGCTGTGGCTTCTGTTATTCGCCACATTATTTTTTATCTTTTTTTTTCTGATGCCACTGTTGGCAGATGTTTTTTTAATAATTATCCACTATTATCATATAATGCCTCTGCCCCTCTACGGGGACATACTTTAAATAAGGTCAAGTAAGTCATTAACATATAAAAAATATCTTGTATATATAATTTTCGTGTCACAATGTCAATGACCATAGTCCTCCGAAACGGATTGACCGATTTTTATGAGATTTTTATGCATATTAAGTACGTTTGACAATCGGTTACAATCGATTTTTTTATCATTCACAGACGGGGTCGGGTGCTTCAGCTAGTTAAATATAAGTCCAACAAAATAATGTTCATGAAAATAAAAAATTCAAATGTGAACATAATTATGTACTCAACCATTCAAGAGGTTATGAAACAAACACAAATTTCACACTTTGTATGAACCACAAGAGCGGTCCAGTAACATGACTTAACAAAGGGAATTTCCCGCTTTCCACCCGCCTGTCCAGTCATCTAGTAATGAAAGAGAGTCACTCTACGCATACTGCTCCCTGTCCCCATTCTGTTTGCGCTCGCTGAGCATTAGACGTGCTCATTCCACTTACAAATGCTGTATTCAAGCGCCCACTGCATTAACAATGTTAAAAATATCTTAATAATTGACCAACTAACCAATTATCCATTATCTTATCTTATATATATATGAAAATCAATTGCTGTTAGTCTCGCTAAAACTCGAGTATGGCTTAACGGATTTATCCTATCTTGGTCTTGAAATGTTCGTGGTTCTAGGGAAGGTTTAAAAGGTGAGAAATTTTCCAAAAATTGCCGGGAAATCTCTTTAGTAACCTTTTTTTAACACTGCGCGGACGGAGTCGCGGGCGACAGCTAGTGTCAGATAAAAATAAAAAATGTATCATTATTCATATAAAAGTCCAGTCTTTCAATAATTACTCGTTTATTTAAAGTAAAACACCTTTAAAGACTGCTACAAGATGCGATGTTACATGGTTTAAAATTTTCTCTTTACTTTTAATTGAGTTTTGCCGATTCCATAACTTTGTGTTATTTGAAACCAATCAAACTTATTCATTGGTTACGGTCGCATCGAATCACCAGTGAATCAAAAATTATTTTACTTCGCTGTCATATACTCGACCGAGAAATATTCTCGTTTCTTAGTGTAAATAAAAACATATTCATAATTAATTTGTAAAATGATCTTTTTACTGCTAGTTACGTTGCTTAGTTTTAAAATTAAAAAGTGATATGGTACATATGATATACTATTCGGTTTTATCAAAGATTTATATCACTGTATTAGAAATTTTAACATGAATTTCACCAATCTAAAGCGTGCATTGATTGATCGAATACGACTGCCTCTCTGAATGTCTATTGTGAGTACGTGTGCTGGAGGCCTATGCAACTGCGACGTATTGACATGAATAGACTGACATCACCGCACCGCCACAGCGCCGCAGCAGCGTCACGACGACCGATTTGATAACTCTACCATTTGAAAATGTCACACCATTTCAATATCAATGATACAATAGCTCCTCTCCAATACGAACACCTGTAGAAATTTAAAGTTGGAATAAAGTTACCAGATACGAACGATATTCAAATACTTTGATGAAAAACTTGCATGAAAATACTCTTTAAATAAACGACCAATATTAATTTAGTGTAGTTAGTACGTGCAACTTCATTACCAAATATGTAATCACCCTAATGAAAGGGTCATTTGAAAGCTAATAATATGATATTAGGAAACAGCGGTCGGCCTCAGTTACATTTTATAAAGTCCGCAGACGAAATAAACGATGATGAGCTTTCCGCCAAACTCCCGGCTACCGGTTCACAGAAGACCGCTTAACTTTGTAAGACCGCCACAATTACTTCTACCATCGTTAATAAGACTACCAGCAAACATTGAGAATTTTTATAGAATTTTTCATTGTTCGCTTTCCATTAATACTTTCAAATGAACTTGCACGCGTATATTCGCTTAATCCTCTCAATAAAGGTAAATCGGGCGTGCTTTAACTGGCATTGCTCTAGCAAAAATACACATCCAATGCATTTTAATTTCATTCTACTGTTATATTTTTAAATTTATATTTGTGTGTGCGAAGTGCGGTGAGCCACATAATGTATAATCATTATTAAAGAGTTAAAGCAAATTATGGTTACATTATCTATATTAATTAAGAAATCAAATCAGTTTTTGTATAAAGTGATTTTATGGCGTTTATTTTAATTTATATTATTAATACAATGATATTAAAGTGTTAAAGCTTTAGTTATTTGGGGCGTAGGTCGTGATTGCGTTCAGACAAGCCGGCGGCCTAACGAGGTAGTCTTTACTTCCCCTTTGTATTATTGTCAACCGCAATCCTGTTGCCGATTCCCTTATTCCACTAAGATTATCAGAAACATCGCCCTAAATTTGATCGTTAAACATCTTATATTTAACTTCGTTAAGCATTTCAGTGTTCTGTTTAATGCTTAATTTGCTGTAAAACGTGTTGAATTGGAGTATTGTTATCATAAAATAAACCAGTATAAATTAATTTCAATTGAATAGAAAATTAACAACAAGCTTTTGAACAAACAATACAAAGTACAGTTTACCTATATCCATGTTACCTGTCGCCCGAGACTCCGTCCCCGAGAAATTAAAAAAGACATAATTAATAGTAGTAGTAGTAGACTATGTGTTCTTCCAGATGTGTTGTTCCAGTGTTCTAAATGTATGCCAAATTTCATCAAGATCAGTTCAGTCGTTCCAGAGATACCTTCAAACAAACATCCATCCATCCATCCATCTAAACATTCGCATTTATAATATTAGTAAGAAGTAAGATTATAAATATCTTTGACAGAATTTCCTAATTTAAAATAAACTTAAATACTAAATATAATTCTTAATATCATAATAATATAACAGTAACAACTTGGAATAACGTATCGAGGATTAAAGCTAGGGAAAGCTCGCGGCGACGGCGACGGCAACGGTGGTGTAATCTTTTTAAAACTCATTCTTATGTCCGTTGAAGATCCGTACCCGATCCGTGTGCAGTGTGCAGACGTACTGTTTTCATTGTCCGAGAAGAATGCCGCTTTATTGCGAGAGAAACCAAATAACCTCTTTTATATCTCAGTTTTATATCAGAAGGTGCTTATAGGTGCGTCTGCTCCTCTATCCGTATTGAATAAGTGAATAAAAGCATTACTATATTTTTTATAAACTTATTATTTATCTAAATACGTGTTTATGAAAATATACTGATGTTTATAATATACATCGGTGGTTTCCTATATTGGTAAAATATAACAAAAGAAAGTTACCTTATACTGTGTAATGAATTAAATTATTTTTGAATTAAGAATAGTCATCAGTTCTTTAAATTAAGTTGTAAACTTTTTGATATATTTTCTATGTAATTTAATTTTTTTTTTTGGGCCATTAAATTGTAATATTTTATTTAAATTGAATTCAAATAAAATTGAAGTCTACTTAATGATGCTACTTATCTAGTTCGGAGTCAATCGCATGGCTAGGGCATCTTTGACAACAATTGTTTTCCTAGAAGCAAAAACGTGAGTTTACCACAGAACAGTTAATATTTAAAAAAACTGCACAATATATTCAGTCTTGCGCTAAGAGAACAACAAAAACATGAAATATCTTAATTACCTATGTTGAATAAGAAGTATATTTTGTCCGGGAGGATTTCTGAATAGAAAGACATGTAGATTTTAAATTAGCCAGTTCACGGTCCATCGCCTTGTCTTAAATATCGTTGTAATTTTCCTACGAAACTTATAATTTTAAAACGGTGCAACTCTGCATGCCGTATACTCGTAGGGCCGTAGCCGCATCCGTGCGCACGACGGAGGAGGGCACTCAAATGAACCATGTTGGATACTGCGAGCTAACTGCCGGAAGTAATGTCAAAGCTTTCATTGTTTCCGCCGGCACGCAGCGCACGCGCCGCTACGCCCAAAGTGAGCAATCTTACAATTGAACAGACTGAACTCCAGAAAATGTTATGTAGATAATATTTTTGACAATGGTTTTCATTAATTAAGTCTCCCGATTTCTCTATGCTCCACTTTACAAGGATTCCTTATTTCTAAAGTGTATATTATTCTCTGCTACTAACAATATCACTACTAATTCTTCAGTCCATTACCTATTGTTTTTAATTTTGATATATTTTTGCATAAAGAGAACACCTGCTTGATGTAGTCACGACTTTCGTTAATTAGTAAAAAAAACTATATATTGTTTTTGATCCACTTTATTCCTAAAATTAGTTAATAATTTATCAGCTATAGTACACTGAAGCATTAGGTTTACAATCATAAGCGTATTGTACTTATTTATTATTGGCCATATTTGCAGCGGTACGGCAGCTCGCTTACTAAACAAACTAATCTGAAAATTACACGCGCCCGCCCGGCCCCCGGCCGCCGGTATCCCGCGCACCAAGTGGCAAACTGCCCGAAATGTTAACAAACGCCGCTCTTTCGTTAATATTTACCACTTTACTAAATAGCCAACTTCACAAAGAATAAACAGTTCACCTAACTTTCTGCACCTCAACGAAATTTCATAGCGGTTTTTGTTTTTTCTCAGTTTTAGTTATGAATATGTTATTCAATGACTATCATATAGGTGGGCTGAAATGAAACGTCTTTTCCGTAAGAAATATTTACGTAATAAAATCCGATAAACGTTACCACAAAGTAGAAAATCCTTCCCCACCAGGTCGAGACATTAATTTCAAGCAAGCAATAAAGGGCCAGCGAGATGTCTTCACAACGAGCGGCAGCGGCGGCCCGTGCGGTAACGCTCTTAAACGCCGCTCTATAAATTTCTCAATAAAAACACTGCTCCCAACGTAGCCATTGAAAAACAAACCTTACGAGAAGTTGTTTAAGCACATTATTAAAGTGCTATACCAGAAAAGATATATGCACTTTCGCGAAAGACGCTAAACGAGGAAATAATTTACTTTGATATGATTCTCCTTCCGTGTTATGATTACACGGGAAACCATAACGTAACCCCTTCACGCAGAGCTGGAAATTACACGACCGCTGCGGAGGTAAATGTAATTTTTGGCAATTGATTTCACCGCCGAGATTAACGACGAGGCTTTCTCTCGGCGCGTCGTAAAATGTAAGCGAGCCTTATTCAATTAAAACAAGAGACATGATAACAATTTCAGACATCTCATTTTAACCTGATGACTCGGCAGCGACATTTAGTGCACAAATTTCATTTTAATATGACAATATAATTCACAATGTTGTTTTTACCGTCGTGTACACGTGATGCTATATTTTTCATAGAGTCTGCTTCATTAGACGGTTATTAAAACTCGAGCAAATAAGGAAACGATACCATTGTTTCACTAAAAATAACATAACTTTTTTTAGATAATCAGCTTTATTGGAATACTTAAGATAGCAGATTTTAGATAACAAAATATAAATGGTCGAGGGATAAAATTAATTAATACGGGTTAACTCAGAAAACAACGCAAATAGACAGCTATCGGACAAATGAAACCGCCTAAATTGTAAAACACATTGTAATATTCTCGTTACACTGATGAGCTCGGTTTGAATAATGTTTGATTTATAGAAATAGTTGTTGCGAGTCCAAGCCACATTTTCCACGTCATCACAGACCAAAGGATTGACTGATTTGCATTCGTGTGAAGCATCTAATCAAACAAAATATTCGATCAAAATCAAACATGAAATACTGACGGAAAATCAAAGCGGGAATATAATTATTTTGTATTGAATGTTTGATAATGTTCATTTCTAACTTATAAATCAATATAAAGTTTTGCATATTGCATATTAAAATTAAAATATCAATACTTAGTTTACTCTCGATTATTACAAGAAACCCAACATCATAAATATAAAACTGTTCTGCTCGTAAACATACAAACTTAGAACATGTTTCACAAAAGCTAAGCGATTACTAGTACATTACCCACTTAAGTGCTCCAACTTAAATGCGATATGAAAAGAGTAAGGACGAGAAAAGAAAGCCTTCGTTATCGACGAACACCTTGAAATAACATTAAACCATTAGCACTCGGCCATTTATCCCAGTGAAGAAAAAGCTTGTTGATTCAGTAGCGCCGACTCTGCCAGCTTGTTTCAATTCTGGTTTGTTTTCCTTTAATAAAGATTCCGTTTGTTTATTAAACAAAAAAAAAGAAATAAATTAATGTTAAGGTATTCAATACAAAAAATTCTAATTAAAGTTAAATAAAAATACAACTTACAATGCTTTTACTAGTTATATTTAAATGTTTATCATCAGTCTTAAATTCTATGTCGCATAAAGCTACAATTATTATAAGAGCGACACGACACGTCGAACAATTGTTGTAATTTGCCTGACCAAGGCTTGGACTACAACTAATCGATTTTGATTGTAACCAGCACGCTCGCATCTAGTGGCCGTTTCATAAAAGTTGCGCTACGGATACCCCGTAGGCTTCAGCGCTACGAATTTCTCCCGTAGCACCGTAATAGCCCATCGCTGAGCTTATTACCCGACGCTATCTATTGAGAACGGCTTTACAGGGAAATCCCGAATAGGTTGTAGACGGTGCTAAACTTAATATACTTGCAGCGTATTTTCTTTTCAACTTTCATATCTCCGATATTATCAGGTAATTTTAAAAGATTCAACAGATTATCTGCCTGAAAAAGAGAATGGTATTTATTTCCATATAATAGAATAAATCTATTAGAAATTTAATTATGTTTCGGAAACGCTTTACTACTAAAAATCTTAATTTTATAGATGAAACTGAACAACTAGCTATTTATTAAGCATGACAAGCTTAATTAAAGTGTAGCAAAGTTGGCCAGTCGTTTCGTATTTGTGGTCAGACGATGGCGACTTGCTACAAACTTGGCCTCGTAACATAGACAACCTGTTACCGAACCTCCTTTGGGATCGGCCATTGCACATCCTTTAATTTCTACGCTCGTTTTCAATTAAAATGAAATGACAATTGCATCGGCACCGCTTTGCCGTAACTTAAACCATGATAATGTAAGCGCTTGGACATTTCTATTGCTATTTGTGGGGAAGGCACACCGGATACAATTACAGGCGGCGCTGACCGCATCGCTTCGAGGAAATATAAGCTCTTATCCGTAATGGTACAGCTCTCTCATTATAGCAATCCTGAGGCGACGGTACACCTTTACGACGCTCCGCCACCCCCTTGCCCCGTCTACGGCCTCCCGACTCGAGCTTTGAATATCGACTTGCAATCAAGATAAAACTTGCCTCAATAAAGCCAATCTGTACACAACTTGATTTATTTATTTTTATTCCATCTTAAAGTGTTTACCATTAATCAAAGATTGTACGTGTTTTTCTGGAGTAAGGAAATTGAAACTTTTTAATGTAACAGGTATTGACTAATTTGTTATATCTATTGTTTTTCAAATTATATGGATGTATTAAGAAAGTATAAAGATCTCATTAACTGTTACAAAAAAAACTTTTTTAGAGTCAATTTGTACTCGTATTACGTTTCAATGTAATGTTTTAACAGCAAAGAAATATTTTGTCACAATACTCTTTGGCATACTACACATTTTCAAAGTCAATAAACATTCATTTTCTTCAGTAAACAAGCAACGGACCGGACTATTGTGAACGTATTTTTCTTTGCGCAAACTGACATCATAAAACTCGTTAAACTGAAGGCCGTAACGTTTTTCTACTACCTCATGGTAGGTTAGTACAGTTTTATAGAGGCTATCCTCCTGAAAAAGCC
The DNA here is from genome assembly GCF_000836235.2 of Papilio xuthus. Classification (NCBI taxonomy): domain Eukaryota; kingdom Metazoa; phylum Arthropoda; class Insecta; order Lepidoptera; family Papilionidae; genus Papilio; species Papilio xuthus. The sequence goes on along the minus strand of NW_013532534.1, from coordinate 882,648 downwards.
AATACAAAACGCGTGAAGTACTTAATGTGTACAGACCGTAATATCAATAAAGAGGGGAGAGGTGTAGGCTCAATAGGGGCTGAGTACACCTGATTCCGCCGTCAGGTGTCGCCTTCGCGTCGACTTTCCTTCGATACTTAAAATATGGCATGTCATCTGCCTTGATCCCGTTACTCGTTTGTTATACAAGATTTGCTTGCGTTGTTTGGCAATGCGATACACGATACCCTAATTCTTTTTGAATTTTGTCGAAACATAAAATAAATTATAATACTTATAGCTTTATTGTTTAAAAACACATATTATAAAGTATCTAAATAAAGCATGTATTACTCCGTTTGTAGCAATGCGAGTTGTGGATGATTTTTTTACGGTTCACACTTCGATAAACTGATGCACGTGGTTGAAATGTGGGTCACTTAGCGGACAAAATATATTTTCACCCCAGTTGTAATATACCGCATTTCCCCTTTACTCCGATTCTATTTTTATTTCTCCCCACGCGTGTATTGTTTGCGTATTTAAATATGTGTAAGAGATTTCTCTCCTAAAAAGGGCGATAAAAGCGTTGACTGTCAACACTGAACAAGTTTACTTTTTTCGTGATCGTTTTATTTTTGTCTCGAATGAATTTTACAACTCTACAATACATTGACTGCATGTGGTCATGGAAGTTATTCTTTTTACTATTACTTTATATCTATTTAGTCAAATATAGTATAGTCATATTAATTGCGAAAGTTTGGATGAATTGTTATTATGTATTTCCGAAACGGTTAAACGAATCTCGTTGACATTTGGTACAGATGTAGAGCATGTCTGAAAGAACACATACGCTACTAAGTTTTTTTTTTAATTCTGCATGGACGAAGTCGTGGGCTAGTAATAAATAAAAGAATTGTATTATTCCGTTAGCTACATCGTATAAATATTTACTTAATTATCCTGAGGGTTATCGAGCAACGAGAATGTGTAACGTATTCCCAAGGTAACGTTCGTAACGCAGAGTTGAACTACGCAAAGATACTCTGTAACAGTGACAACATATAAATATCGGACTATGAGTTAGGTTCACTATTGTAGCCAAAACACATCCTCTATTTTAGGGTTGTCAATCAATGCATTTTTTTCTACTTAGAAAACAAACGTTCCATTTCTCCAACACGAATATGTATTTCTAGACGTAATCGGAAATGATCAACTGTATCTTTGTATAGATAAAAATAACTTAATAATAAATATTACTTACATCTTCACTGTAATCCTATATATTAAAAATAATACATAATACATTAAATAGCAGCTGCAACAAGCCTTTGTAGAAGGATGACAACTGTGACAGTCATAGTATTGAATGTCAGAGCCGTTCCGCTCCATTTGTGAATGTAGAACGAGCTATTATAATCAATGCACTTCGTTATTTCCCCCTTTATTGTATAGGCTTATTGATCCGAAACATTTTATATGAAAATATAAAATTATTCAACCCAACTTTGTTTCCATTTATCTATGCTAATAATAGATTAAACCATTATTTTTTTCTAAAATTAAAACATTTAAATAATTATAAAAGTGTTATAACATTATAAATATTTATATCGAAAGCAAATCTAAATTGAGTTCTCACCGCCCTCAATCAAGTTACCATGAAATTTATCAAGGCGTAATTAATGACTAAATGCAAATGCTTAAAAATAACTCGGCTATATCCAATTTAAGTTTAATTTTCTTACCATAAATTCGGTTTAGCTCCCCGGAGCGGCGCGGGATTGAAACGTTGACTTCCCGCAAAATTGCACCGAACATTTTTATCCCTTTGTATTGTAGCTGAGATATTTAAGAGAGGATCCTTTAAGTCTTTGTAATATTGTAACTCGTTTTGATTGTCAACCAATGAAACGTCGGCTTCGGCTTCATTGTGCTTTGAAGCTGAGTAAATTTAAAACTCTTTTCCCCGTAGTTGTTTGTAAGCTCAAAATTATTTTACTCTTTTTTATACTTTACATAATATAGACATGTATATAAATATCATCAAGCTTAATCTCTATTGATTACTGAAGTATGAAAAGTTTATTTGTAATATCTTGTTAATTAATCAATTAAATACTTTTCAGGTGTCCGCCAGCCCACCATCTGAATGAAATAGATATCGCATCGTGACAATTAATACCAGACCATCAGACTTTTATCATACAAAGATCAGTAAGCAGTTTTCGTGTTGAAAAATGACTTGTGAAAATTACATATTACCAAAAAGGTTGCATGTAGTACATTTTCAATCCTTTCTTTACTTCTCACATTTATCTTACAGTCGTTGGATGAAGTTTAACAATAGTCTCATAACTTCTATCGTTAGCATCATGACATTAGTACGAAGATGAGGTAAAGAAATTAAAAATTAAATACGATGCAAATTATAGACGATAATGTTATTCGACGAACTAGAAGCAAACGCCGTTACACATGAGCTAACTCCGGCGCGAACGTAACTTGACATTTAAATATGAATACGTCGTCGTTGCGTCTACGAGTTCGCTAATAATGTGTGATTTTTCCGCGCATCTGAGCCCAGCAGCCGCCGCGCGCGATGCACCGAGACGTGTCGTGTTCTGCCTTAATCAATACCTTGTAACAGCTAATACGCTTCGCTTAATCGACGCAACAAAGTATGCAGGAAAATATATTTCCAGCATCATCATTAAAGTTAACTTTAACCTTATTAAGGAAAGGCCTTGTCTTACGAGCCTGTAATCATGTTGGCACGGACATAAAACTTTTTTCTTTTTATAAAATGTTGACCTAATTTGTTATACCTTCAAAAGAAATCATATTTTTGAAGAAGGACAACTTCCATGTTGATGCAAATAGATGTTAGGCTTTTGAAGGAATTTAATTTCCATTTGTAGACTTCTAAAAGTAATATCTAACGATGAGTCAATATTAATTTTAGACTAGAACTTATTAAGTAAATATTTTTCCAGATTAGTGGACACATCTTCCTTATTCATCGCATTGACTTATACGTGTATATTCTATTTTTGAAAAAAAAAAATCTCTTTGGTTACTTCCTCGATTGGGATCCAAATATGTTACAATAGGTATTATTCTAAAGTTCTTTTCGGTAACAATAATGTTACACATTCGTCTTTTTATTTTCAATAGTGAAACTGTCTCGGCGAACGGACTACTTTTTTGCAAACTTGAGATAACAACTTCGTGATAGGCATTTGTTTGGGGGAGTAATTTGAGTCAACGGGAAAGCATTTCTCGTAAATTGACGTCACCCCTCGCGCGATAAAAGTTTTGATTCATATCCTTTTGTGTGAAACGAAAAAGATATACACTTTTATAAACACGTGCATACTTTTGATGGAACGAGGTTTTAATGATCGCAATATTATTTTATTTTACTAACTTTATAATCTTACGGAACTAGATAAAAAATCTTGTTCAATGTCTCGATTGAACCGCGAAATTCACTTTAACTTCCTATAACGTAGATAAATCGTGAATAATTATTTAATTTGTAATTTTTTTTCCAGTTACACCGGGCTGCAAATAATCAATCAACATACGAGTGATCGAACCGTAATCCAACTCACTTGTATTCCAACAACAACACGGTGTAGGACGAAGAAGAAAAAATGGAAGAGAAAGAATAAAAATAGTACAAGTAGCACCTCACTTGCAAAACTGAAAGACATTTCCAATTGCTTTCATCACTAATCCAATTTTATTACTCAGACACAGACTATATTTTACAAGAAATAAATTTGCAATAAATAAATCTGGAGACGGGAGAGGTAAGCATATTTAAAACGTGGCCGAGCATAAAATATATAAATAGATTGTACATCCAATAAAGTGATTTCAGCCAAAGGAAGCAAGACGATAACCTACTTACTGATCCGCCGTATTCTATTTGCCTGTAATAATCGCGATGACAATCTGATATTACATAAAAGATTTGCCCTCTTTTCGATCGAAATGCGATTTTCTCCCTCCGCAGTTATTGTCGGCTCGCCTCGAATTTTTTCTTTATTGAAAAAGAAGCGCTACTACGATAGAAAATTTTTGAATGTATTCCAATGAATAAGAAATTTTGGCGCCAAAGAATCCATACTACTGAGTTGAATAAAGCGGAGGATAACAAATTGAATCGCGCTATAGAGATATGAAATTAAACTAATATTCGGTTTACGACAGTTGGACAAGACAATAGTATAATTAATCTTTTAGTTGCTAGCCGCTGAAAATGGTATCTTTACTAAGAATTTATAAGTCACATTGTCGATCCCGTCGTGTCCCAATTAGCAAATAATGAAACACGATTCGATCAATTAGATGTTTATAATCGGTATTAATTAATGAAATGTTTTCTTACGCTGTGTTGGCTGCTTAATTAGTATCGGATTCTGTATTCAGGTAAATTAATTTATTTTAAAGTCATTTTAACTAAAAAATGGTTGCTATTTGTTATCTACAGGTAGGTATTAGATATCTTAATTAATCGATTCGCACAAATGTATTTGTTATAAGTTATAGTTTGCAAAGATATGTTCACCGCGAATAATACTCCGCTGATGTGACAAATGTTTAAACAAGCGTGACTCCAAATTATCTTACATTCGCGTCACAGCCCCTTAATAGAATTTGGTCCCTACTCAAACAACCCTTCGGTGTCGTGCTAATGTAACGGAGTACACAACCAATAGTCTCTTAACACCGTTCAAACAAAACTGGGCCTATGGGTTGCAGGCTATTACGGACGGGTGTCGCGAGGAGTAGCTCAATGGCGACCCGACAATGCGGCTAGATAACGTCGGCATCGAATTCGGCGGTTGGTTTGCAGCATTAGCTCCTGGAATAAGTTTGTTCATTACGCGAGGGAACAATGAATAACAAACGCCGTAGGCTCGGCGGCTGCAAAGGAAACGTGCGCCGACGCCGCGACAATAGCCCGCCCGCCTTATCGCGCCGGAACGCGTCGACCGCTTTCTCCCCGCGCACCCTCCCCCGCACCCACCGCTACAGCTACTTGACGTATGAGCGCGGAATAAATGGGAAAACTTTTAGCAGCTGGCGTTATGGGAAAACAAACAATTGATCATTTTTAAATGAGCAAATGTTTCATTAATACTTAATCTTTCCTATAATTGCCATTTATATTTCAATTTAATCATTACAATAACAGTAAATTAATAAACAAGAATTACTTATTACCATATTTTAACACTCAGTTACTTTTCAGTGTGACTTGTAAAATAAAATAAATTGTTGTACAAAGTCTCTTCACAGCTTTCTCTTAGCCTAATATAAGAAATGACCTGGACAAATCTCAGCTTTGGACGATTTATAATGTCACGACTGTACGCAGTAACAAGTGCGAAGAATGAAGACGTGGTGCGGTTTTCGAGTAAAATCCTCACATAATTCGGGTTTCGGGACGATGTAACCGTGATAAATGAGATGGTTCGTTGTCGACGAAACCTGCAAAATGTGCGGTTAACCGCTACGATACGACTTTATCAACGGTGACTTTTGAAGATGCTAATTTAGACACATTCGATGTATCTCCATTATCATTTTGTATTGTTTGTATACATTGTTTTATTCATTGATAATGTCTTATCAATAGTAAAATATTTATATGTTTGCTTATGGTTGATTATACTTTGTTTTTGTTAAACTTAAAACGATGTAATATTCTTTACTTGTTTTTTCGTAAATTTTCTCGTATATAAAAAGTTTGATGTGAATATTTAATATTATTAATTGTATCAAGTAATTTGTTTATATTGAGTGAATGCTGTATCAGTATCTTTTTACGTGTTAATGTTATAAATGATAATAAAATAAATTAAAGTAAAAAAACTTTGTTTTTATTTCCTCATTAAAATACATTTAATAAAGAAAAAGAAAGCTAAAAAGTAATTTAAATAGGATTATTTTTTTCCTATATTTAAGAGAAATTATAGAACCCAGAACATTTCCAATTTTTCCCAAATACTAAAGATTTCAACGAACAAAGAATTATCGAACTAAATTAGCTTACATCTTGTTAAGTGATCACAAGTATTGGGTTTGATTCCCAAGCAAGAAGTATTTTACATAACTAACTTCGAATCAATGCAAGTTAATAAGCTATGTTGACTAAATGGAAAACATAGGTAGACGATAATACAGTAATTTAGACCTGACACGACTAGGTTTTGAAGGTGCGATTTTGTAGGCATTACTTTGCTGTATTAATTCGTATGTCACATTGATTCTGTGATACGTATGACTCCAATTGCTGCGCGACAGTTGCTCCTGTTGTTGCCTTATGACATTTGCCGTGACATCGCACCTTAATAATCTTGTTAAGAACTGAAAACGTATTATTAACCATGGCAGTTAAAGAATAAGATGTGGGACCACTTATCTCATACAGGTTATCCCCTTCCGTTAATATGTTTCAATATACCAAATCTAAATCTAAGCCCGAAACTGAAGATTAGTTATATGATCAGGTTAATACAAAGAAATAGCTAATTTGGGCGGTACAGGGATCTAAAACAGTAAGTAAAAAACGCCTAAAATAATAAACAAACAAATCTACCTTTGAATAATAAAAATACAAAAAAAATACGACTCCACACTATAGGACTAGCGCCTGCGGTTTATTTCTTTTCTTCAATCAAAAACATTTGCTCTAAATATGCTGGTTACGGATTGTTAACTATATAACATAGGTTATGTTATCGTCAAAAATACATAAAGGTGATTTTAATATTTTTAGTGGAAATAAACAACATGGTTCCTGAATTTCATCGACTATGCCTGCAGCGAGCATCAACTACCTTTTCGTCGAAATCCCGTCAAAATCGGTCCATTCTGGATATTACTCGGAACAATCGCGGCCTCGCAGACGAACATACAGAGATAAACAAAAATTTTAAAAATTGGTTTTTCATTATCGGTACGTAACATAACATTTTTGTTTCTATATTACATACAAAAACTTCAATTTTATTATATATATATAAAGATATTAGCTAAGAATTGAAACTGCTTAGCTGCTTAGCGGGGTCATAGTTAAGCGCTAATTTTTTCATTGTAAAAAATACCTTGGAAACTTTACTGTAATGGAGTAGATCAAAAAGACCTGGAGGAGTGGCAAGAAAAATAACAACACAACACTGAACAGATGAAACGTAACTATTAGTCCAGTAATTACATATAACTACAGTTGTAGCTTTTATTGACGTAGTAATTGTTTCTACTGCAACGGCTATGGGTAAAAGGAATTTGATATTTTGTCTACTTACGCGGTAAATAATGTAACACGGAGTTATTTATGATTAATCCAATTTTAATAAACTGTCGGGAACCTGTAGTTAAGGGTTAAAAAAAGATTCAATAAAAATTGTAATTCAATTTCTTTTTAAAATGCGAAAGCTTTGTTGATGAAATAACATGTAAAGTTGAAACAGCCGCGCTACAATATGCATATATTGCTTTTGTAATTAAATCGAGACAATTTCAGTAAACGATAAAAAGCGACTAAAAGTCATTGTCCCGGATAGGTAGGCGACTGAATGAACGTTTTACCGGGTTATGTTGAATATGCACGTGCTTTTTTTTAATTTGACAGGTGAACGAACACGCCTTACTCCCGCCTATTGTATTGTGAAAGTATCGAAATTGAAAGAGCGCCCTCCATTTGGAGTCTATATGAGAGCCGCCGGCCGGTAATCGGTCGACCATTCGTTTCTCGCTCTCTGAATATCCAAATCATTTTTCCTCAATTTCATTGCACCGCCAATGCCATTTGCGAGCGTTGATTTTTAAATGTTCCGAACGGAATCGTCGATAGCGGTCTGATAAGTTAATTACTCCAGTTATCTGACGTTTTATTAACGAGAACAGACGCTACTGACTATTTGAGGTTTTTATCAATATATTCTGAAATGAATAATTGTTTTTTACATCGCTCGTTTATTTATGTCACAGTATTCCTAACATTTCACATCTTCTAATAAATAAAATACCATCGCCTGTGTACGGTCAGCAGAGATCATAAGATGCATTTCCGAGTTTGTATGGTATTTAAAAAAAAAAGTTTTGAAAAAGTCTACATTGTCCCTAGAACTGGAAATATGTACCTTACAACCTTAACTATATACATTTAAATATGTATAATGTTTTAAAATAATGTGTGCTAAAGAATTATTTACCATATACCCAATTCCAAACTTTTGTGATTATACCTTAATCCTTGCACATAAATGTTACATTGCAGAAAGTTCTAAAAAGTAATATTTGCAACAATAAGATTCTGGTCAGCTACACGGTATTGATTAAACTATTTGCATGTCTAAACGTCTATTAAGATGTTCGTAGACACAACAGTGTCGATAGCAAACGTGCCACAGGACTATGATTAGATGATGAGCTTGAGTTGAGGCTTCGATGCAATCGTTATGACAAATTACTGACTGATGGTAGATGCTTGTAGTTGCAACAATAATAGCTCTATATCAATGCAGATTACGATGAATGACGATCATTAGCTACATTCGAACTACAATAAGCATTTGCAGCCGCAGAAATTGTACACGGGGAGATAAAGCTCTGATTATGTTCTAGGCACGATAATATAACCAACTGCTTTTTAGGACAAGATTTAAACTGTGATTATTTAGTATACCTACTGTTCTAAACAAGCTATATTTTTTCATTAATCTGGTAAAAAATCCTAAAATTACAGTTATAATAAAACCTTGACTGTTCTAAAAATTTACCCATGATGCATTATAACGGTCTTCGAAATTACTGTACAGTACAACTAATACAGCATTTAATTACAACTTTTGAACAAGACAATGAAATGCATATATCGAAAGGGTGTATAAAAGCCCGCTATTGCCTCATGAATAGTAAGCCATTTATTCTATTTGCTCTTTACAAAGTATTCACGCCATGTAATAACTTCAGAGCCCACGTTTTCAGTATTTCACTTTTTAAATTGAATGACATAGCAATTTCCTAGACACTGCTTTTTAAAAGGTTTCATACGATTCACATTCAAAGTGTGGACATTTAAGTTATTCGTAGGTATGAATGGTCACGAATGGGCTCATCGTATGCAGCATACAGACACGTGTGCTCCGCATCATGCGATTCACTCGAATGCAGGACGTAGCGTCGTCCAATTTCGCGCGCTAAATTGTTCATAACGGAAGTTCATATCCGGACGTCGGGCCTGCCTGCGCTCCGGGCGAGATTAGGCGGTAATTACCATTTCCTGTGACACAGGACGCAGACAACGTCGAGGAAGACGCGATTCCTTCTCCGCAGCGACGCGGCGGAAACATTCCGCATTCGACGCCGCACGAGGAAGGAAAAATCGTTACAACAATTACTTCCCGCCGATATTGGATTCGTAATTAGCTCCCGTCTTTCTTTATATAGAATTCGACGACTGGAAAGTGACAAGGGATGATATTTGTTTTATACATAAGATTCCGGAACACAGGCAGATATTTTAAGGCTCGAGTGAAAGGCACGCTTAAATTGAGTGTAGAGCATTTCATGCAGGAAAAACTGATTATGCAGCGATGGAATGGAGTATGCGGATAGGATAGGCGACGTCGCTGTCGGCGAGCGCGGAGCCTCGCTGCTGATATGATTGAATAAGTGAGCCCGCTGCTCCCTAATGAAACATATTGAACGTGTATCGAATCACTTAGGAGCACCGCGCCGGTGTACTCCTGCACTCACTTTTTGGTCGCCAACAAGCCGTAGGTGAACCTTACAAATATTATTACGGTGGAGTCTCGTTTTAAGAGACAATAAATCGAATTAACTCCGGTTACTTTGAACGTCAAAAGGGAGTAAAAAAATTAACGTCATTTTGCTAACATAATTTCACACGGCACCAGAGCATCTTCCTTTGTGCCGCCTAGAAAATATTTACGTAAAATTGCGCCGCGAATGTCCACAAAAGGGAGAAATTGTAATTAATTAATTAATGTAGTTATTATTACGCCGTTTATAAAATTCAGAGCGCATTTAAATCTTCTTACATTTTAGACGTTTAAATTGTTTGTAAATGGCGTAAAAAAGAAAACAAAAATTTTAGAACTTTAAATAACGCCTATTGTAAAAAATCGTTTGTAAAAGTTTAACAAGGTATTGTAGGAGATTGGTTCGTCGACAGTTCGCACACAGGACGGTAACTCGCAATAACAGTGTAGTGGACAGCAAAGCTCTTTGAGGGTGTTCACTAACGCAGTGCTTCGAAAAAATCGGAAGCTTTGTAAATGGCGTTTAACGGACGCTGACATGAGCAAGCTCGTCAAAGAGTTTCGACGTCACTCTGCATTTTAACAACACACGTGAATTATCTTGTAAAATTTAAAAACTATATAATTATGTTCACTCATAAAGCTCTTTGGTCTTAAAAAAAAAGTTAACTACATACACAAATTGTTATGGAGAAAAAGATTCATATTAAAGCCGCCATCCAGCAAACAATACAGATGCGATTCATCAATTATGCATTTTCAATTTAAGACATACACTCGTCTATTCAATAGTCTTATAGAGATAGAGATATATAATCTTTACGCTCAATAGTAGTTGTCACTATTCTAAAAGCAATATATTTACCATGCATAAAAATATGTATAAAATAGCCAAAGACACGAAGAGTCAGTCAATCTGCATTGAGACAGCGTAGCGGAAACTGTATAATAAAACTTGTGGCCAATTGCGTGAACAAAATGGCTAGTAACCACGTGGGTTGTGTGACGTCTCTTCATCCCCGCAAAGAAATTGACAGCACGATATAGTAACGTGAGAGTCGTGCTACATAAATTGATGTCTCAATTAGCATGTGTCCGAGCGACGTGATTTGATCACCGAAATCAGTAAGCGGACTGAAATCATGGCACACCTGTGAAATACCACTGTTTCTTTGTGTATATTTATTTTAAATCACTTTTTCTGCCGATAAAAGGATTTTTTTACCAAGGTATGTTGTAATAATAATAAATATTTTTATTATAATAAATTACTAATAACTTATGATAATCATATTACATTTAAATGCTGAATAAATGTACTCGTAACTTTAGTCCACCAGACTAGTTTATTTTGCGAATAAATACGAAAAATTTGAAGGTAAACCCCACTATAAACTTTAACCTTACTAACATCTTTACTAAGTTTGTACAAACAGGCTATTTGTATTGTAATATTAATTTTGCAAAGTATATTTATACTGGAATATTTTTGTTTATGTAAAATTAAGTTATTTGTCAAAAAACGGTGTTGTAAATTATTACATTAATATTTTTTATAAGTTACAAATTCAAAAGAAAAAAACAATAGATTAGGCATTATTTAAGCAAACATGATTGTGTTAAATTTCCCTTTAACTTTATAATATATTCTAATAACATAACATTTAAATAAACAAGACGACACGTGTAGAATGCTAATATAAACAATTGAATGCAGACACCGACAATCTTCTGTTTTAAAGTTATAACATTTATAACAGATTAATTTATTTGTTCCTGAAGATAACATAACTATAAAATAAACATAATAACATCGGCCTGATTTCGTATGTGACCGTCAATACTTTTAAATATTCAGTTACCAATATTTTTAATTACTGAAAAATGTCCACGTCAAATAAAATGAAAAAAAATGAAAAAATCTTTATTGTTATACACAAGAAATTCAAATTCAATGTTGCCTTGACTCCTTAACTAGGAATACCTGTACTTAAGGAGAAAAGGACTTCCCATATATATAGATTTAATAATTGTTTGTGTAGAAAAACAACTAATTTAAATAAAGCATTAACTTAGGTAATTTTTAATAACATTACTAAGTTGCATTTTACTGCAAATGATAGAAGAAAATATGTAGCATATAAAATTACTAGGAGCTAATATGTGTTGTTTTGTTTATCGATTTTTCACTTTTAAATTCTGACGATCTGGCGAACTTGTAGATTTTAAAAACAGTTAAAATAATTCCGCTTCGTCTAATGTTTTGTTTATGAAAAATGAAAAATGACATTTATGAATACGAAATGTTCAAACTAATTTGAGGTTATAATTTGTAAGTATCACATACTCGGGGCATGTAAATTGAAACAGATCACGACGCGGCTCGCTAACAAGGGCGGGCAGCGTTATTTGCACTGCCACAGTACACACGTATCGAATTATTGATGACAAATAATAAATCTGACTTCTTCCTATAGTTTTACATTTCACGTGGTATATTTTTTCTATAGTCGTAATTGTAGTTGGATATAATATAAATATACATAGTGAATTAGAACGAAAGGAAGGAAAGAAGAAAGGAAGAAAAAAGAAGGGGGGTTATCCATTCCTCTGTACGTTTTTATATGCGTGTTATCACTTAACTCCGCCCTTGGTGGTCCGATTTTTTTTTTAAATAACAGAACTTTGACAATTCGCTAGAAATATAATTTTTGCTTATTTTCCATGTTTTAAACTGTAATGTGACAGTATGTTTTGAAAATGACACACAATCATTATTTAGTAATTGGAGAACATCAGTCAAGCACTGTTCGTGTTAATTATTGTCAATATCAAATATGATTTACATATTAATACAAGACTATAGTACGTAGCCAACTTGCACGGTCCGTAAAATTAGTTCATCTAATATGGGAATATTAATTTATCATTCAACGTTTTAATAAATAACTCAGTGTATATATTTAAAAGAAAATAAAAACAAAAGCTTGGTATCAAGCTAAGCGTTGTGTGCTCAAGATTTTTCTTCCTTGCGATACATAAAGACGCTCTGCCACCGGCCGCAAAGGATTTATTTTTAAACGCAAAAACAATTCTACACCTGAGAGAATAACGTAGCCGTTTAAAAAAATAATATTATAAAATAAACTTTACTACTGATATGTGTAAAACATTGAACTATACGTTTATATGAATATTGAATAGAGTATAATATTGAATCAATAAACGTACAAAATTCATGTTTATGCACCTTCCATGCTTGAAACTCACATTCCCCTTTCTCATAGTTCTGCGTTATATTATAAGCATAATAATAAACATTAAAATTAAGCCTTGAAATTGATTATCACCACCGGAAACCTAGTAAATCTGTCAGTATCAGAGATTACCATTGTCAGCATCACTACCAGCCATGTTTACACAGAGTTTACGTTGTAATTAAAGGCTTACGGTATGGATGAGATTATCGTTATCAAATAAGAAATCTCTTATCACTACGTACTATATTGTACGCGTGTTGAGGGAAAATACTGAGCCGTCGTATTAATAAAAACAGTGTAGATTTTCAATTTCACATTGAATTATAAAAGTACATATTATCCTTGGCAGGTGTGTAGCAGCCAACTGATAACTTAGCCTACGTCTAATTTAGAAAAATATGGTAATATTGAAATGTCCAAGTACTCTCCAGTACCAAACACAGCTCTAAAGAAATTTTTTCACGCGGACGAAGTCGTAGGCACAGCTAGTATTGAAGAAAGATAAAATATATGTAAAAGTTATACTCGTCAATATACAAAGTTACTTTTTCACATGCCACATTTGTTAGTGGCTTTTTGTTTTCGTAAATCACAACGATTTTAAAGTGCACCGACGCCGGCAGCATCAGGTGCTATACACTCACGCAAATATTTTAAGAAAATACCGAGAATGTTACATTAGTGATGTACACGACATCGATATAACATCGAATATCGACAATATCTCGAACACAAAGAATAAATACAATTTTATAAACTATAATTTTATCAGAAATGTGAAAATTATTTCTGCTATTAATTTATATCTCAATTAACTATACTTCTAACCTTTATTTTGATAATCTAAAATACTTTACATTAAAAATACATATCTATAAGTTTTAATAGGTTGAATAAAAAAAAATGTTTTAAAATTTAAATATCGAGTGTCTGTTGGGGTGTCGTAACTAGCGAGGGGTGTCGCTCGGCCGCATCGCGCAGCCAAACGGTAAACACTTTGCTGTAATCTCGAGATGAGAAAACTTTCAGTTCTCTTAATTCAGAAACTTATTCAACAACCTAACAACCTTAGCGCGGACCGCCCGCGCCCGGCTCGGCGCGTCGGACGCAACACAAACAAACCTTACTACTCTTTAATCTTTGTCTTTTATTAAAATAAATATTTATTTTAAAACACAAATGCTTTTTGTTTATATATCCTACTTAAAACAACTTGACTTAAAAAATAATGTATATTTTATGTTTGTGTAGAATTCAAAATAATTTTTAAATATACACAAACACGTTATAATCATATCGGTATTTTGATTACCGAAGTACTCATTCAAATCATAGTATCATTTATCTAATACTCTTTGAAAAGAAAAAAAAAGAATATGAATATTCTTTTACTGATATATTTGCAATGGTTAGCCAGTATTTACAATACATTTAACTAACCATTTCGAAATTAATAATTATCTAAACTTTATATGTTATGCCGTAACACCGATATTGTATGCGTATGAACAAGCATTAAAGGCTTAACGAATACCTATACACTCTGAACGATAATATACGTCAGTAATCATCACTCGCCGTTCACCACAGTCTAGCGTTAGCCGTTGATGAATCTAGTAGACAATAATATTAGTTGGAAAAAAACATTAAAAACGTTGAAATGAAAATATCTTAATAAAACATTCGCTGGAAGTGATTGGGATGTGCCGTGTCAATTCAATTACGTACGCAGAGAGCTTTACCGCGTCAAAGATTAAGGCAATGAAAAAATATTGTAACAAAATATCTAGCAAACATCTCATAGACAGGTGAGTTGGAAATATTTTAATATCAAATCTAATGATTTCTTTTCATGATTTCATACTTAGCTTAGATTTATTGCGATTTAAACAATATTAATTTCCTTCGTGTAGAAAAAACAAGCATTAAATCTTTTAATTAATCCAAAATCGACGAGCATGTGTGAATGTATGAATAGAAGAAGCAAGAGAGGTATTTCAGGACCGCGCCAAATGGAGGTCCGTGGTCTAGGCCTACCCTCTGTGTTACAACCATGAGTTACGTTGTTGTTATTGACTTTTTATAATTACCTACATATAACTTATTCAATATATTTTATATCTACATACATTTTTATATACATATACAATATCACTCCAGATGATCCGTCATTCCTTAAATAATTTAAGAACTAAACACTTGCAATATTCAATTTGCATTCCGCAACAATTACACGTTTCGTTTGAATACTTATATTGTAAACATACCTTACCGCTACAGTCTGTTTCCAGATGAGTCCGGGTAAACGCGGCACGCTCTGCGAAGCGACCGACGCTCGGCCCGGCGTCACCGTCACCGACATGGACACCGTACATGAAGAAAACGACGATAGGTCAGTACTACACTACACAAACACCAAAAAATACTAACTAACGCACTATTTAAAAACAAAACATTTGAAAAACACTTTTGGTAATACTGTCCACAAAGCACACATGTTTCTTATAAGTGAAAACAATAATTCTACCGCCCTCAGAGGGTCTATCACGAATATTTGCGATGTGCTTTCTTAATGTCATCGACAATAAATGTCAAAATTTGTATGAGATTTGTTTTTGTACTTATCTAGTACCAATTTTGTAGATAACGATTTATAATTAAATTGTTGGCTAAATGTTTTGAACGATTTTAAAATTTAAAAAATACTTCAAGTTTTATCAAAAATAACAACAATATTGACAATTCAAATGAATTGCAATAATTTTCTTATACCTACATACATACTATTTGAAACAAAATGAATAACGAAACGAAGAATTTATTATAAACGCACAGATTATAATTTTATAACTGTCAAGTGAACAATGAAACAGAGTATGCTAGGATTTTAATTAAAGTTTGTCTTGAATTGTATTTTCTTTGTCCCTACTTATAACTCAGTTTTATCTTTTAACTCTCATAAAGGATTTGCTGTACAGACAAATATCTCTTTACACGAGTATGCAATTTATTTGTCTCATATTTATGGTAACTTTAATCCCAACAATGATTTTCTGGAAACGTAATAACAAAATATTTTTTTTTACTAAAAACTAATTATATTTTATAAATTGATACAAAAAGTACATTTTTTATCAATAAGATATCTATACCTAACTTAATAATAACTCCTTCAAATAATATCAACGATGAGAAAAAATAACATTTGAGTTAAATACATATAAATCAAAATAGACAGAGAAATGGCGAAGACAGCGGGAAGCAAAAGAGCAAATTGAATAAATTATTCGCTTTGAAATAAGTAAATACATTACTTTGGAAATAAATAAAAGCATGGCATTAAAAACATAACATGTCACTTCAGAAACATAAAGTATGTTCTTGAAAGTAAACACTAAAAAAATTAAATAGCTCTTTCAGCATTCCTCATCTAAATCACTGTTTTAAAAGGACTACCATTTAAATAAATGTAAATATATAAAATAAAGAATATCATAAATTTAGTGAAGGAGAAAATGTACATTTTAATATTTTCGTATCGAATAGATGTGGCGCGGATACATGTAAGCTTAGGGAGACATTTCCGGCGGGCGGATGCACATTTTGGAGATTTTGCGCTCAGAGCGCTGAAGTCGAAATAGTTCAATACAACTGTACTTCAATGCAGGTTCTTCTTTAAATATTTTAAAATTTACAGGGTGTTCCATTTATCTTCAAATTTTTGACGTTAATTTTATATCTTTGATATCATTTACACATAATTTTGACAATCAGTAGCACCAATTCAATGAGACATTGTCGATTGACGTAAGAACGTATAAATAAATTAATTTAATGAATTACTCGATTCAGTATTTATCAAGTAAAGGTCGAATAAAAGTGGTTTTATACAATCATACCTTAAAACGATGTAAACTATTCTTTAACACACTGTAACAAAAGGAAGGTATGAAATGCATACGCAAAGAGGGATTTCGGTGCAGTAACGGCGGCAAAGCTTCGAAAATATTTATGACGTTTGATAGACCGCTTTGTGTCGCCCGACACACCTTTCTCTCGATTCTTTTCATCTATTTCTATTGTATATACCAGTTATTTTCAGATTTTATTTTTGTATTCAATATAATTCTTGATGAAAAATTAAAAGTCACGAATGATCAGGACTGGACTAGACTAGGTCGTCATCATTTTAAACACCGAAACCGTTTGGTCGCTATTTTTACTTATGCATTTATTTTATTTATTATTATATAAAACTATATAAATTTAAAAATCAAAACTCTAATACTTAATCTTTAATGCCAATACATTTGACATAAGACAGAATAATGTTTGATATATTCAATAATATTTGATAAGCAAAGCATGAGATCCACCTGAACCGTAGTGAATTACTCTCCAAAGCCTCTTATGGTGAGAGCGGGCCTATGAACTGCTTTGTGCAACGTGCAGCACTACGCTTAGTCTATTACGCTTTATGCTCCATGGACAGTACATCAATACATTTAATAATAGTTTTAGTTATAAAATTCGCCTAGAAATATATTATATGAATTTGAATAAATATATTTGTAACTTCGATTATGCCAAACGAATCGTGACTTCAAATCTGATCTGAAAGTTGACCTAATTTGAAATTTATATATCGATATTCTACTTCTATCCACCTTAAATATTATGTTCACAATAATTAATTTAATTTGGAAGAAAATGCTTTACTTAGGTATCTTTTGAATATAACATAATTCTTGTCATTTCCCTAGCGATGAATCATCCTACTCCGACCTGGGCAGACTCCGCGAGAGGACGAGGGCTATGCTCGGTTCCGCTGCGGATCCCCTCATACAGAACTCACACTCCCAGCCGAACAGCAGACGCATGTCCAGTGATATTGACGCTAAGCTGGCTGCCAACCTTAACACGAGGTGTGTACACTTCATAAAGGATAGCATTAACTTACAAAATATCAGGGGACTCAAACCGATCGCGAACCGAATGACACCTTACTGCTCGAAATCGAGTCAACCGTTCCAGCTACATGAGGTTAAATTGAAATTGACGTACCCTCAAACCAAAATATATAAAAAATACCACAACAACCACAAACTCCATTACTCTTTTGTCAATGTGATAAAAAGTAATACGTAATTTTGCAATGAATTTATGAGTATATTTTACTTAGACGACCGTCAGCAATAATTGCCGCATTTCGACGTCCATCACAAGCTTTGGCCCTGTGCGCGGCGACACAGCGTCGGTTTCTGTCTGAGCTATCGCCACATTCCCGCACTTCAGTTGCTTCCACGACCCACGAACCACCACCTTCCGCAGCACAAATACTGGGACAGTAAGTTATAACTCTATTTCTAACTTAATTGGCGAACAGCTCTTTTTTTTAACCATGTACATATAAAAACTAAACCACAGATGCAGATTCATAGATGCGACATTCATTTAAATAATACACTCCTTCATTTAACAACCATCGACGTTTAACCATTTAACACCAAGTTACGTTTCCTCGTGGTTAGAAATTTTAATATAGATTAGGTAATGACTAGTACGGTTTCGTCAATTCTGCTCCAAAGTTGTCCAATTAATACTTATCTACTTAACCTAACTACAACTTCCTACCGGGCCGAGTCGAGGTGAACTATTTGTTCCATAATAATTAGGTTAATTGAAACACAATACGGATTATATTTCGAGTTAATTCCAACACAAAACATACACGTTTCTGCGCTGGGCTCTAATCTTAATGACCTCTTCATACTTTAATTAAGATTTTTTACGCACAAAAATATTTACTTCTATTACTTTTAACAAGCGAATATTATTGAGACAAGGTTTTGTACGAGTACCAGTATCAGGTAACAATCCTTTCTTCATATTGCCCCAGCATATACCGTGTTATCGTTATGTTATCGTGTTATAACAGAAGAATATTTTTTATTCCCGTATTCCATGAAATACTAAAGAAAAAATGAGGTTTTCCAGTTAATAATATTCTCCAAGATAACGTTATAAGATGTCTACTATCCAAAATGGTGTTGCTAGTACTTTATCTGTCAATAGACAGACTTACAATGCTTCTACTAGTATTGACTGATTCTCCAATGCGAATGTAATTACCTTGTGAAAATCATTTCATATTTTCCTTTCCTTACCTCCTTTGGTTAACTCTAATTAATTAAAACACATCCAAAATTCAGTTAATGACTGAGTAAGAAAAAATGATAGTATAGTATTAAATTTCCGCAAATATTACCTATATTTTAGACAAATTATTATTTCCTTCATTATATTTTGTATCTTTTATACAGATAAACGCTCGTGTCCCTCGCATCAATGTAATAATATCTATGAAAATAAGAGATAGGTAGATTTATCTCATCTCAGTACTATATCTACACTATATCGCTAATATTGTGTCCAACATCTCAAGTTGAATGGAATTTCCATTACTGCTAATCCTTTAATGCGATTATGACATAATTACGATGCTGTATAATAATTTGATTTAATATATTCCTGTGATTACTATAGGAAATTGACTAGTCTCTCTAGGAAAGTATAAAAATTATTAAAGCCGAAGAATGTATAAGCAAAATTGAGAAAGATTAATATATTTTAATATATATGTTTTGCAGTGAAGCGTTAAGTAAGGCTCTGTCAGCTCTTTACGCCAAATTACTAGTGGTGCTCGGGCTGGCGTTTCCAGTTACTGAAGTAATTGCCACTGGGGTACCGGAATCCTATTATCAGGTAAAATATTATTTATAAGGTTAATTTTTTTGTATCCTTGGTTATATATTCGTATGTTTAAAAATGTGTCATGACAAAAACTTAGAAAGTCATTCATGGGTAGAAAAATCGCTAATATTTTTTTTACTTGAAAACACTGCTAAGAAGAGGATTAATATCTCTAATTTTTTCCAGGGTTTCTACTTATACCTGTACTTAGTGTCGGTGCTCTTTGTGATATTTCAATATGCGAATCTCGTCAGACAAAAAGCTGTTAATTCTATCATCCAAGAACACGGTAAGAATTCAATCACTCGAACATATTTTATCAAGGAGGTCACATGAAAAAGGACATCTAGCAAAGTCATGAGTTTTAGTAATTAGCCGCATTTGCGTAACAAAATGCGACATTAAAATCGCATCTCGTTTGCATAATTGCTACCGCTAAGGATATTACCTTCTTTGCTTCTTTACTTTGTATTCCACTAACTTCTTCAGTCATTCGGCATTAGTTTTAATTGCGAATTAGCCTTTTCGTGTGTTGAAAAGTCAAAACTATTTATTATTATCTTTTTATCTACAGAAAATCCAGATAATGGTAAAACAACGCCAGGGGAAAAAATTAAACAGAAGGAGACAATTTCGAGATACGGCAGCTTTTATTTGAGATTAGGAGCCATGGGTAAATACCACTTCTTATCCTAGCAGAAACTTGTAACGACAAATTTGAATATTAGACCAAAATAAATGTACCATAATATAATTAAGAGAGAACATATTTTTATTTAATTTTAATTGAAAAACAATTAAGTTAATTTCTAAATTACTAAAACATTATTAATACAAATATTATTTTTCTACGGTATTACAGCATTTGGTATTGGTTCGATGGTGTACAGCGGATTGGAATTTGGTGAATATTTTGAAATGACAGATCGCTGTCGATCGATCCTGTCCGCGCTAACGCCGGCATTGAGAATGGCTTTAACTTTAGCTCAGATGCAGTTCATTTTCCTAACGAACAAAGACATCGGGGCGGGCAGCTATAAAATTGTGCAGAGGTTCGGAATGATGCATATGATAGCGACCAATCTGTGCGAGTGGTTATACGTTCTAGTCGAGGAGACAAAGCACGAAATACATCACTTGGAACATTCGATACCATCGGAGACGAACGTTTCTCTGAATGACACGGAGTTGCATTGTCGACGTGCTAATATTATGGGCGCCTTGTTACAAAACGCATCACCCTTCTTGTTCCCGTGTACTATTGAATATTCGCTAATCTGTGCTGTTATATTGTATGAAATGTGGAAAGAGGTGTATTTAATTTGTTTATTAGCTTATTTTAATCTTTAAATTAATTTGCTTCTCAGAACAGTGAATGGCAAGCCACTGTATATAAGAAACTTTATATCATTTTCATTTGTTTTCAGGTAAAATGTACACCGGAGGATTTTGAAAGAAAATTCAACATACCTAAAAACAAGTCAAGAAATAATTCCGTTACACCGGAAAAAATCTTGCAACAATTCGGTAACAATCTGCAGTATATTCTTTATGTTTTACGATTTCAATTAATATTTTAACATTTCAAATATAAAAACGTACCAATAGATAAATAGATGGAAGTGTGCCATGAAATGTCGAATGATAGATTGATTTTCATAACAAAACCTGTTCCAACCCCTCATAAAATGACAGGGACAGGGAGATAAATTAAAGTGTTGCTTATTTGTTTATATTGTTACAGCGGGAATGCTGGGTGTAAGTTCACCTCACGGCAGCCGCACTGCCTTGCACCACTTCTCACTGGACTGCTCGCACGCCCACCGCGGCCTCTTTGCTGGCATCCTGCTTATTGTCTTCACTATAATATCTCTCATCATGTTCTTCGTTCTAGCCCACAATCCCAAAACAATACATGTAATTTACTTCAAATAATCTTTATTCTGCAGTAGAGTCAAACCCAAAATCGGCGTTAGGGTAGAGTACGGTTGAGCGACCGCCCAAGGCGCTGGTCCGGCTAGAAAAATATCCGATGATTTTGCTTACAAAGAGAATATGAAATTACTTTATGGAAGGTCAAAATATTAAATGATCATTTTCTCTTACAGGATGCAATATTCCAAGTGAATATTTGTGAATTGATACTTTATTCTTTGACTCTGTTAGCATGTGCCACTGCCTTGAAGCAAATGAGAGCGTTGCCGTATAAACGAAAATCTCAGGGTGAGTAAAAAAAAATGAAGTGTAAAGTGTCAATTTAAAAATACTTTCTCGAAGTAGAGTGAGACCTGAGATATAATTTAATAAGATTATTTAAATTGCTGTTATTTTTATTTATTTCGTTACGTTTAATTTCAGCAATTTTAGGTCTTGATACATCTCTATTGATTTTGGCACAATCAGGGATGTTTGTGTACTGCATGTTCAGTTTGATCGGCAGCCACCACACTATGTACAATGACAATGGCACCGGCGTCACTGGATTCTTCTCAGAACTATTGTCATTGAATCAGGTTATTATAAATACTTATTCTATATTTGAATTAAGTTCCTTTGATTCATAAGAGAGATTAAAAGAAAGAGCAATGACGAAACGGGACAGATAACATGTGTAGACTAATTGCAACAATTGTTTGCCTCCAGTGTTACAACTTTCGTAACTATTACCACAAAAACAATATTTAAATAATACATATATCGTGATTGAAACGTATCCCACTATTTTCATGTTATTTCCAGACAATCTTACAATCTCTATTCATTCTGGACGCTTGGTGGCGTCGCAGCAGCACGTCGGAACAGCGCCGCCAGAAGCCTGGGCGCCAGCTCGTCACCTTCCTACTTGTTGCTAACATGGCCATGTGGGCCATAAATACATTGGAAAAGGTAACATCGACGGAAAGAGAATTATAGACGGAATTCGATAACAAAAGAAATGAAATACCGTTCTTTGATAATATAATTAGAATCACGTAGGATTAAAATAAACTATTATTAATATACAACTGTGGCCCGCGACTCCGGCCGCGTGAAATAAAATATAAACATAATTTCAGACTATGTTCTACATATGCCTAATTTCAGCGAGATCCGTTCAGCCGTTCTGGAGATACCTTGTGAGAAACATCCATCCATCATATAAACTTTTATAGTATTAGTGAGATACAAGAATTAAATTTTGTTATTGACTAGAATTTTACCATTAAAGGATATGTTACCGTAGTGTAGCGGTTATCACGTGTGCTTCACACGCACAAGGTCCCCGGTTCGATCCCGGGCGGGAACAGTTTTTTGACAAAATATTCTTACACTGTTTTCGTGTAAGCTGTGAACTGTATCCGAAAATTAATATCTAGTACTCTTTTTGACATGTCCAAAGAAAAAAGGATTAGTAAAGTATTATTACCGTTCTTTGGACGTTTATTTCTTTCTATAACAGGACTGCCAGCCGCATCACATATTAATTGCTTTTTTTCAGAATCGAGCGGAATTCCGACCAGCACATTTGGCGTTTTATGGTCCATGGGCATGGACGATAATAACTCACGTATCGATGCCACTGGCAATCTTCTATCGCTTTCATTCGTCTATCTGTCTCTTCGAAATATGGAAGAACAGCTTCAAGAACAAACCAATTTATTTAAATGTATAAGTTGATACAATTTTACTGTTATGAATAATTTTAATCCAATGCGATACTGACAAAATAAATGTATTTTACGTATATTCGTATTTAATTATTAATTCCCTTTGAGATTTCTTACATTGTGTAAGATAATAAAGTAACGAACAAGAGTAATAAAAGCTCTACGCAAAATCTCGTAGGACTAGGGTCGTCATTAAAACGCGACATGTAACGCCATCTAGTTTACAATTGGACTATCTAGTTACTACATCTATTTTGCCTGATAAGGTTTTTAAATTTTAAAACAAAATTATTGAGTATTGATTTATTATTATTACAATATTTGCTCTTCTGTTTTGCTCTATATCCATTAAACGCATTGAAAAACATGATTTTTTAGTAACGAAGAAGATGAAAAGTTGATAAAAAATCTATTATTTACAGTAAAAAATCACTTAAAATAACAATGGTAGATCCCTTTCTCATCTTTCTTTCTCCATTTTTATGGAGGTCAGAAAAGAGTGGTAACAGCATCAAGTAAGCCACTTGCACTTCGGCTTCTGTAATCCTTTAAAAACTTATTACTTAGTTTTATAAAGAGCGCTACATGAATAGTCATAAAAGATATGTTTCAGTATCGCGGGATGTACACATCAGTTAGTGTACGAAAACAATTGTAACGTTTTAAGTAAACGCAATTAGCGAAGTATTGTCGGCAGTTAGTTCGTGACAAAGGGTTAGTATTGAATGCGGTAAATGCCTCATCACGTTCCACGGAAATTTTAACAAACAATGCAAAATTTTAGATTTGTTTTTGAGTTATTTCGTTTATGGAGTTTCGCAATTCATTTGTACGAAGTTATTATATTGTTTGAGGTTAAGTTATTTATTTAAACAAAACAACCATATTAAAGTATAATTGTGTTATGTCACGGGTTTTAGAAACCGTTGCCATCTTTTGTGTGTTATTTTTTGCCCACTTAGTAATTTAAAAAATAAAAAATCAGTTATCCTTCCCAATTCACCGACCTTATCTAGCTCGTAGTAACGAACATAACACATTCTGTGAATAAGTAAAAACAAATTCAAGCTTTATACCTTCACGCGTTCCTGAGAAAAAGGGTCTTGACAGACGAATGGACGGACAACAAAGTGATCCTACAAGGAATCGGTTTTTTTCCTTTCGAGGTATGGAACCCTAATAAGCTATTGGTAGCCCCCTGAAGTCGCCTGTTATTCTGTAGACATGAACACCTATGTATGTATCACAGGGTGAGAATAAACATTGACATACAATATCCCCACTACCAATATTCTATTATATGTAGCCCGTATTCGGAAATTAGTCTATGTCACGCACTTATGAATGGTTGCAGCATACGTAATTTATCACGAGTTACATCGACTTACGCTTTTGATCTAGGTAAAAAAAAAACTTGTCATATTTATTCCGTATTTAAACTAGTAATAAATAAACGAGTCTGCAAGCTAATGTAAGGTAAACGTCACGCGGCAAGGCGCTGCGTAATGACTGAAGATTAAAAAAGTAAACAAAGTTACGCTCAGACGGAAAGTCCAATAACATTTTATATTTAGAACAGAATTTAATACTGGAGCAGAAATAAGGTGCAAGCGGTAAGTCACAGGATCGTTTAGAGGTAGACGTCTAATTAATCGCGTAGTGCTGGGAGATAAGGAGTGTGGACAGTGGGGGAGGCTGCATGTGGCTCGTTAGAACGGCCGTCTGAAAGTGACACCACTAGTGCTAATTATTTACCTGTAAGGACAACGTCTTTGCGCCCTTTCCAACACCGTTAGTTTATTCCGGCAATGAATACATCATCGCAATATAAATTACATTTATTGTAGTATAATCACAACTAAGTATGAATAGCAGCTTAGTCTCCATAGATATGTTTGTTTTATGCACTATTAATAAAGCAATTTCACTTTTTTACAGTAATTTATTCCATTATAAGTGGATCTCGGGTCGGAGATTCGCCTAACAAATTTACATTTTTCATTTCGCCCGTCAATTTACCTTCATTTAAGGCAGACTGTAGGTACCTCGTTACAATTACCAATAACTAATTATTTACACACATACGTACGTGTGTGGATTATTCCAATGTCACCACGTACAGTTTATGCTACGCTCTAGTTGTATTAACATGTGTGAATCACAGCACATCTTGAATGAAGACGGGACGAGATTTTAAAATCGATAACGGTAATTGATTCGCAGAGGGCGTGTGATTAAAGTGCTTCCTATTACGGCGTAATAAAAATTTGCTCCCGGACATATTATGATGGTGAAAAATAAAGAGAAATCCAATCAGAACGGCGCGGGAGGGAAGGAGTGGCGTGAGCGGAGTGAACCTCTGCTCGCTGTGCCTGAGGATGAAAGGTGAGTCGGTTAGCCTTCATTAAGCACACTATTAGTCGTTGAGCGCTCAATAAAACAAAAATAAATCGGCTGATGTAACCTTACCCCCACAGGATTTAAATTTAGTCTACAAATTAATTTTACACCCAGAATGATGCCCTTAAATTATTACGTCATTAAGCTATGTGATTTTGTAATACAAATTTATGTTGCGTAATACAATTTTTTTAAAGCTCTATACGATTATTTTACAAAATGTAATCCACGGTCGTTCTAACGTATACTAAAGACCAGACACCAATCTAAGTAAATACCTGCATAATCGTTATACAATATTAGGTCAATATTCAATCCATTTGTTTGATTAATTGATCCTAAACAGTTAATTATTGATAATTACCCTAAACCCGGGGCAATAATGGTAGGTAAAAATTAATTTAATTTAAGTAACATTATATACCACTACGACTTTTCAAATTAATAAAAAAAGAGTGGTCCAACCAATGTTTATAAGTGTTGTTGATATTGGTTTTATTTTTCATTTTATTAGGTATTGTATCAATCCAATGTGTTTCAGTGAACTTCCTCCCCACACCCTGCCGCGGCTGAGCGTGGTGCTGCCATGTAGCAGCACATCCAGCATTGAACCTGCCCCTAACAAACCACGGAGCCCTCTCTCACACGGCGAGTGAGTTAACACTGACACCTAAAACTCATTCTTCATTGGTATATCTTATACATAAAATTCTCGTGTCACAATTTTCGTTCCCATACTCCTCCGAAACGGCTTGACCGAATCGGTACTCAAGTAGGTCTGAAAATCGGCTACTATCTATTTTTTTTATCCCGCACGGAAGGAGTCGCGGGCGACAGCTAGTCTATGATATAAAATCGTCGTGGGGAGCTCTATGTACCTATATGAAGTGCTAACCCTGTGGAAGAAGTGCACTTTTTATGGTTATTTAAACATTTTTCTTTTTTTTCTTACATTTCAATATCCAAATAACTCTTTATAATATTCAGCATGTACTTATTGTATTGCATACTAATCTATTTAGTTACTTCCAACAATTTCCAATGAATAATTTTGTACAAGCTAATTCAGTTACACGGAATTCTATGCATCTGCTAAATTTAATGAAGAATTTCATCTAATTAATAAACAGTTTTGGAATAATTATCGTTAGCTGCAGGTTCACTGAACGTGCTAATTGTTTCCATATATCATTTTGTTTCAGTGAATCAATGACAGTGGTCTTGTCAGCGTTTTACGCTAAGTTACTAATAGTGTTGGGTCTGGCATTACCGGTCACCAGCACTATACAGAATGAACTCGTTACAAACGTTACCTCAGATGTGAGTATTAAATTTTAGGCCTCTATTGTATAGCAGATAAGAGGCCTTTTCCCAAAATCTTGCTAATGGATAGATGGATGTTTGTTCGAAGGTGTCTCCAGAACGGCTGAACGGCGATGAAATTTGACACAGTCTGGAAGAACACATAAGCTATTAAGTTTTTTTTTAAATCCGCCCGGACAGAGTCGCAGGCGACAGCTAGTAATGTTATAAGTCTATGTAAATGTCTCTAGGAGGTGATGGTTGTGGATATGAATTGCAATATTTTTTCCAGATATTTACCATCTATTTGTACATTGTCAGTATGCTCTTTTTGGCCTACACATTTTATCATTTGAGCAGAGTGAAGAAAAGTAAAGATGGTAAGGTTTTCTTCATCTTTAACAAAATATACTAAACATATTTAGTATTTTAAGATACAATAATTTAATCTGTATAATTCGTTTTTTTTCTTGTAGTTAACGTGAAACGAACTCGTTACGGAAGTTTTTACTTGCATATCGGCGTGGCAGGTTTTAGTGTGGGCTCCATTATCTACTCGTGCCTACAAATCGCCGAGTATTTCGACCTGTCCGGAGACTGTCAGATAATTATGGTCGCATTAAAACCTACTTTACGAATTTTATTCATGGTGGCACAAAGTGTTTTTATATTTTCCTACACAGATGTAAGATATAAATTTTCAAACTTATCCCAGTATTTATAAAAATATAAAAATTAGCAAGTAGCGTACACTTAAGTAGGTAAAACGTAACTCAAATATTATTCTTGCAACAAATCTTAATACTTGGAAACCGATCTAATTTCCGACGACTCAAAATAAAAAAGCATATACTTACCAAATGCAACCTTTGACTTGAATAGGTACATAAATAATTTTATCAACTTTTCAGATATTGGATCCAATGCGAGGAGTGGTCCTAGATAGATTCGGTTTGATGCATTTAATTGCTACAAATGTTTGTGAATGGCTGAACGTAATCATACAAGAGACGAGGGATGACATTATCGCTGTAGCTTACAACAGCCCACCTTTCATAAGATACACCGCCATTGCTGAACCAACGAAATCACCCTTTGCAACAAGAGATAAAAACTACTTATATGAAGATTACAACAGTACAAATATAAGCGAGAATACAACAATGGCCGCAGCTACTTGGAGTTGTAATATATCCAATATAATAACGCCCTTAATTAGATCCGCCAATCCGTACCTCAGGCCTTGCGGTGTTGAGTACAGCCTTCTTTGTTCGATCATTATAGTGGTGATTTGGAACGATATTTGCACCGTACCAGGATCGGTAAGGATGATTTTTTGTCGGTATTTCATTGAGCCTTTAATAGTATCTCGTAAGTCATGTTGTTTTTTTTAAATTGTATGTCACCGTTGTATTACAAAAGTGAATATAAATCGCACAAATATGATTTCATTGTCCGGCGCAGCGATGAAACTGAGTGGACACATTCAGCAATGCTAATTAAGTTTAACACGGCAGCGGAGATAGGAGAATGCAACACTCATTCAATTATACTTTCACGTTTCACGAAAAAAACATTTAAGTAAAAGAAATTGATTTATTCATTTGTGTAAAAAATATAAAGTCATCATAATCATGCATGTCATCACTTCTTAATTAAAACTGAAATCTAATTACAATTGTGACGTAGCTATTTGACGTGTCTTCTGCTTATATCATTTTTATAACAGAATGTAATATAATAAATTAATTTTAGAAACCTCTAAACGATGTCAATTCGAATGCGGTTTTCACGAAAGATGTGAAGCAATGCTGTGCTAGAGTTAAGTCCAACAATCATTTCTCAGTGGACTGCGGCAGCGCGCACAAAGGTCTTTTCATGGGCATAGCCGTTCTTGCAGGCACCATTGTAAGCCTCATGCTCTTCAATGGACTGTTCCAAAAGGACAAACATGTGGAACTCGCTTTATTACAGGTAACACAGAACTAATCGAAACATAATTTAACGGAATAATCCTTTCCGATCTTTTCTTTTAATTATGAAAAACAAAATGATTTAAATAAATATTTAATTACCATTTCCAGATCAATATATGGGAGACAGTTTTGTTTGTTATCATGACGATTGGTTCAGGTGCCTGTATACAGAGAATGCGTCTATTGACATTGCGTAAAATATCAACCACCATGCCTCTGGAACACGCTTTGCTCCTTGTCACACAATGTGGAGTCTACCTTTATTATCTCTTTCAAATCATAGGAGCCGGCTTCCTAATTCAAAGATATCCTGAGGGCCGACGAGCGACAAGGCAAGTTTACTTTTATTTTTTTTTACTTGAGTACAAAATTTACTAAGAGTATCATACTCATCATATATCAATTAAAATATATGTCCGCATGTCATTTAACAAACTCACTGAGGAAATTACATTTTGTTATTACTCCAATAAGTAACATTTTCCTATTCGTATTTTCACTATGTTTTTAGAATAATAGCACCGCTATGTGCAGTTATACAAAGTTCTTGCCAGTCTTTGCTGGTGCTAGACGCGTGGTCACGGCGATGCGCGGGCACAGGCGGCAGGCCCGGTCGGCAGCTGGTGACATTCCTCTTGGTCGGCAACTTTGCGCTGTGGCTGCTCAATCGTGTAAAGAACGCCAGAGCTGAATACCATCCCCTACAAGTAAGCTCAATTCGTTCGAAACTTGAGAACAATTTTCTTAACACATGACTAAGTAATCCTTCTTTTTTATTTATCTATTACAGATGGAGTTTTTTGGAGTATGGGCATGGACGTTAATTACGCATGTCTCAGTGCCACTTTTAGTTTGCTACAGATTTCAAGCTACAGTTTGCTTCTACGAAATATGGAAGAATTCGTATAAAACGAAAAGTCACACAAGCATTCGCGACGATAATGAATTTGAACTGAAAAATCATGTAGCATAATAAAATAAATTTCCTTCCTCATATATGTTTTTCTAATCCCGTTGGGCTGATCAGCTTAATCGGCCCAACGGGATTTTCGCCCGTACGCCCTTCGTCTCGCGCGTACCCTGTAGAAGGCTGAAAGGATTTTCTTGTATAGTTTTTTTTATTACTGGTTGGGCATTTATTTTATAAAACAGCAACACCGAATTGGACTTGAATACGACTGGCTGTCAAATTTACATCAAAGTTCAAAGCTGTCATTGTCAAATAACATCTATGAAATTACTAACAATTTATTAACATTTTAGGACCATAAAACAAGGTAATTATAAAAAACATGGCATCTGCAATGGATATTGACGAAGACGAAGTCGAAATGGCTTCTTCAAGCAGTAGCAAAGGAGATAAAAAGAGGTTCGAAGTAAAAAAGGTAAAGTCATCATTTGCGATCAATAATTTTCTTTGTTACTATCATTGTTTGTTTTTATAAAAACATTTTAACTCAGATTTAATTATAAAATTCTAACTTACAGTGGAACGCCGTTGCTTTGTGGGCTTGGGGTAAGTTTGAAACAAACGATTTTTTGTATAACCTATAAGATGTACTGTTAACGAAATTCTTTTAATTATTAAGTTACTTGCAGACATTGTGGTGGATAACTGCGCAATCTGTCGTAACCACATAATGGATCTTTGCATAGAATGTCAAGCAAATCAAGCATCTGCTACTAGTGAAGAATGCACAGTTGCTTGGGGAGTTTGCAATGTAAGTATATTAAGGTAGTAGTTAAGTAAAACAAAAACCGTTGGATTACATTTATTTTAATATCTTTTAACCTGAATCGACAACATTTATGATAAATAGTGTTTTAAATATGGTTAATTTTCTCTTCAAATGAATCATCACTGGTTAACATATTGTTCTTAAATACAAGCTTATATTTAGTCTAATATTGAATATTGTTTTCAGCATGCATTCCACTTCCATTGTATTTCACGTTGGCTCAAAACTCGACAAGTGTGTCCATTAGACAACAGAGAATGGGAGTTCCAAAAGTAAGTAAAAGGAAAAAAACAATATTGATTAAATTTTTTTATAACCATGTTCAAGGAAATTTTGGATTTTAATGATATAAAAGCTTTTTGATTGTCTATATTATAAATTTTAAATGGGTTTTTGTCTTTTTACAGGTATGGCCACTAATTCTTGCACACCACGCAACAATCTCTCACCTTAATAGTGGTCTCCAGTGTAATTTGGCGTAATGTGTAACTTTTGCATTAAGTTTTTTAATAAACCAACTGCGAGTACTAAATTTTTTTGTTATTAATTCTAACAATATATTTCATTGTAAACTGTAACAATTAAAATACCATAAAAACAGTAAATATTCAACTTGATTTCTTACCTTTAATTTTGCATTAAATAAGAACATTTTTTTGTGTGTCTGTGTCTCTTTATTCCTCTAATTGTGTAGTCCCATCCCTGAATTCCATTACCAATTTGTGTAAGTTTTGTCAACAAGGGACAATGAATAGAGATGTCTCAATAGACAATAAACAATTTTATTCAGCAATGGCTTCAGTAAGATCAGGAAATGATTTGACAAATACCAACATGGATAAAAGCTGTGGCAGTAGGTGATCAGCTTATTTATAGTTGGAAACATCCTGGATACAGTTCAGATTAGATACATGGTAAAAAGAGGAAATTGTTGGGAAAATTTTGCTGTAAAATTCACTTATCAGTAGCAATAAAATTGGTACATCGAGTATGAGATAGCTGTTCCTAAAAAGCCTAAAAAAAACTTCTTTAGTCTTACTCATACCTCAGGGTTTTAAAAAAAAATTGTAACAGGTCCTGTTCCATTCAATTGAATAATTGTTTATTTTTTATAATTATGATCCTTTAAAATGCTACAAACCAAAAGGTGTTATTTATACATTAGTATTAATTTTACTTTGATATTAACACATGAGGAATATTCATCACCAAAGGTTGAGTCAGGACTAGTATTTGTGTACACCATGAACAAGAATATACATTGTAAGAAATCTAAACAATTATTCCACACCAATCAAAATCATTTGTAGTGTCCTAACTCCTAATCAATACAATGGCTGTACAATGCGGCAGTGTCCAAGCTAATAAGTACCTATAACATGGAAAAACCATATTTTTAAAATTTTATTTATTATGTATTATTAATTTTTTTTTCCTAATTTTGTCATTTACATACCAACAAATGGAGATCGAATACTTCACTAAAAGTAACATTCGAGCCGGAATTACATATAATTCATAACATGAAGTCATGGGATCCATCAAAATACCTACATACTAGACATGCGAACTTATATTTATACAATCATACGAATTTATTATAACAATATGCCTGCATTTTAAATATTTACGATTTAAGTATTCCCTTTTAAAAGTACACATACAAATACACATGTAGTTGTGATCAATGAAATTTATTGTTCCTGCGCTTTGATGCGTTTTCATATTTTAAATGAAATAAGAAATTTCATAGATATATCAATGCTTTATATATACATTAGCAAATTTTAATGTGTATGAAAAATATTAAAGCTAATAACCAAAACCTAATTTCTACTATGTTTAAACAAGAAGAAATAATGTTAAGTGTTATTTAACTAAGCTGGTAAATAAGGCGTACATAAATCACAATTATTTTTCTAACTTGTGGTTATTACTGCTTTGTTTAGAAAAACATAATACTCATTAAAAAATTCATATCTAAAACTACGTGGGATAAAGTTATTATTGTAATACCTGTAGTGCAAGTCTCCTCAAAAATCTATCAGTCCTGGCCTAGGTCACATTAGCCTTCAAGAGGAACATATAAGTCCAAGTCAAAAAAAATTTAAACCCATAAACGAAGCAATAACCAATAACAATACAGCATATTTACAAATTATCAATATTTCTATCCTGTGATTTCTATTACAATACCTTAATATCTAATTAAATATAGAGCAATAAATTGCTTGTTAGACAGTTCCAGATATTACCATAAGTTTATTTATAAGCGTAAAATACATGGATCGCGTAACTCATACATGTGAAACTAGTAATCCCGGCCTATCACTATTACTACTACATACATTATTCATATTGTTACTGTAGTCTCCTGCATTTTATAACACCACAGTAATGTCAGTGGTACTAACTACAGACTTAAAGAGAAACAGAATGAAATATAACATCATCACTACTAATAGTAAAATGACAAAATTAACAAAATTTAAAAGGAAATGTTCAATTAAACTCCAAATAATGGAATTCTATCCACACATTAAAACAAACAAAAAAACGTACAAATAAATTCATTTCTGATTAATACATTTCACTAAAAGGTCAATTAGATAAAAACAAATGAGTGCTAATGATATAACACAATTTTACATATTTTATAATAAATATCTTGGAATTATCACTTTAATGAATCTGATGCCTATCACACAATATCCAAATATGAATTCACATCACAAAATAAATACTAGACGAAATAATCCTAGTCAGTATCAATTAAACTAATAATTGAATATAGCGGTGGAAAAAATAACTATAAGGTAGTTGCGGCTGTCAGTCTGCCGATATAGCATTTGGAATATTTATAGTTCGACTTTCGTTGCCGACAATCAACCGCAATCTTTTCATTGGGGGCAAAGGACGGATTGGACTATGTTTACGATGGCGTTCTTTTGACCGTCGCCGCTTTTTAAAACGGCGGGCTGTTTCAGGGTCTACACCCTCAAGACGCAAGACTTCATACTCTGGTTCGTCTGTTGTGCTACCACAATTCATTACTTCTTCTGCTGGGCTACGTTTCATTCTCAAAGTTAACTTTAAAGTTTTTCTTTGAGGTGGCGTACAGGGACATTCACTACTTTTATTTGAATTATCTGCAAGTCCCGACTCTGGTTCCTTCTTTACCTCTTCAGGCCTATGAGGAATATCAATTTTGTGTTTACTTATTATAGTATCTGTAGACTCACTTGGGTTTACATTTTCTCTATAGTCAAATATTTCACTTTTTATACATGTTTCATTGTCATTCACACATTCAACTTTGATCTGTTCTTTGTTATCTGAACTATCATAGCATTCTTTCTTTATTGTTAACATAGAAGTACAAGATTCAGCTCTTTCTAACAGAGATTCTTTTTTATCATTATTATTTTCTGGTTCTGTGTCTGTTTTACTGATGTTACTAGTTTCAGATTGATAATTCTCTTTAAAAATTTCATTGTCTAGTTCTTGTTTAATTTCTATTTTATCTATATCCGTTGCACTAGATGAGTCTGTGTCTGGTTTAAGAACACTATGATTTCTTCCAATTTTAACTTCTGAGCTACTCTTTGAACTATTTTTAACTTTTGTACAAGGGGATTGAGAGTCAATGAGACGTTTATGACTTCTTAGAACTATACCAGTATGAGAGTCACAACTGCTTCGTGAACTAGTTATACTGCAACACCGTGAAGGTTGTTCATGCGGCTGTGATGCAGTTGCAGTGGCAGTAGCAGAAACACCATTAGGAGCACGGCCACTATCTGCCCTTCGTCTTAAACGTTCACCTCTTCTAGAAGCTGAGGATTCTCTACTCCCTTGTGATTCTTTGTCACGAGCTCCATCAACAACATCTGCAATGCACCCCTGAGCTATTAACAATTCAGCATCATATTTTGTCAATCCTTTTTGCTTCATTTCCTTCATACTAAGAGGGGAAACAATATTAGAAACTTGTCTGTTTGATATTCGAGCCTTTTCAGGAGGTTTCCCATTTTCTGCTTTTTGTGTTAATTTGGCTTTTGTCCTATTTATTCTATTATCAGTTTCTCTAAATCTATATCTTGTAGATTCCTCATCATTGTGTGCATTCTTTACAGAAAATGCACCTTTGCCTCGTCTTTCACAAGTTTCACATTCACAATAGCAATTCCCATTGCCAAAAAAGTCTTCACCATAATAACAAGTAATTTCTTCTCCAACCTCTATATCTCTTAATACACGAACAAAAGCTTTGCCTCGATCTGTAGCTTCAAAAGTACATGTTGGTCTGCAATCATGATTAATGTATGCAGCTGGTCCAAGCCATAACTGAGCACAATTTTTTCTACAACTGTACATAACAGAAAAATCATTTTTTCCAGGATGTAGCAGTTGCTTTTCTTCTTCTTCAGTCATTTCAGCAATGCATCCAACAAGAAAGTCAATTCTTTCATGTTTAAAAAACTTCTTAGTTGTTGAAATTTTAGCCCCAACTCTACCTTCTAATGAATACCTATAACATGGTTCAATTACAAATCCAGCCTTTTTGTCAAAAACCCTCAGATAGCGATAAATCTGAAAATAAACATAACATTGAAATTAACAGTTAACAAAAAATTTGTAACAACAATAATGTTTTATTTACTAACATGTTCTCTAAACTTGTTTTGTTGATGCTTGTTTTTTGTGAAATGTCTTGGCATCCATTCTCCATTAGCCAATTTGTTATATGCTTTATTGTAATCCTGTGTTTGTATAAATTCTTTTATAATGCTTTTTAATTCCTCTTTATTGGTTTTTAATGGTCTGTAACGTATGTTCATCTTATGTGTTGTAATGCCGAGATATGGATCAACTATTAGAGCTGTTGCTAAGTCGTCGTAGTCCGAAAGCTCGCGCGGAGTCATACCCATCGGCTGCATTTTGTGAAGCACTTGCCTCCCTGGGTACGATGCCGACCCAACAACCATCCTGATTACCTAAACAAAGACGCGAAAGACTTCGTAAAAACAACATAACATTTACACATTTATAGCGTTGTTTTTGGAATTCTACATTGATATTATTTAATATACAATAGATGCGATCGAGTCCTTGCCTCATAAACAAGAGTTGTAAATACAGAAAATTGTAATTCTATAAAAGAGTATAATTTAAAAGGACAAATATGGCGGCCGAACACTAATCTTAAAAAATCGACACGTCAAATTTTCACATTGTTTTTCACGTAATTAAATACACTGATCACTAAAATATGTAGATTTCCTCAAAGAACAGACATTCAAATATCTTAAAAACTTACTTATTGCGTTAAAACAACTTCAAAGTCATATTTATTTCTAATAACAACTCTGCTATATCGAAAGCATTCGGACGCTAACAGATAGGTTATTAAACAAATTTATCAAAACAAAAACTCAGTTTTAAATTTGCATTTTATATTTCTATACATATAACTCAGATTAATAAGAAACAGCATTAACTATATTTGAAAATCATAAAGAAAAGCTGAAAAACAACCATGTTTTCGTACACTTCATTCATATGTTAATGTTTTCAAAGACTATTAAATACCGTTACTTGATTTTATTAAAAATAGTAAAATGTAATAAAACTATTAGAAAATTTTATGTAACTATTCACTAGCTTACTGTAAAACATTTACGATAAATAAAAATTATACATTATTAAATATTTTTTAAGTTATGCAAATCGTTTCATTGAAAATAATCGAAAGCGCTCTTCGTAAAACTAAACATTGTCTTTTCCTCTCAGTGTCAGTTACTATCAAAGAGTGTATAGACATAAATCATTTTCAACAATGACAAACCAAAAAACTTATAAAATATGACAAAACCTGGCTCTGTGCATTATGCAATACAATCAAGCTATTTAAATAGTTATGTCAAAATTGGACAATGTGTTTTGCAGTGCAAGTTATTTTATTTAGTAGTTTTTATTTTTATTTATTCAAAGAAATGGCTTGTCTCCAATTTAATCTTTGTCCAATAAATGTCAAATATACCAATTTCACCAATTTTATATACTCTTTGAATTTCACAATTCACAAAATTCAACAATTCAAATTGTGACATCTCTGTTGTTGGTTGTGTTATGTTCATTTCGTAAGTTTTTTCTTGTTTATTTTGTTAACTCTGATATCAAAATACGGTACAAAACATCGTGTGTAGTGTAGTGTGTAGTAGTAGAGGTTTTTTTTCTTATATTTTCGTTAAAAATATAAACGCGTGTTGTAGAACTTAGAAGATATCACTGGAATTTGATTAACACAATTTTAATTTTTTTTATAAACGAAGCGACAAACATTTCCGAAATTGTAGCTACGTAAACTCCTCACACTATTTTCGATAATAATTTATTAGTTAAGCAATAAAAAAAGAAATGGTTTTGTATTTTTTTAATTTCTTCCTTTCAGGTTTATCAAGAAAAACTAAGATGGCACACTCCTCGGAAAGTAAAGGCTTTAAAAGCGGAGCAATAGATTTTGTAGCTGGATCACTTGGTATGGATTTTATCTAATCCCTTGACTTAGTCAAAGACTTATAGTCTGTATAGTGTTTCACTTGTCAAATTTATAACAATCAAACAAAAAAACAAGTCATTGATAGACAACCTCCATAAGCAAGAAACTCGATAAGCGAGAAATATATTGCGATCCTTTGGCCTCTCGCTTATACAAGTTCTACTATACACATTATGCTATGAAACCCACATTTGCTAAATGATAAAATAGAGCGACAATAATATAGTGAACATTTTTTTCATTAGATATAGCGAAGTGACCACTATGTACAGCCATCCTAAATTGCAGATCCATTGCTTATCATTGATTAATGGACTGTGGGAAGCACAGAAAGAGGATATTTTCCCTTTCTCTCTCTCCCTTCCCTTCAATTACACAATTTCTCTACAATAATTGTAAAAACATAATTACCAATTATTGTTGCACCAGGTGGTGTGGCAGTGGTTTACGTTGGGCAACCATTGGATACAGTGAAAGTAAAGATGCAAACGTTCCCTCACCTATATAAAGGCATGTATGATTGTTTAAAACAGACACTCAAAAATGATGGCATAATCAGAGGGCTATATGCAGGGACCACACCGGCAATTATGGCCAATGTTGCAGAGAACTCTGTACTTTTTGCAGCATATGGCTATTGTCAAAAGTTTGTTTGTCATGTAACAGGTACCGAGGTAAACATTTTGTTTTGATTTTTTTTATGAATGAGGCGAAATTGGGCGAATTAGTGAAATATTTAATGATGTTATACAATTACGATCTTATACATGTCTGTTGTTTTTAAATCTACGATCTTAATCTCTCTCAATCGACTTAAGTTACATGATAACAAATTAAAGCAGCATTGGAGTCATGCTGGGTATTGTAGGCTTAAATAGAATATAATGTCTTCATTATTATTAATTTTAGGTCCTCTATATGTTTGTTTATTTTCTAAGTGAATAGATTGGCAGGACAATATTAAATTGGAGTGTCTTACGGTAGAATATGTTCATATTTTGTACATGTGTTGATTTGCGTTGCTGATAACGAAAAACCAATTCTTAAAGTTAAAGTTCTGTGTGTCTGTCTGCAAGGGGTTTGTTCCGAGTAATCTCTGGAACAGCTGAAACGATGCTGAAGCGGCTTTGACGGGAAGGTAGTAGGGAAGGAAGGTACTGATGCACGCGGGCATATTATAGGCTACTTTCTTTTAATTTTGTGCTGACAAAGTCGGGCGATCGCTAGTCTGTAATAGAAAACTGCAATCCGTGGAGATAACTTATTAGTTATCCAGCCTATTGGCATTCA
Organism: Papilio xuthus; assembly: GCF_000836235.2. Classification (NCBI taxonomy): domain Eukaryota; kingdom Metazoa; phylum Arthropoda; class Insecta; order Lepidoptera; family Papilionidae; genus Papilio; species Papilio xuthus. The sequence continues at coordinate 843,928 of NW_013532534.1, read as the reverse complement.
GGACTAATTAGGGGCATGATTCGCGTTTCATCTTTATATTTTTTAACTCTCTGTCTCGTCCGATTTGGGTGTGAACAGTAGAATGGCACTAATTGTAAAAGTCAGTGACCCTTTTATTTTGAATAATTAGTATTTGTAATAGTAATATGTTAGTTTGAATTGTAATTTGCAGGTCAAAAGTTGTTAATTGTTAAACAATTAACAATGGGTAATTCACAGTTTACTTTAAGTAGATTTTAGTATAGACATAAAAAGAAGACAGTCGATACTGGAGAGGGGTTATGAAGTTTTAAATTGGTTCATTTGTAAAGCAAAATATGTATAGATTTTATATTCCACATATTTCCCGCCATTTTTGGAATATTCTTATCAATGTTTAGTAAAAACAATGTTATTTCTCTACATTAATTACAATATTTTAGAGCACGGACCAGCTCTCCATGGTGGGTAACGCAACAGCGGGTTTTCTGGCTGCTTTCTTCTCATCATTCCCTCTGTGTCCGACTGAACTGATCAAGTGCCAACTTCAAGCTATGAGAGAGGTCAACATGCAAGGCTCCCAAACAGCTGTATGATGAATTTTGGGTATTTTATTAAACATGTCATTATTCTGAATTCTTAAAAGCTCAATTTTTTCTATTATAAAATAACTTTCTTGTTTTTCTTGCGACAATTTAGTTATCGCAAGCGCTAGATTTTTTAATTTTAGATTAGATTAAAGTTTTAATTTTATGGGCTCTGAATGTACTGCAATTTCTTTAATTTTTTTATTGATATATTTTTCTATTTCAAGTGAACGTCTTTGTAAAATAATCTATTAATAATATTAAATATTTGCTTAGTAATAGTTTTATGCCGACAATAACCTTTTTTATATAACTCGAGTAGCTAACGTTAATTTTATTAAACTACGAATGTATCTGCACTATCACTGCCTTGAGATAAATGTACGCGATATCAAGGGCAGATTACAGTTAATAGTTGTATTAATTTTAGATAACGCCACTACAGCTGTCTCAACAAATATTCAAGCAATATGGTATACAAGGTCTGTTCAGAGGTCTGGTACCGACCATTATGAGAGAGATGCCCGGGTATTTCTTCTTTTTCGGAGGATATGAAGGTTCGAAAGATTTTGTTAACTACTTAGTTCAACCGATATATCCGACTATGAATATTTATAATGTTTCGGATGATGCGCGATGAGTAGATTCGCAACTAATTGTATCTCTGTCTTATTATCTACAATTCCATTCATTTTTTGATCCGATTGCTCGTTTCCCCTTTACACATTAAAATAGCAAAGACAACAATGTTTTTTTTAATTTTAAAGCTTTTAAGCATGTAAAAAACTTTTTATTTTAAGGTACAAGAGAATTGTTAGCAAAGCCGGGACAATCGAAGGATGACATAGGTTTTGTAAAAACCATGATCGCCGGAGCAGTAGGCGGCTGTGTTCTCTGGACTGTTATCTTTCCCTCCGATGTCATCAAGTCGCGTGTTCAAATATCAAACAAAAAATTAAAGTTCCTAACAGTCGGCTATGAGATTGTAAAGAAAGAAGGTAAGATATATTTAAATTAATTAATAAAACTATAACAATATACTAATATGTTTACACTCAGGTATCATCCGAAGTAAAATATTCGAATGTATTTAGTTTATGATGGCCTTCAAGTCGCCAATAATAAATAGTGCGAGTTACTTCGGAAAAACCATTTTGATTATAAACATACAACAGTAAAGAACTCTATTTCCTTTGATAGTCTAGTTCAATAGCTATTTGACATATGTTTTGAATCGAATGTTTATCGGAATAACGTAGACAACTCATGCTTACGTTATACTGATAACCTTTTAACCGATGGTTCCTGAGACCAAATTCTCTGTATAAAAAAATATTGTCAACCCTGTCATTATCTTTGACAATATAGAGATAATAATATCATTATGTTTTAATTGGCCTCAGAAACGCAAAGTATGTTCATAACATGTTTAACTGTTAGTAAGTCTGGTTATAGTCTGTCTGGAAAAGTTAATTATGCACTAACCGGTTTCTCATGCAATTTCCTCATAGAAATCGAGATACTTGTAACTACCTTGAATAAGATCGATCGTAATAGTAGCCTGGTTAAGATAAATCAAAATATCCTTTGATAACCTGAGTTTTATTCTAATAAAAACACCTAATTCAACGAGATTTGTCTAGTAATAATAATTTCAAATATTGTTACGAAGATGTCACACTTAAAGTTGTGATACAAATTTTAAAAATCTTGATTGCAATAAGCAATTTGATGTGTACAAAATAATCTATACGTGAATTTATTTAAATGTTATGTTTTTAGGTTTTCTAGCACTTTACAATGGATTAAAACCTACGCTAATAAGGACAGTACCGGCGACAGCTGCGTTGTTTGTGGTGTACGAATATTCCAAGAAATTTATGCACCAATCATTTGGGGATTAATTATTAGCTTTTATGCGATACTTATAAATACTCTGTACAGCATTTGGGAATAGTTATAATTTTTTAATCGTAATTTCTGCCAAATAGTACAACAGTATACTGTTGTCTCTCTTTTTTTCAAAGATAATGAAAAGCCTTACGTATCGGTCAACTCGCGGTAATGTTGATAATTACTTAAGAGAATAATAATGTATTTTAAATCAAAAAAAATGTTATATTTTTTGTTGTAAAATTTTTATGACATGTTAAAATATACTATTATTATTACTCGTGTTTTATTTTTCTTTTGTCCAATCGAAAAGGAAGGTCTTGACTATAATGAGGTTATCTGGATTATCTTTTCTTGCGACATTTATTGCGCATTGCTGCTATTTTTAGTATTCATTTTATTCTGCCCAGTTTAATATGTATTACAATTAAAATAAACAAAGGATCATATAGAAATAATGATCACATTTACATGATTTAAGGAAGAACATTGTGTTAAATCTCAGTAATGCCGTATAATAGTAAACAAAAATTATGATGAAATTATGCACTGCGTTTATAATGTTGAGATTATCTAAATACCACGAGATTATTCGATATTTTTTTATATCATATAGATATGTAATTATTTCGATTTAAATAGTGTCATGTATTTTGCCTACAGGGGGCCGTTATCCTAAGTACTATATCATCGCTTATCTATCTATCAATTAATGTTATATTTCATACTTTACAAATAAAAGTCAATGTGAGGAACTTCCTGTTGGATCAGAAAAGTAAAATGCCACAAAATTTAAAGTCAGTTGTACAGCATAAGTACGAAAAAGAGGGATGTGAATTGAGAGCACGAAATAAACGCTGTAGTTTTTGTCTCAATCGTGATGCATATGGGTTATTTTACGAATACGTACTATACCATTTCAATGTTATAAATTCCAGCTATTGCGAAATGCAATCTTCTTGATAAAAACTTCTTTTCAATATTTTTATTGTAAGTTATTTAAATGTCTTAAATTTTCAATTTAACACTGGGATATCCGAATCAAAAGCGTATATTAAAAATGTACAAAATTGCGGAAAATCATCTTTTTAAAGCAGATCTTAATATTCTGTGCCAAGCTAAGAGCGAAGACAATTCTTGTCATTCATTTCGAGCAATTATTATAATTGACTTTCATACTACCTTAATATTTACTTTGAATAATGGCATCCGATGAATTTCAAATTCAAAATATTTACCGTTATTCTAGAAAATCTTTCAGAAATCATCAGAACCCTATAGATAACTACGCACCGAGCCCAAGGGAAGACGCAGATTCTGACGCGGCCGATTCATCGCCTAGAAACGACATAAGATTTGATGAAATAAGGCTCGCCACTGCCGGCTGCAGTTGCGACCTAGACCCTGAAGCTGAAATAGCCAATATTCTTCATAAAAAATGTCCAGTCATCGCCTTGGCCCAGCAACAACTTCAAAAGCTTTTAGACGAAACAGATAGATTTCTTTGCGATAACGCGCGGTTGAATTATAAGTAAGTTACATTGCCTAAATGCAAAGTAGTTAAGATATTTTTTTAACTGTCGTCTTATCGATCGGAGACCACGACCTCACAGAATATTATGTGTATAGTAACGCTATATTTTTTCTGATTAGTTTCATCTGATTCTTACCAATAACATGGTTAGTCAACCAGCACTCTGTTGTCCTACAACTCTTGATTTGATTTACCAAGAGGAATATTAATATCTCTGTCGTTTCAGATCTCCCTACGATGTTGTTTGCTTATGCAAAGAAACTTTAATGAACTTGAACAAATGGGAATATATAATAATGATTTTACTTGTGTCAGCATTCCTCTTTGGTCTAATCATAGGGGCAGCTTCTTGTAAGTCTCAGCATGGCAAATTTAATAGCCATTTATTGACGTGCATAGATAATTTACTCACTTTTGATGCTTACACTACTGATAAAAGTTTTCGCGCTATAACATAATCCATACAATTTTTAATTAAGACATACAAACAGAATAAGTTTGTTTTTTAAGAGTTACCTGTTGTATTGAATGACATATTTTTTTATTTTGTTCATTAGTTATTATTTATATTTGGGAATAAAATATTGGTAAGATTAATGTTTGATTTTCAGCTAAAAATCAGTCTTGTAAATGTACAGTCAGCTGTATAAAAAGTATACCTTTACTAACCTTTATAGGCCTTCGGATTATAAAAAAGCACTTGCATGTATTTATGGTCAGAACCATACTTATAGATATGTGCATACATGTAATTGAAACCAAATGCATAAACAAGAATTTAGGCATAATTAGCTTAGATTTAAAACTTTTTTAAAGTAAACATAATTAAGCAGCTGACTGTACCTACGAAAATCATTGCTTTAAACTTTCTTGTAGGTGCTAATTAACCTGTAATTAGTATAGAGAAGAACCAACTTTACAGCAAATATCATAAGTAAAACTTTATAATAAATGACATCCCTTAGTGACCACTTAACAAACTCTTATTTACACTATCCAACAATGGATTTGAAAGCGGGACTGGAATAATGTAATGTAGGCTTTACTGTAAAATAAATCGAAATTTAATAGACAAGCAATTTTTCATGTGAGATCTCTACAAATAAAGATTACTCGTATTTACAAACATCATAAGTTAAAAATATATGTTATATTGTTGTTCATTACTAGACATAAATCTAATGCTGAGAGTGCATATGTGAACCAGTATTATAGGTTTCAAAGATCTTGGAGGTTCAGATTATAACATAATTCTAGGTCCAGCACGGCATCAGAGGATGCAGCAGTTCGCAATGTATTAAATACTGTGTTCCATTGCAATGTGATAAGAACTTTGCCTGCTTCAAATTACAGTAACCCAGTAGCATACAAAATTAGAACTGGAATTCAACTAGCATAATGTAGACATTAACTAGTGCCATTAAGCATTCCAGTTCCTGAAATTGAAATGGCTGTCTAGTTTGATTCGAGTTCAGCTATTCCCACACAACTGGAATAATGTAGACAGAAATATCAGTGTCAGGTTTTATGTGGACTGCAAATTGGAAGTAAAAGCCTAGAGAATGAAAAATCTATCAAAGTTTTTTATCGCTTTTCGATTTTGAATACAAATGTATTCTGTACTAAATTTTGTGTAGGTTTATAAAGTAATTTCAACTGCTTTTTGGAACTCACTGTCGCAGAGTGGATGATTCAACAGCTTTTATTGGCCTCATCATTTAAACACTATCAATGGTCATAGCAGTCTAGTTCAACACAATTTGGTTATTTTACTGTAATTTTATCAACCAGGCACTAGTGTTATAAAAGTTTTAAAAACTAGCAGTAGAAAATAAATTATAAACAAGTAAAAATTTAAGAGACTTCATTGAAAGACATGTTTAATTATTTTCTTACATTGGTATTGTTACAAAGCAGTGTGACGAATACATATACTTAAATAAAAAGATAAGCTATATTTGTTGCACAAAGATAATTATGGATAATTTAGACTTTCATACACTTAGTAATTTAAAACTGAATGAAATATTTATAACACAATGTCTTTTATACATTGTATATTAGTCTAATATGCCTTGTAATATAACAACAATCATCACTATTACATGGAATTTTCAGTATTTATTTTTAACATAAATAATACTAAGTTTTAGATTAATCCAAAAGACTAACCTGGGACTTATATACTTTAAATAAATTAACAACCATCAGGTTTATTTTTCCTCACACCATTCATTCTCCTTGCGGACCTGCTCTTCCTCAGCAGCTGTGAAATCATTCTTAATATTAAAGGTTTTACGAATCTCTTCAGGTGTCTTACCCTTGATCATATTTGCTACAGTTTTACATGTCACATCCAACAAGCCCTTAATGTCAAGGTAATTAGCGGCCAATATTAATTCAAACAATGTGCCTTGGTCAACTTTTAAAAAGTCCGCATCCCAGGATGAAATATCATCGGTGCGTTTTTCTTTGTTCTCATCGTCCTCTGGCAATGGAGGGTCATCTTTGTGATAGGTTGCCCACTGAATAACCTTTTTGAGAATCGCAGAATTGACGTTTGGTAGAGGCACGACTTCCTCTTCGTCATCATCCATGCCCAAATCTTCCAACATCGTCTTTATTGTTACAGAACATTTTGCGATCTCAACATCCACGTCAAAAATTTCGTTATCGGATGATTGAAGTTTAATTACAGGCATCTAAAAAGAAAATTAATATTAAATTTATAGGACGCCATTTTCATAAAATATAAATAGGAGCTCAGGGTACGGGTACCTTAAACCTCATCCAGGTTATAAGGTAAAACATATAAATAGGCAGAAACGAATTATTTACCTTAATCTATAAGTTGCTGCTGCGTATTTTGAAACCTTTGAATTTAAATCTGTATTAAATCGAGAAAGATCGACTATTATAGTTCCAATCAAATCAAAAACAATACTCAGCTCACTTCACAGGTTTTTAATTTTTTATTTTTGTACAACCACGGATACAGTGTTACCATGTACCTGTTTTTCTAAAATTACCAAAATTTACTAAAAACAGATTTTTTATTGCCATGTGTTATAAAGTTAACACAGTGAATCCAGAGATTTTTTTTAAGTTACTATTATAGGCCCTCAATATTTTTTTAGGTCAAGATCTTTTCGTTTAAAAAGTAATCCAAACTAAACAGCTTGATATGTGGGTTTGTCTTGTTTTATGGCGTTAAACTTGTTTAGGTAAATCATATGAGTTAAGAAATAATAACTTCATGATTTACCAGCTAATGGGATGTCTAGAAGGAACTTTCCCTACCTAATGTTCATATCATTTTAAAAGCCTAGCCAATTGATTTCAAATTTGTGTAGTCGAATTAGGGAATAGAATTTAAAAGACAACTGGTCAGATTCAATACACCATATATTCATATAATAACTTGTTCTCTACTACGATACATGCTTTCTATTAAACATTTGGTAAATACAATTTTGAAGGAACATATCTAAACTTATGTAGGTACTTCTAAATACCTACAACTACAATGATCTACTTTTTGGCACAAATCACTATTTCAAATTACGTAGAAAAGGCATGAATATTCTTTTCGAAACTCGCTACACGTTATATAATTCCGAAATATAAAATAGGTATTTATAATAGCTATTTCATTTCGCGCTATTTAAAATTATATATTTATTTGCATTAATTTGGCATTAAATAAGTATACATTGCACATATTTAGTTTTGCGCTATTTTCTTGTATTATTCTATACAATTTTATAACAAAATAAAAATAACAAGTCTTAAATTCATCAATTGCTTTGCAACCAGATCATTAACATGAAATAATCATTAAGACAAACAATGTTTCAATACAAATGAAACATATGTTTTTAAACAAAATACACTTATAATCTAATACACAATAAAACCTGTATTGTAAATTATAAATAAGATTACTTAAAAGGAATACTTGTATCATAAAATTTCTCAAAAAAAACCATTGTAAATACATACTAAAAATAGATTATTTAAATTAAATCACATTATATTGTACTATAATTTGTAAACACAGTTATATATAAAAAGTAATTCTTCACTGATAACTATGATTTTTATTAAGATTGGGCCACTTAGATTATAGTATGGAAAATATTCAAGAAAAATATTAATCTTCACTAAACTACTATATAAGCAATAATCACTATATGCATAGTACACATGTAAAGCTTTTTATTATCAACATAGCACCTATTCTAATAGGAAATATACTAACATACAATAAATGTAAACAATTTATAATAAACTTTTACATCATTATAATAATCATATTATATTCTTAAAATATAATCAGATATACCAGTTTGCCTTGCCAAAGTCGTTATTTTTTATCATGGAAATACATTTTATATTAATTCATATTTTCAAGTCTCTCCTTCAGACGGAAATACACTTTGAGACTGGGTCGAAGTAGTGTGAATAACATGACCAAAAGTACCAAAATCATACTTGTATATCTTAATATTTCACCAAAGGACCACCAGCGTGATAAAGTACCAAGTAAGATAGTGATTATTCCCAAAGTAAAGGTCAACAGGCCGGCACTTGCATGTAATAGTTTTGTGTAAATTGGTGCAATGTAGTCCTTTAGCTTCAAACTGTAAAGAGCAGTAACACCTCCCAAAGATGTTATACACATAAAAACTAAAGAGGCTATACCGAACTTTGCATGTAAGGTGACAAAGTGTGATTTCTCATTGATAATTTTGTTTGCAAATATTACAAAAAACCCAGTAAGTATAATAATGAGAGCTAACATTTGTATAAGCCAGTGACGTGCACTACGGAGACGAATCGGCATCCATTCAGTTGCAAAATCTCCCGGAGTTATTGCATTTATTGCAGATGACATTAGTATGATCCACTGGAATAAAAAATGTTAGTTATAATTTAATAATATTTTTTAATTAAATTTAATCTTTATGATTTCCTAGCACTATATGTTGTAACAAGCAATTAATTGCATTTTGAATTCACAATGTTCACCTATGACTTTTTTATTTCTACCTTGGATTAACAATATTGTTACAATGGAAGTAAATGGTTCCTTTTAAAACTATTGTTACATGTACAGGCTGATGTCAGTGCAAAAAGTTAAATAATGCATTATTTAAATAGTGTAAGATCAAACAAATGATACACATTATTTGTACTTACCCCTAAAGACATCAGGGTAGGGTGAAATGAGAATAAAGTAACACCATCTTTAAAACAGCAATAAAGTATGATAGCATTGAACAGCAGAGCACAGAAGTTGCTAACTAGATTTAAGAAGCTTGGTGACGATGCTGAATTCGGTGCTACTAGATTCGAAGTTTCTGATGTTCTTTCTACTGGTGGCATGTCTGTTAAGTTCGTTGTACTATTGGCGTCAACTGGGTCCATTAGCGAACTACGTACAATAAACCTGCGTAGTGTTTATAATGTACGGATATGATTTTAGTTTAAAAGCAATATGAATTAAATGTAATGATATTATGTGATAATTTTATATAAAAATACAACTACGACGCAACAAGTCGCCGACAAATACTGAGGCAAAAATTATTAACAAAATGAACTCAAAACTACTTAAAACACTATATGCACTCAAACAAACAAAAACCTATGAAGAATTTGTTAAAACACCATTGTTTTCTGTGATTATTAATAGTAGGTCACTATCGGGGCAAGCAATGAGTCGGGTATTGGTAAGTTAAATTATTATTGATTTTTATCCTGTCCTGACTTTGGTGACATCACATGAGGGATGACGTTTGGATGACATTGACAATTGACATGGAAGCGTCGATTGGTGCTTGGCTATCTAAGAAACTGTTTGATGATTGGTTGGATGTCTTTAAAGATCAAGTAAATCAAAGAGCAAATAAGTTGAAAAACATAAAGATTTAAGGTAGAGTCAGCAAAAAGAATTTGAGAGAATTACGCAAAGAGTATATAATTAGAATTACGCTTGAATTGCACACTGCTCCGAGAAATATTCGCTGTTCTTTACCAAATAAGTTAAATATAATATGATATTTTGTTATATCTCTATACCACTACTTTAACTTTAAAGTACTTTATAATTATACTTATTTTTAATTAAAAATACCTATAACTTATTTATAAATAAATTAAATCAAAATCCTACTACAATTTATATGTTTAGGAATCAGTATTAAAAGTATTATAGTTAAGATTTATTAATTACGTAACAGGTTTACTGTGACTTTAGATGTAAAAACACAAACTGCACTAAGTTCATGTCGCAAACGCAATATCAGCATATTTGTTTTCATTCTATCTCACTTTACCATATACTATTAAACAAGGAGGACAAGAACTTCAACATGTTTTGACTTGTCCGTAAATATCGGAAAGCAGGTTGTTTTCTTTTTTTATTTTGGAAAATAAAGTTGTTGCTGACAGTAACCAATTGTCATTTGTTAAGAGATTTGTATTGGAGGTGGTCGTGTGAGAAGTTTTTTTCAATCGTGATTCGTTATATTACATCCTCGCATTGAATTGCACTGTTTAATTATTTTATAATCACATTTTAATACTTTTAAGTGACTGTGTTGTGTTTTGGTTGGTGTTTGTCCCATAGTTGTTCGTTTGTTTCGCTGGAAAATAATTAAAAATGACACAGTAAGTACTTTTATAATAAGTTTAGAATCTAGTACTTAACAATTTTACTTTAAACATATGAAAGTAAATTTTTTTGTAATGATTTTAGTTTAACTTCTACTACAATCTTGTATTAACATGTATGAACGTGATTTTTCCTGAAATGTTTGACATTTTTTTAATTATTTTTTTATTTAAAGTGCAATTACATGCGGTCTTCTTTAACTCGTAAATATTCAGATCGAGCAAGAGCTTTACACTTTACTGTTTATAACATTTATGATTACATTGGAAATGATACAAAATATATAATATGGAGTATTTTCTCCATTCCTATTATAAATTCAAACTAATAAAACTTAGGTTCTTGTCAAAGAAGTGTATTTATTTTATTCCTGTAAGGCTAACCATTGGTTTCTGAGACCAAAATCTTTGAATAAAAATATAACACATAAGAAACCCTATTGGCACAGTGTTAGGTCATTGTTAAAGATTTTAAGTTACTAATTTTTTTATCTATTTATTTACAACATAGAAAACTTACAGCTATATTAATCTCAAGTAGTAAGCCCAGGTTTAAATTATATATTTCGTTTTTTTTAATATAGTTACTTTTTCTGTCTCTAAAAATAAGTTTCAGTATATTTATGTTTATATTTAATGTATATAGATTTAATCTAATTATTTAAAGACCTATGTTGTTTTAATTTACAACATACACAATCACTGTTTACAGCTTCCCACCATTTCGCATCCATATTTTTTTTAATTTTACAAATGTATTTTTAATTTCAACTACTGTACTCCTGTGTTGCATTACTTCAAATTATTGGAGAATTTATTATCCAATATGCCTAATGTTCTATGCAAAGTAAATATAGAAACTTGCTGTCCAAATAACAGTTGTAATTGCTTATTTTGTGGAAAAAGCTAATTAAGTAATCAATACCACTACTATAGTAATCAAATTTTATGAAAAAAATATATGAGAGTTATAATCATACTTTTGGTTGACAAGGTGTTGTGTAAGTACCTTCATTATTATATTTCAATCAATCAAGAATAAAGGTTTCATGATTTGTATATTCCAAAGTCAGCACATAAATAATTGCAATGCATCAATATTTTTTTCATATCTTTCTTTAAAATCTAGTCCTTAACACTAATATGATAGAACCCTTTTTTATCTTACTACCAGTTTAAAAAAAGAACTAAGGTGGTTATAATAGTGACACATTTTCTTTTAATATCTTCAAATTAAATTCAAATACATATGCTTATTTGTAGGAGATTAGTAGAGATAAATGTGATTGCTTTAAAGCAATCACTTGCTTTCAATCATAACACCTGGTTTACATTGTTCAAGTCCAGCTGTGAAATTCAGCACTGGATTACAAATGGAAAAATGTAAACAACACTGGAATACCCTGTGTGGGATGGGATATCTTCATATTTGTTTTTCAAAATGAATGAAATGGATGGCAATATGTTATTATACAAGTGTATCAACAGTGGAAACTAAATTATATTGTTGATTACACCATTCATGCGTTGATTTTCCAAAAATTAGAGCCTCATTGGGGTTGATTGCTTTGATAATTTTACACATTTATATAGCCTCATGAAGTTTTGTTGCATTTATCTTATTGTTTTGTTTATTTTTTTGCATATTATGTAAATTTTGTGTGTGACCAGTTTATTAAAATAATATAGATAACATCCTTTTAAAAAAATCTATTTTTATTATGGTGCTATTTAATTTTTACTAATTTAATTTTCCACCTGCAACAGTATATAATTATTGCGTCATAATATTATATTGTGGACCAATGATCCCTCCCCTCTCCTTAACCTGCGCGCGCGCGCTATCGAAATATTTATGTTTGTTCGTATATAGTTCGGGGCGATCGGCTATGTTCGTAACAAGCCGTGCTAGGCACGACGACCGGGCGAAGGCATGAGTCACCGCGTATTCCCTAGCCGAGAGAAAAAAAAGGACCACATCTCGAGATTGAAAGCAAAAACCGGATTAGGGTATTTTCGCCCGATCGCTAACAATTTATATGCCTCCATGCCGTGCTTTTATTGAACAACTTGAAAGAGGAGGATGCAGTTTTTTTGTTGTTATTTTATAGGTTTTTGACACATCACCATACCTCAATGGTATTTCGGTAATGATTGTATAAGTTTTTGTTTTTAATCGTTAATTTTATTTAGTAATGGGTCATATTTTAGGTAGTTAATAGTACTCCTTTGAGAAAGATGACAATTTTATTTCATTACTTCAATCAGAATTAATAGGCAATAATAATGAAAAATTAAGAATGTCGGTAACTGAACAACACTGGTTAACTAAACTACACACGGTAAATTATCTAAACTTACGCTGATGTTTGAATTTTTGACCTCTGTGTGTGTATTAGTAAAAATGTTAGAAAGTCCTACTTTCAATATCCATTATAGATTCATTCGATCAACAGTATACAAACACTAAAATATAGTTGATCTCAAGGTTACAGATGAATACGTTGTTTAGGAATATGTGATATTCGTTATGTTTGCCTCCCACATCGATATTTGTTCAAGCAATAATAAGTACGCGTAGCTTCAAGGTTATTGGCAAGTCATCTCCGACACTACGAGGTGGCATAATAAGCATAATATCTAACAATTTACATGACTACATATGTGTAACAATAGAGTTATGTAGATTCTATTTGTATCTCTATACTTTACACTTTATATATTGGGTTGTCCGAAAACTTCGTGCCGATTTTTAAGGAAAATTGAAATCCAGCTCATTAAAATGTTGGTAAACTTTTATTTAATTATTATATACCATACTTTCATGAAATTTCCAAACAATCGACATCATCATTACCTACATAATTCATCTTGAATTAGGTTAGTTTTTATTGTTTTAAAATGATTAATTTCAAAACATTTTAATAAACTGAAATATATTTTTTATAGTTCATGAACAAATAGCACCTGAAACAGGTAGTTACTTGTCAACGCGCGGTGTGACCCTTTATTCATATTAATATGAAGTATTATTCGTCCATGATCGCAGGTAAATAGGGACACTCGCCTGCTTGTAATTATAACATGTCCCAACTTGTACGGACCCAATAGTTTCTGCCTGCTGCATTCCCGCTCTTTATATTATCGGGACAATACTGAATTGTTGCGTTTTAAAATGTTTTTGAGTGTTGTATTATCATGGTAAGTAGGTACCTAGGTATTATGCGAATTATAAGTTGCATTACATTATGATTATTTAATTATTAACATAGGTTTTTTAATTAGATTTTCCTTATGTCGAAGTAGATTCTCTAATATAGTTATAGTAGTTGTAACATAGCAATCGAAACATAAAACTTTATAAAAATCGTTTACGATAAAAAAATAGAGTCCTATATTATAGCGGCCTTAGGCGACCTATTGTCGACCTGATGGACACGAGCCAAACAGAACTCAGAGACAGCAAACAACAACAAACTCTGAATTGATAATCTTGTAATTTTAGATTATGTATTATAAACATAATTTAATATCTGTATTTGTTTAGGATACATTACAAACTACAATACTTCGTTATCTTTCATTCGATTGATTCTTGGAACTCGATACGAACGTATAAACAAACCTCACCGCTGAAACCTTTGTCATCGTTATTACGACTTAAAATTTATCTCAACATCATAACTTTATAATCGTTTTCATTTATGGATGCATAATTATTTTAGTTATTAATCACAGCTTTCGACGGCAGTGATTGCATCATCCACCGCTTTAGTCCCGAGCTTCGCGTAAAGGACACGTGTGGATTTAGTTTAGAATAAATTAAAATAGTGCTGTGAATAAGCAGATCGACGACTCGTTGTTGGGCCTGCTTCCTCGCGCGCGTTCGCGACTATTTATCTCCCTCCTACTTTATTGTCTTAGTCTTTTTGTGCACCTCAACTTGAGTTTCAATTATTTGTGTTTTCCTTTTATTGAATTAGCTACTCCGTGCTATTTGTTACTTAAAGCTCGTTGCACTCTATGCACTTTATATTGTCTATTGTAAGTAACAATAACACTACATACATAGTTTTTCTCTTCTCGTCGTCTCTTTTTAAATTAAATTGTCTCGTAAACACACTATTGTGGTTATGGATCCGTAGGTGCTTTGGCAAATGTCGTTCTTAGAAAAATACAATGACGAATTGGATTTGCCTTTACTGATAATTTTATTGTACCAAGGCGAAGGTTAGAGATGAGTGTTGGTGGATATGGATGTCCTCGCCAGAATGCGATTGCATTGACTCATGTACCGTCATGCAGGTACAGCGTTTGAACTTGAATGACGCAGAAGACAATTATCAATTGCGGTTTTTGTGGAAACACTAATTGTTGTTGATCTTGCAATTAATTCTGTATATTCTTTTTTTATTTTGAAAAGTGAATTAATCAAACAAAGAATGGAAACAGAATTAGCGTTCAATGAAGTGATTTATTATATTATATAATTTAATAACTTTTTTTTGGAAGGCAACGCAATTTAATTGAGAGTAGTATGTCATATTCAGGTCATTATCACTAGCACACTCGACTTAATAACCGTGAGAATCGACATATGTTTCGCATTAATTTAATATAAACACAATGTTTACTCTAACATGCAACCGTTAACGTTACTAATTATCCAACCACATATTACGTACCATTTAATCAATACGCATAATTGCAATTAATGCAACAACATAATAGGCTGTAATAAACATCGCTACAAAACTCGCACTGAGGGTGAGATAAGGTGCAGCCGACATTGAAGACCAGGGTAATGTCATATCGCCTAATTGACGTCATCATAATTTCTATCGTAACTACCTACATATAAAAAATATAGTGTACCGTTTGTTTGTCTATTGATTACTTTTCTAATAATGTATAAGTTTGTAAATAGAAGCTTACTTTATAGTTTCTACTTTATTTTACAAGATGTGTCTTATCATGGGAGATATGATTTCTTTGTTAATACGCGCAACTGCGATGCGTTTTTCCACATTAGTTTGACCTTAGCATATGCGTCACTTAATTGCGTTGTTTATTTACCCAACTACAAAGCTTTGTTATCAGTGTGAAATGATTTAATATCAATTGTTTATCAGAGTTTTATTTGAATGTAAACATTGACTTAAACCGATGGTAATAAAATTTTCGTAACGTTTTAGGATCAATTGCATTTTGCAATAAATATAAACGCACACGTCATCTCTGGTCTGTTAATTATTTCGCTTCAGTGTAGAATTTTTGCGCGAATAATATCAGTTGCATGCACCGATCTCGATAGAATGGAGATAAGCCGGTTGGTAGCTCTGGCGGCGGCGACCGGTAATGTTTTACAATGAGTCATCTTTCCACTCGTGCGCACTTGTTGCACTAGACTTGTTTGCAAAAATATCTTTTATCCATAACGAATATTCTCGAAGTTAATGAAAGTATTATGCATATGAAATGAGATTCTTTAGGAGCTGTATAATATTAAGTTTAAAATTTGATATAACTCCTTATTTGTTTGTCCTTTGTTAAAGTTGTACTTGTTAATTATTGCTTTAAACCCAACCCTTTCGACTCCGTTAAAATAATAAATTGTCAAAGTAACGTTCATGTCATTCATTTTTTTTTGTTTTGTCTCAGGGCACTAGCGGCGCTGGCCGCTGTGTGCCTGTGCCTGGCCGGGGGAGAGGCGCAGCCGACTGGCTGCAGCCTCGGCATCCACTACTGCCCCGAAGGCTTCTACTGCGAGCCCGACCTGCTTTACTGCCGCAAGTGCCTGCGTTGCGAGGACTTAAAGCGCGAATCGCTGCCCTCTCAGTCCTCCTGCATCAAATCTGTCTCTGATTGCGGACCTTGCTATAAAGGGTAAGTTTCATAAATATTTAAGACTTGCGGACACAATTTCGATGACCAATGCCTTAGAATTTGCGTGAGCACTTTAAGTTAAGCTTTCATGTAATCGCTTTTAACATTTCATATAGGTGTAGCCAAAGGACTGATCTTACCGTTAGTACGGTATTTAAATCAAATATAACAATTGTTTTATTTTTATCCATTCATGGTGTTTCATGTTGTTAGATTGGTGATCGATCACCGTGGCGACGTTAACTCGGCATGTGTGCCGCGCGGTGAGCAGGGCCCTGGGGCAGGCGCGAGTGAGGCGGAGGGCTTCCCAGTTTATGGATGGGTTCTGGTGACGCTGCTTTGCCTGCTTCTCCTGCTGTTGTTCGGTGGCATCGTGTGGTACGTCCTCAAGCACCCAGATACTCTGAAGATTCTGGCCTGTGAGTACCGCCCCTACTATTATTTCCGTAAAGAGATTTTTTGAAAAGTTAACATTTAGCCATAGATTAGATTAGTCGACAAACTTTTGCTAGTGGTTTACAAAAATTTGCACTATGTATTTATGTAAGCTCACTAGTAATGTGACTGTGTTGTCTTGATTTTCTGCTCTTTTAAATTTAAAAAGTCATAATTTTATTTTATCTATTGATAAAGGAAACAATGCTTCGATCTGGGAAGAAGTTTAGGAAGCTCTTCTAACGTAGTCTGAGACGGCAAAAGTTCCTCTCAGTTACACATAGTGCAGGATACATGTATTGTGTATATTGCAGCCACCAGCACGTCGATGCAGTCTCGGTGTGAGCGCAGCGTGGTGCCTGCGAGCGCGCCGGAGCACCCGCCGCCCTACAACGCACTCTACACCGCCGTGCAGCCCGCACCCCCTGCACCTAGTCCTGCGCCCGGACTCACACACGCTCCCGCGCCCTTGCACGCCACCGCACACGACAACGACTACCAGCCTACTGATGAAGGTAACTTCATTTACAACAAACAAACTATAATTATTACAAAGCAATTCATATTTGTGTGTAAATAGGAGCGTTATATGTGGTAAATAACTACAAGGGTCGTAATACTAGGATCTATTCTTACCACCCTTGTAGGCGTGTGTAACATACGTTGATGCATGCTACATAGCCTATACAATATGCTAAGTAATAACGCACGTGCACTAAGAGCTCTGAAGCAGTGAGGACACATTTACTGACATTGAATGTCCACTTCCCGGGTTAATACACTTTATCCTAATAGATATATTTATAGAGCTGTTCAAAGGATTCTAGCTGCAACACATGTTCGCATCGGATAAATGGGATTAACACTTTATATACCCCCAACATGTCCTTGCTACACGGAGAGAGTATATTTAAATGCTTATTGTTGGAACAATATATAGTATATTAAAATTTCGATAATAACTTAGAAGTTCAAATTAATTATAAATTAATGATGTGTAATTAGAAGAAATCATAATTCTGTTATTTATAAATGATATGCACATAGTAAGGTCAATCAATATTATATTCGAGTAAGCATCTTAGGAGACGCTATCTACCTCTGTGTACAGGCAAATGCAGCTACAACTTGTAACGTATTTCAGAGTGTTCGTCACCTTTCATAAAGCAGTCGTCTCCGGACCGCGAGTGGTCAGCGCGTGAAGCTGCGCGCGAGTCTGCCGGCAGCCAGGCCGCGCGCATCTACAACAACCCCGCCTACGTGCGTCGCGCGCCCCTCCCCAACGGGTAACTACTACTTCTAACATATTCACTAAAACATTCACTACCTAACTATAAAAAAAAACTGACTGACGTAGTTAACAAGTGATGATTGTACCATTTAGTCACACGATTGCCCGTAAGTTACGCTTGCAAGGTAAACTGTCATTGCAAAACCAAACGTGTGTTTTGCGTAATACACGACTCATTGTTCTATCCATTGTTGTTTAGTTACGAGAATGGCGGCGAGGGGGCGAAGGGTCCCGCGGAGGCCGACCTCGACGAGGACACGATGGAGAGCACCTGGACACCGGTGCAGCCCTCGCCCGCCGCACACACCAACGACAAGTTTGTACTTTTTGCTATAAAATTTATATGCTGTAAACAACTGTTTGTTTATTTAAAAACACACGATGACTGCCGACAACAAAAACGAATTCGAATAAAAGAATCGTTGATTATTTTTTTTTTATGTCAGAAGACAGTTTTTAAAATATTTATATTTGTGTACAGCAGCAGTTCATCGTCGGGCGGCGTGGTGGGGCTAGGGGCGGGGCCTGGCGTGTCAGGAGGCGGGGGCGGGGGCGTGGCGAGCAGCAGCGCGGGCGGGGCCGACCTGCCCGCGCTGCTCGCCGCCGCCAAGGGCACTACGCTCATCCGCACGCCATACCCCGACACCGCGCTGCAGCCCTACGTCAGACAGGTACCGATTATTAGTAAAGAGTACTACTAATTATTATCTTAAATCTATAACTACCACATCAAATATCATATACTACTACTTACTATATTTCAGGATCCTAACAATAACGGTAACCGCGGCAACGGGGAGTCATCGTTCGAGGGAGGCAGCGGTGGCGCGCAGCACGGCTCCTCTTTCATCATCAACGTGGTGCAGACCATCAGCGCCGTGCAGCAGCGCGGAGACGGCGCTCACTGACCTTGACCGAGGCGTCGCGGCACTCTCACGATATCGTCACGCTCACGTCGCGCTAGCGTTACGTTGACGTCGCGCAAAGACTATCCGACGTTCTGCTAACGTAATAGCCTCGCTCAGCAATACAGTACTTGCTCAATTTTTACTTGTAACGAGATTTTCTTTAGCGTACAATGTGGCAGCGATTTTAGCTATTTGGTGTTATGCTTTAGTTTATTTCCTCGTCCGCTGTTTGATGAGGATTAAAGGATTAAGAGTTTTATGCAATCGAGAGATAGGTTTAGACAATTTGCTTTGAATAATAAAAGAAATAATCTTTGTTCTATTTTCATTCAGAAAATTAAAGTCGCGATTTGCTAAGCTGATTCTGTTTACATTTTTATATAATGTTACTACTTTTTACAGTTTTCATTATAAATTATTTCGCATACGTTTGATTTTTTCCAATAAAAAGAAAAATCACTTAATTAAGTCTAAAAAAATATCTTACGAGAATTCTGTTGAAGATCTGAAATTAGAACAAATTAGTTTGTATAATATTGAGATAGAGTGAAGAAAAAGTCATAATCTAATTAACTTGTGTTAGGATATTGTCAGTCCTAGGATCGAATTTTAGGTTGATTTAGATTCTTCTTGTACATTTTAGGGTAATTATATTTTATTTTTTAAGGTCGCTTTTACATGGTCGTTACATTGTCATGTAAGAGGACTAATTAAAGAGGAGTCATTTTCTTACAATTTGTAAATATGGTGTAAAGCAAAAATTTTTTGCTTATAATAATTAAAAAAATATCGCGCTGTATTTGCCTATCTTTGTGATAGATATTTAGAGGAGTGCCGAGATATTTTCGCAAATATTTTTGTCTCCCTCGCACAGCGATACGCACAATTTCTATGTGACAAGAACAAAGTAATTATTTTGTGTAGAAAAGATATTAAATTTTAGATTATTGAAATCACAAAAGTCCGCCATGAAATAAGGAATTGATAAAATTAGGATATTTGAGTTTGATTTTGTAGATTTGGATTGTATCTTTATTTCAGATAAAACTTTATATTGTGCATTTGATTGTCTCTGGTCGTTAGATTTACCGCCTAAACTTAAATATTTTTTAAAATAATGGAATCGATTTTTATGGTTGCATTTAAATAAAAAGTTAGTTTTAGATTTTTTTTACTTGACCAACAAATTTTGCTTTTAATTTGGAATTTATAAACTTTAAAAAATTGCATTTGGTTTGTAATAACATTTTATTTTTTTAATAGGGTAACCCACTGGGTTACGGGTCTGGGTTGCCCTAATATGCCACATAAATTATAAATACGGATGTAATTTAAATTTATAAAAGATAAAAATGTTATATGTTTACATAAAAAATGTCAAGATAAACTTTAACAATTTAGTATAGCCAATAAAGCTAGTGTCGGAGATATCTATTTCTAAGACCTAATAGTAACGAAAAAAAAACTAAAAAAGCAAAAAAATATAAAAAATTATTTATTATACTCAGACTCCTTTTTTACACCAATTTTTCATATTTAATGAAGTATTTTAATAAAACGAAAGTGATCAAGTATTTTAAACAGTTAAAAAAACATGAAAAAACGCATCGATTCTGCAATTATTTTATAACGAGAACAAGCTTTTTTAATTTCCTTAACTGGTGTCTTTTCTTCTAATTAAAAAATTGTAATTGTAGATTGTTAAATAAATGATTGGACAAACTTAATTGTGTGATGTTATTGCACAATTGTAATAATGAATCTGTAGTCTACAGTTCTTTAATGATATGTTTTCGGTGTTATAAAAAAATAAACATTAAATCAAAAATGAAATATCAAAAATGTAAATTTAATTAGCAAACATGTTATATTTATTTTAGAAATCCGTAAGTTAAATAATTTGCTCTAATTTTCACGTACAATAAAATTATAATCTGTGACATAGTTTCGAGTGTTGCCAGTGTGCAACATCTTACTGTTCATTAGATAGTTTAATATGTGGATACGAACTTCCTTATATGTTCATTTATATCTAGGTATTACGTTTTTAGCTATAAAGGCTATTTACTGTCAAATTTATTGTTAACATGTTGTGCCTCTAGGTAAGTACTTAATTGTAGTTTTTAAAACTATTATAAAGTTAGATGTAGAATTTAGACGAATATGAATTATAATATGTATGTGTGATACAATGTCCTATTGATTTATTTGAATAATGTTGTTTTTCTGTCTCACTGTATTTAATATTGTTCAAGTTTGTATAACACTTACTATTGATGTTGCCATTTTAGTTTTAATTATTTGTATAAGTTATTGCTTCCGAGTATAATTTACTCTGTGAAATTCTTTTCATTGATTTAATTTTTACTTGGAAGTGATGTTAGGTGCATATATTTACATTGTTTCTTTTTAAGTCACTAATATTATCCTACCAAAACTCGAAGTCAAACAACTAGGAGCATGGAAGCGCTGGCGTCCGTTCGATTTAATTTAGTAGGATAATATTGTTAGATGATTCTTTAGGTTAAAGCAAAGATTTACATCTCCAGATGTTTAGTTCGTGGCCCAAAAGTGATGCCAAATGTGTAAATTCCCGCAATTAGCAACATAAATAAACAATAATAAAAAGTTTGTAATCTTTAAGATTTGTGCTGTCAAAATTACCTCAAATTTTACCTTCCAAAGTTGGCTTTATTGTACGTCGAATTTGATAGAAACACTATCTGGAAGTTATTAATCTTTGCATTATACATAGTCAATTAAAAACCCCGATACACTATTTTTTAAGGATTGTTTAAATTAAAATATCACTGCCACGCGATAAATAAATACGTTTGATTTATATTACTTTTGGAATATGTGCTGTCTTTCTCATTTTTTTCAATATTTGTGTTTGGTTTTATTCAATTGATGATTCTATTTTAGGAGTTCAAATGTTATGTGAACAAATTTTTCTAATTTATAAATTGTATTGAAGTAAAGAAAATTGAACGATCTTTTTTTTATATAACATATAAAGTAAAATATAAAAATTAACACGTTAATTATTTCTACAACAAAGTTGTCAGGAGACAGAACAAAACTATAATAAAACTGCCTATGTTACATTCGAGTGTCGTTTTGACACAAAAATAACGATTACGTGCATTTAAAAAAAAACCTATGCATTTTGAGTTATTTGTATAATTCGTAGATGTTTGTATTTAGTGTAATTGAGATGAACAAGGATGTTGTATTAGCTAAGTGTATTAGTGCAAATCAAGTGCCTTATTGCAGCTGCCCTGTGATAGTGCCCTAGAAATATTTAAATATAAAATTGTTTGACTAACTAATGCAACAAATATGGAAGATAACTTCCTGATTCATATCTTAAATGTATATCTCAAAGATTTTTTATGAGAATTAAATAATTGTTGGAAATGACGAGTTTTTTTTATTTATTTCCTGATCTTTTAAGATAGATGAATTTAAATCTCATCATTTAAAGGAATATTTAAAGGTATCACATGGAAATAAAATAAGCATAAGACAACATAGTAGTTATAACATATTTATTCGTGCCCTAAAGATAATATGTTCGCAAACGAAGGAAAACGTGTGAAATAAATCTAATCGAGGGGTGCGATGAAGAGTGCGACTGCGTTTAGCACAGCGGCGTCGCTTTCGTAGTCAGCGGCGAGCGGCGCGCGCACCTGCCACAGTAGAGAGTCGCGCGCCGCGCTGCTGTACACCGGCACCTCCACGCTGCCCCGCGGCCCCGCCCCCGTCCCCATCTCAGAGCTCTGCAATGCAATCAAACATATTTTAAATTGTTAGTTATCTTTATGTGAAAACTTATGGTATCAGTACGCACGGGCACGTAGCGCAGCAGTAGGGGTGGGGCGGGGCAGTGGGCGGGCGCGCGCGCAGTCGCCGCACACAGCGCGCCGCGCCACTCGCACCCGCTCAGCCGCAGACCCTTAACAACGAGATACGGGATCTCGTCGCTTTCACTCTCTGTAACACAACATCCGAATGGGTAAATTAATTGACTCGTCATGAATTTTACTATTATACGGTGATAAGAAACTCACTAGTGCAGTCCCAGTGCGCGGTGAGTGTCAATTGATACAGCGGGCGCGCGAGACGGGCCGCCGTATGCGCGCGCAGAGCACACAGCAAGCACTCAGGACGCATCAACGTTCGCAGGTCTATCTCTGTAACCGGTGTAGAACAAACAAAATGTTTAAAACACTGATATAATTAACTAAGGTTTTCTTATATTTAATTGCATACCTGTTGGCAAATAGTCCGAGGTGTGCTCCTGTATACGTTGGTATGCGGCGCGCGCACGGACGCTCAGCTCGCGCAGATAGGCGGCGGGCTCAGTCGGCCCCGCCCACTGCAGCTGCCATTCCTCCGGCACCTTACATTTTATGTAACTCTAAATTGTTGTTTAACAAAATGTCCCCCTTTGAAACCATTTTCGGTAAGTAAAAGAGAGGTTTACGTAGGAACGTGTATGTGATTGTTACGTAAGCTAACCGTAAGCAGCGCGTTCGTTTGAGCATGTGTTGGCGAGCGCGCGTGTGCAGCGAGAGCGACGTGCACGCGGCGCACGGCGGCCGCGGCCTCGCGCGCCTCGCCTCCACACACGCAGCCCCACCACCCTGACCCCTCCTGCAGCAGTTGCTAAATTAAACTCTACTCAACTTCCTTTGTATTTGAATTTCACAATAATGTTAGTGTTGTTGTATATTTTTATATGAAACATTAGAGCACCTTGTCAGGCTGGTAGTCGGGTCTGAGGAGCGGGCAGCCCGACATCAGCTTCTTCCACAGCGCCAGCAGCGACCTTAGCGGTGTCACGTTGTTATTGGTTTTGACGTTCATTGTACTCGTGAATTCTGACCAACACAATGAGAGTAATTAGTTAGATCAGTGAATCAGTTTGAATAGATCGTTGTAGATTTACCTTTTTTTGATCAGAAAACTATAAAACGAGATGTTACCTTTGAGTCCACTAATGATATCATTAGCGGCGCTGTTCTCCCAGGCGACGCGGCAGTTGGCCGGCAGGCCCAGCAGCTGTGGCGGGTCGGAGTTAGGCCAAGCCTCCAGCGCAGGGATATACGCCTGGTGACATTTCATCATGTACTAACAAAATTACACGATACTTTGTCGAAAACTTGTCATAGTGTAGTAATCCAGCAAGTATTCGTACTTGTAGGTGCTTGGTGTAGGGCAGCGGGTTGTGCACCGCGGGCGGGGACCATTGATGCGCCAGCGCGCGCTCGGCCAGGCAGACGCGCAGCAGCGCCGCCAGCACGCGCACGTCCGCCGGCTGCGTGACGCGCGCGCCGTACAGCGCCCCGCACAGCGCGCCGCACACCTGCAGCGCGCGTCTCTCCTCCACCGCACGCGCCCCCAGCGCGCACGCCTGCACCTCGCCCCACTCCCACGCGTACCACTGACTCCATCCTGCATACGGAAAATCAGTGATCATTAAAACTTTATTGCTGGAAACTTTGCTCAAAACTTACAAGAACGAAACGGGCAAAACGACATCGGTGTTTAATTAATAGCCATGCTAACCAAATGGGGGCAACAAATAAAGCGAATGAAAAACAGAACAAATGTATTATCAACCGTGCGGTATGTAAGCGCGTCGCTCCTGCGCCAGCGCGTGCAGCAGCGCGAGGCAGGCGTGCAGACGCACCAGCGCACTCGTCGCCGTGTACGGGCCCCACGCGCTCAGCGTGCCCAGCATGTTGTGCTTCACGCCCTCCGGCGGCTGGACGACAACACAAGTACAAGATGTTATATAAATTAATAATTATTTATCGTTGTTATGTTATGTCAATGTCGCATGCTTACTTCTAGAATAACTGTAACGCAGAGGGAGGATATGTACGATGGTATATCACGGTCTTCGGCTACCACCCACAGGCGAAAATCGCTGCTGACATCTTCAATCTGTTCGCAAAGACATACAGAACTGGTACATGATCCTGGCACTAATCATTATCATTGATGCTCTTTAAAACGATTAATAGATTCGATAGATATTTGTGAAATGCTGAGTAATTTGTTATGTTACCGGGCGTTGAGTGTACTCGATCAAGAAATGATGCAAGTCCCGTGAGAAAGGGGAGGCGCCGACGACGAGCGCCAGCCACCCACCTGCCGCGCACGCCGCCAGCGCGCCGCGCCATGCCTCCGGACCCTCCGCCACACCCACCTAAACATGTTCAAATCCATTCTTTTTTATTAAACAACGAAATAAAATTAATTTTAGACAACCAAATTAAAATAGCGTTCATTTAAATATTACCTGTATGAGTTTGTGTGCGTGTGCGGCGAGCACGTCCGTGGCGTGCGCGGCCAGCAGCAGGGCGGGGCGCGCGCGCGTCCAGCCCGCAGCTACGCCCACCACATCGCCGCGGCTCATCACACCCACACCTAAGGTAATGTATAGCCAGAAAAAAATTATACACCAATCTTTAATGGAAGAGGATCATATTACTTTATACTACCTAAGATGTCATCAACAAGGGCAACAATAGCCCTGTAGAGTGCGTCGGGACGCAGCACGCTGACGGCGGCCGCGCGCTCCAGCCCGCTCAGCTGCAGCCGCTGCAGGGCGCTCAGCTCGCCCGACCGCAGGAACTCAGCCCACACGGCCTCATTGTCGAGACACATCTTATTGAACAGATTTTCGTTGTTTACCTGGAACAGTTTATTTGAGAAACAGTATTAGAATAGTTCTATTTTATTGCCCTACTTATGTATATTATTGAAAAAGTACCTTCAGTTGAGCTAACTTCTTAACACAATCTTCGGGTGTCCAGGAGTATTTATTTTTGATCTCTTTAACAGTGTTCTGATCTTCCAATATATTGAAATTTCCAATGAACACATTCCACAACTGAAACATTTTTGTTTGTTTTTTACTTACATCTTAAAAAATCATCTCAACATTTTATATAAATATTGTACTTATGAAAAACTTACATCATCCGGCATCAGATCTTCGTACACTTGCTTCAATATATGCAGAACTACAATGTACTTGTCTTTTTTATGCAAACTCAACAACACTCTTTCCACGATACGTCGCGTCAAATACTTCATGATATCGTCCGTTTTAATATTGTTCTCATTCTATAAAATAAAACACACTATTATTTTTACATGCTCATGAGACCCTTTAGTCAGCTATATTGATTTTACCCCATTAAATTCTATTAACCGAACAACTCATTTGTACACTGCACTTACAGTCAGCTTTATTAGTACTACAACATTAGTAAATGAAAAGCATTTATACTGACTCCAGTTTTGTGTAGCGCATCAACAAACACCTCCTGTATGGTATGTTGAGGCAGTGCGAGCAGAGGTCGTTGTGCGGCGAGGTGCTTGACGGCGAGTGCGAGGCGAGCTGCGCGCGCGGCTGCGGGCTCGTACGTGAGGCGGGCGGCGCGAGACTCCGCCTCCAGCGCACGCGCCGCCTCCAGAGCCTCGCGGATGGTCGCCGCGGTCGCGCGCGTCTTGTTCAGCGACGCGAGGAGACTGGCATCGTGTAAAATGTCGCTGTTCTTCGATAGCTCTTTTAGTAGGTTTTCCTTAAAATAGTTAGGTTTTCCTTAAATTTAAATCTACTCAGTACAAGTTGGTGGTTGTTATTGAACTTTACGTTTTGAGCCAATTTAACTTATGATAAAATTATATGTGCTAGCAAATAAATAAATTATTCAAATTATACTTGCTTGTAATTCATACTGTTGCTTTTGTAAAGCCGCTTTCTTGACTCTGATCTCTTTAGTTTTTTCATTAACTTCGGGGTTTCGTTGTTGTAGCGCATAATGGACGAGTTGATCTGAAAAATGAAATGCAGGAACATTTACTTCGTTTACTATTTGATTTCATCAAGTAGTACCTACGGTATGGAAACAGATATAGTACCAGTGAGTGCATGTAGAGAGGCGGCACAGCGCAGCGGGGAGAGTGCGGCGGGCAGGGCGGGGGGCGGGAGGTGGGCGCGACTCAGCAGCAGCCAAGGACGGCGCGCCGGCACTCGCGGCGTCTGCCACACATCTACTTCTGTTATCACGAGGATACGGTTCAAACTGCAACAACAAATGTCTATCATTTCGTTTCTATTATTTCACTCAAAGGGTCGAGTAATTAAACAATTAAGCTGTTGCGCTTCGAAATCTAAAACAAAGCGGGGTTGTTTGTTATTATTATGTGAAATATCTCTTTAATAAAGCGTCAACTGGCTTGTTTTAAAACCTAGTAAGCTTAAGAGAGGAAATATAAATGTAGAAAGGATATTCTATACTGCGGTATACCGACCGATTGGCGTATTGCATTGCTGTAGGCAGTTTGTCGCTGTGGTGGGCGACGAACTCGCAGGGCGTGTCTGCAAGCGTATTCCGCAGCCACGCCTCCACCTCGCCCTCGGGGTCCAACACTAGAGGCGTCAACCCACATTTATTGGCCTCCAGTGCCTGCAAGTAATATAATTTTTACTTGTAATTTTTTTTAGCGCTGGTTCAATGATCGTGAGATCATTTAAAATCATTAATTCACCTGGTCTATAAGAACGGCATTTTTCAAAGCAGACTGATCAATCGGCAGGCCCTCTGCCTCCCATCGTAGCTGCTTCTCCGTCGATACCAGGAAATTGATCACAGAGAACGATACGTCTTCGAACCCAACTAAATTACTCCATTTTCTTATATATTCTCTGAAGTGAATCAAAGTAAAAAATTTAGTAATTTAAGCATCTCAAACTCTCTTATCATTGGTTTCTGAGACCAAAATTAAATATACTGTCCCTCACATTATTTTTGACAAAAGAGAGAAAATACCGTCGATTGTGTAATTAATAATAAAATACTTGGATATAATTGTGTCACCTGGCTTGCGGCTCCGTCAAGTCCGGCAGATAGACTACGTAAGCGGCGGCCAGCAGCGAGCGCACGCTCACATCCACTATCTCTTTTGATATCTTTTGTAGCTGTGGGGATATCAAAAGAGATTTACAATATAGTCGACAACAACATGCAACCTGTAAAAACTGGACAGATATATTGCTTACATCAAGCTCCCAGGCGTCGTACTCGTTGGCCAACTGGTCCAGCAGGTCTTGCGCGTTGTGCAGCGTCTTCTTGGCTTCGCTGAGCTTTAGCTCGAGTGCGGCGGCGTCGCGGCTGTGTAGCCCCAGCTGCGCCTTGAGCGCCGACACGCGCTCCTCCACCGTGCTCAGCCCGCTCGACAGCGCCGACAGCTCCGCCTCCGCCTCCTGTAGATTTCTGCAAACCACGTTTGCTTTCAATTGACTAAATACATGAAAATGCTTCGCTAAACTCAATAAAAACCATCGAAATGTACCACGCAGCATAGTTTGTTTTCTGACGATTACGAGCCGAGAACGCAATTTTTGGCCCTGTATGGAAGCCATCTTATGGTTTTACTTTATTGTTATGATCCAGAGGCGTGTCAATGAATATTGAATAAATGCGGTGTGTACTTGTGCAGGTGGGCCTGCTGCAGCTGGAGGGGCGTGACGCGGGCGAGGGCCTCCGCGTAGTGCAGGTTGGCGCGCACCCAGGCGGCGAGCGGTGCGCAGGCCGCGCTGGCTCGCCGCGCCGCCGCCGGCTCGAAGGACGCGCCGCGCCGCGACACCAGCTCCCGCACGCACTGCACCGCCTCCGGCCTCACCTGGCTCGCGTCCAGACATCTGCGCAACGACCATCTCATACATTGCTACATTATGACCTTTGTCTTTTTACATTTTATTTCCCCTATGAACAAACGAGCAACCAGGTGACTAAACTAACTTATAATAAAACATTAGCAACCTTATATCCTCCTTGACGCCCCGCTTCGAGAGGAATGTCTTCATGGAGTGCCAGGAGGTGTCCGCGATGCCCATGAGGCGCAGCACGCCCTCCAGCACGTCACGTACCACGTCAGGCGGCGCACGTAGTGACCGCACCTACGCTTGCAAAACCAGTTGCTATTAATTATTGCTCCGGCTGCGGCTACGAGCTCCGTCACTGACTTTAGCACTCTGTAAGTAAGTCGGTCTAGTCAGCTGAAACTATGGCTTTCATAATCACCTCGCTGAGCGACTCCGGTCTTATATCCCCGACAGCAGCGCGCGCCGCCTTGATCACCGGTTCTACCGATGCTAACTCTGCTTCAATTTCTTTTTTCCTGTAAAGATAAATTATGTTATTGTAATTTCAATTAAAAATAAACTCTTTCTTTTTCATATTATTACTGTAGATTATGAAAATTTATATACACGTTTAGCACCTTATCTGCAGCTTTTCGTTCTCAATCTCAATGTTCTTCTTGAGGGCGTGCATCTCCTCCTTCTTGTCAGTGGTGGCGCGCACGGTGGCGCCGATCTGGTCGAGGGCGTGGTTGGCGGCCGCCTGCTTCTCCGACAGCTCCACCTCCTGCTCGCCCGCCTGCCGCTGCAGCACCGCCACCTCGCCCCGCGCACCTTGCAGTGCCTCTACACCGCACTATAAACATATCAAAAATGTCTACTCGAGGCACTTTGAAGGGCTATGTGGAAAGTATTTTTGCTACGAGATTATTTAGGCAGTAGGCATCCGTCATAATGCAAGCAATACAATTCACAAGGATGTGATATGTTTCCAAAGCTACATAAATATGTCTTCCACTGACCGTTAGCATGGTTTTCCTCTGTATGAGTTGGGTCTTCTTCTTACTGAGTATGAAGTAGTATGATTTGACAAAGTTGACATATCTTGAGGGAGTTCGCAGCCACTCCGCTTCAATACTGTTGTAGATATTGACGAAGCTGTCTATTGGAATAGTGTCGACATCTTCTTTTGTTACTTCCGATATATTTTCTTTTAATAACCTGCAATTACTTTTTATTAAGTGATTTTATTCATATTGGAATCCGAATTCAATTCGAATTTCAAAGGAGTCTGTAATTGATCTTATGTTTATATTTTTATATAGATGACGGTTAAAAGGTACATAAAGTGCAGCAAATACTAAATACATAATTATGCGTAATTTTTTTTATAACAATGTATAAATACATGATAATAATTTTAAATACATATTGTGAACTTTTACGTGCAATTTGTTTGCTAAAATAGCGTGATGTGCTTTGCGTTACCACACAAATGTGCCTCTGAATTTAATTCGATACCTCTGTATTATTAATACGGGCATTTGCCGTAACGTTTCCTCCGACCAACGTTCCAGCCACACAATGTTACTGTCGTAGTGGAGGAACGGATACTTCTCAAACAAATCTGGTAAGTTCTCTTGGTCTTTATTTAGCAAAATTACAATAGCTAAATGTTGTTTTATATCTGAAATTACGTATTAAATATCAAGTTTCGTTTCAGTTTCTCCTGTATAAGTTTCATATTAGTAAATAAGAAAAGAAACGAAATAATAGAGTTTTCCGAGGTTACAAATTTAGTATGTATGAAATGGAAGAGTGTTTAAACATGCGAAGATCTTACTGTGAAGTAGATGTTGTGTGTGTTGCGAGTGATTGTAGGCGGGCACGATGTGGGCGGGCACGGCGTGCAGCGAGTCCGCGCTCAGCAGCGCCTCCAAGTGTGCCAGCGTGTCGCCGCACACCGCACTCTCCTCTAACACCACTATTGTACGCGTGCACTCACCCGCACATGATACAGCCTGTGGAGTGATAATATATTTTACCGCTAAGACGCCATGTTGCCATCATTCAGAGACAATAATTTTGTTGGAAATAAACGTTAGGTAAGAATCTACATTAACATTTTTCATTCCCTAAGTCGATTCTACTAGAAAGGAAACATTGGCTCCTTAAATACAGGTCTACCTAGTTAAGGAGCCAAGGCGATATTGATACTGTAATCCTTTAATATGCAATAAATGTCTTATTATTATTCTAGATGAAGATTTTGATTAAATATACATACGTTTTTAAATGTAGTAGCGAATTGTTTATGTTGATGTATGGTGTAGAGCGCGGCAGGCAGCGCGGCGGCCACCAGCGCCGCGGCCGCGCCCCGCCCGCACCCCGCCCCGCCCACACACACCGCCACGCCCCCGTTTGCCTAAACAATACATTGTGTCAGGTTTCTACTCCATTTATTGCATTATTGCTTACTCATAATTACATGTTTTACTCACAGCTCTAGCTATAACGGGGCACAGTGTGGCCAGCTCTACGCAGGTTTCGATTCCACTTTCAGTGAATACATTATCGTCACTTTCAGTCACTGGTGTCAGTAAAATTGTATGTGATTATCATGTAGGAAATGAATTTAAACAATTATTATACTGAATTAATGAAATACTTACAGCATTGATTTATAAGTTTCTGTGTATCCTGGTACCATACGTCATATTCCACCGCCTCTAGGTACACACCGTTACTACGTACTCGTGGTTTGAAGAAATACTTATCATTGTCGCTGTGCTTTAGATATCGTTTGATTATATTATTATATTCAGCTTTTTCTTCATCAGAGACTAGTCTGTTTTTAAATATCAAGTCAGCTTCAGCTTTTATTGCCTACAAATAAGACTCAAATTTTAACACACGAGAACCGAGACAACTCACTGTCGCAGTAAAATTTACTCAAAAGTAGTTTGACAGTATCACTACGCAGGATTTTTTGTTTTGTTAAATATATAAATAATTTAATCTTCATTTGTTCTGAAAGTGGGTTGATTTTATAGAACAAGTCATCTTTGAGAACAAGAGATCTTTGAACTTAGTAGATTTAAGTAAATAAAACTGTACTGTTTTGACAACACGTACCCCATGTAACTCAGCGGGGGTGGACGGGGCGTGCCATTTAACACTTTCACACCATTTTTTCAAATGCGACGCGTTCCATTTATAATGTGGCCGAGAAGTAAACGTTTCAGTTACCTAAAAATTAAACCATAAATATTTAATGTACAAAAAGTGTCCGTAGGTAATTAAAGGACAAGGAAATGTTTTTTTACCTCCTTAAACATTGCCAGCATGTTATCAATCAACTGAGACACTTCTTGTCCGGATATCGCTTTAGGTATATTCTCCATTAGGGTTTTTGTCGCCAATTCGGTGAGTTCCTCTTCGTCAGGTTCACTACAAAAGATAATAAAAAACATTACAAATCCCTTATTTATAATGTTTTATTAAAATGGTCATCAACATTTGTTTTGTTACGTGAAGACAATTGTGTGTAGTTGAGCGGCGAGGCGGGACGAGAGTGCGGCGGCGGCGCTGGCGTCTGCCGTGGCCACGAGGTGCGCGCGCGCGGTGCGGCTCCACTGCGCCCCGCCCTCCTCCTGCGACCAAAACCCGCCTTGCTGCACCAGCTGAAACATTTGAATTTTTTTCACATTTGAAACCTTGATATTGAATATTTAAAGAACCAGATATGTCCTAAAACTATGGCAGCTACCTGCAGAAGGAAGGCGTGCAGGGCGCAGGAACCCCAGGAGTCGCGACGCGCGCGGTGCAGCCCGCGCACGAGGAGCGTCACGTGGCCCCGCTCGCCCCCACCTTGACCCTGCCCGCCCGACCGCACAGCGTTGCTCTGTATATCAATACAAGTATATTAACAAAAGTAATGTTGTAAGACGTACCTCCTTGAGTACAACTTACCCTTCTAAGTTCTGCGATAACATCAGCGGGCTCCAAAATCGGTGTACAATCGATCGTTATGACTGTCGAATTAAATTCCTTCAAAACATATTCGGCCATAATACTGAAAGAAAGGTTTAAAAGTGTTATTACTATAATAGCTTAATCAATTGCAGAGGGACAAATGACTAAAGGCGATAGATTTTTTATTTTACAAACTTCTTAGCGCAGGCGTGTGGTCCTATGAGCAGCGCGTGCGCACGCTGGGCGAGGGCCGCGCGCAGTACGAGGTCGCAGTGGGCGAGGCGCGGAGATAGATACAGCGCCTCCGCCCACTGCCCGCGCGGACCACGCCCACCCATCGCCGGGCCCACGTAACACGATATCTACCATATATACACAGGCCTTTTAATGCAGATACACAAAGAAAAAAATTAATATTTTAGTAAATATTACAATTTATACTGTATTTTAAAATAATAAAAACATTGCCTACCTCTGTATAAAAGCTGTCAAGTGCACTCTCTTTTATAACTCCCAACACGCTTCGTTGTATAGACAAGTAAACTAATTCTTCAGGGGATATACCGACGTTGTTGGTTGCGTCGTTGTCCATTACATGTTCGAATTGAGTCAATATTTGCTTCACCTGGAATAAACAAATTCAATTATTAAAATATTGTAACTATTTAACAAACGTAACTTACATTTACAAGTTGATGGAAACAATACTAATTTCGAAAAAGTTTTTATTATTTGATTTGAAAACTAAAGCTTAGTTTTCAATTCATATAAATTCGAGTTCGATTCGACTTACCATAGTAACAGTGTAAAGCTTCATAGTGACATCGGATTTATGTTTCTCGAACCAGACGATGGATTTCTTAATTGCTTGGTGCAATATGGGTAGCGCTAACTTCCCCAACTCTGATTCGAATTCAGCTTTACGCATCCAATTCTCCAATACCTCCTCCGCGCAACTATACTCCTCACTATAGATAATATTATAATAAAAGTAAACAATTCAGTCTATTAATGTTTACATACAAAATTAAAAAAAAATCGCAGAAATTGTGACATTTTTATCAAGATAAAGCAAAAGTACCTGAGTAGTATAATCCCGAGCCTGGAGACGGTGGCTGGCGAGGCGTGGTCCAGTGAGTGCGTCTCGAAGATGAAGTGGGCGTTGTGAGGTAGCAGCACGCGCGCGCCTGACGGCAGCGTCAGCAGCCGGTTGTCGTCCAGCACAGAGTTCAGCGCCTCCACCCACTCCGGCTCCACCTCCCCGTCGCACACCACCCACGATGAAACCTCTGAACGAAGCGATCATTTAATAGAAGGAAGGAATATTATGTGACAAGGAGAACGTTAAGTATGAGGGTGGAAGAGTACACAGATAGAGGTAGGCCTAGGAAGAGATGAAAGTGACGACTGAGATCACGGTGGATAAATTGATTTGGAGTTCGGAAAACTGGTGCGCCAACCCTGCGTAAGTGGAACAGGAAAGGGTGATGATATGGATATTCGTATGTGATGTATAGGTGTTGACTGACCGTGTGGTTGAGTGGCAAGCTGCAGTGCGACAGAGGAGATGACGCCGTCAGTCCACTGCCTGGTGTCGGGTTCGATGTGTCCCAGCAGCCAGCGCCGGCTCATCGCCTTCGGGTATATCACGTACTCAGCTATGCTTTGCCCTTGTTGTGACAGCGCCTGACATTTGTATGTTAAATTAATTGAAATTGTCGTTACATCTGTGTAATATTATTTATTATTATCTGTTCGAATTGTTCAAGCTTACAGTTTTAAGTAATTTTCTAATGGTCGATTTCCCCGAACCGGGCGGTCCCACGATTGCCACGCCCATACGTTGTTGCAGCTGCTCGTACAACTCCATACTCTTTTGGATCTGGAAATTAATTTTCTATTATATTATACATTATATATACATGATATATTAATTATAAAATCTACAAATTACAAAATTGTAATACAATATTTTTGTATTTATTTACATCCTTATTTTACCTGGTCTTTGTTATATATTAATCCAAGATCTCTCACAGCGGAGTTTAATGCGTCAACTATTGGATCAACAGTCGTCTCCTCTTCCGGCACGCCGGCAAATACCATGGACAAAATGTTTTCAAATCTGAAAAAAAAAACAAGGAATAATGTTAGCAATATTCAAGATAAAACAAACGTATAATTTATTTTTTATTTTTGAGATAACCTTTGTGCGTCGTGGGTGGTAAGTTTAGAGATGTTGTTGAGTCTCAAGAGGCGGCGCAGTGCGGCACGCTGGCGGGGCTCGGGGGCGTGGCGCAGCGTGCTCAAGGCGGCGCCGCAGCTGCCCACCGCCGCCTTCAGCGCGCGCAGCCCCCAGTCGTAGTGACGCTGCCCGCTCAGCAACATGCTGATAAACAATATTTAGGGATAAAGACATAATTTTTATTTTAAAGTAACAAAATTTTTAGGAGAAATAAAATGCAAGGAAGATTCTTTTCAGCACGAATCGGTTTGATGTGTACCTCGCCATAGTGAATACGTCGTGCAGGTCCTGTGCGCGAGCGTGCGGATCTGCGAGGCAGTGTGCGGCGAGCAGGGGCGCGGCGAGGTGGTCCCCACGGGGCTGCGCCATGCTGACGGGGCGCAGCACACGACACAACGCCGCCGGCAGCGCGCGCCGCCCGCCATACCCTCGCCCACACGGGTTCATGGTCGCCGCCACCCCGCACCACGATGATACTTTCACCTGATTATTGACCGATCAAAATACTTATTGTTTAACTTCCTGAGCAAGTACTGATATACAAAACAAGTAGCTGTATATAAAACAATAACATTTTATTATTTTTATATTAAAGATAAGAAACGGACACGCAGCTCTCGAAGTAGGCGATTATAGCACGAAATCATACGCCTTTATACTCATTTTTATTTATAGTATACATAGTATGATGCATCGTAAATTTTAATAGTTTCCTTAGTTATCTATGAATTGTCGTCAGTTTATTTTGTAATGAATATTCAAATCCTTTGTCCTGTTTACCTCTTGTTTTTTTAAAGATATATCAAATTTGCAGACTCACGTGTTTTCCATTGAGCAGTGCGTGTGCGTCGTCGCCGGCGCTAGTGTCTTTCTGCATAGCGGCCAGGAGCGAGGTGAGCTGGTGGGACACGGCGGCCAGCGTGTCACCAGACAAGCGATTGAACTCGTCGAAGCAGCCCCACGCACCAGTCAGAGCCAGACCGGTCAATAGACGACCCATACACTCCGCATCCATCGCCTTTATTACAGTTTTATATTCAATATGTATGTTTATTTCATAGAAGTATGTTTGAAGTATCATAATTATTTACCTCGTCACAATTGAATACAAGCACGAGACGTCCCACAAGGCCCCCGAGCGCCTTCACGGATTCTGTTTTCCCAGTACCAGCCGGCCCGAATGGGTTACCCATTGATCCCAGATACGACGCCTTTAACACATTTTGATAAGAATGTTATTTTACCATGAATAATATTTAATATTTGGTTTAAACGCAATAAAATAGTAAATTTTGAATTGCATTCGTTATACCTGAGTTAATATTAAAAAGCACTCGTCAGCAAGTTGTGTGCGTACAAACTGGCCAGTGTTTACGCCGAGATACTCGTACGAGTATGATATTTTAGCCAGTCCCATTTCGGCAAATATTTCTTTTGTATTTCGTAAGTAAAATCTGGAAATTGTAATAAATCTTTAACGTATTCAAATAGTTAAGAACGTTCCTTTCTTCTTAGAATTATGTTTTAGCAGACATAGACATAATAAGCGACATACAACAAGTTATGGCTACTATATTACTGAGTAAACATTATTCACAGCCAGACATTGATCTGAGCTTTTATCCAATAAGCAAATTAATTTCTTTTTATTTCTCGAAAACTGATTTATGGTGGTGGTGTGCAATAAAAAAAGTAAGCTAAGCTTGTCATTTCTTGTTTTTTTTTAATAACACTTGAACTACCTGAGTTGTTTCTGCCATAGCCAATCATTTATGGAAGTTATATTATTGTCTATGAGAGTCCGCACTACGGACATATAGTGGGTACACTGCAGTATCACAGCTTGTCGC
Organism: Papilio xuthus; assembly: GCF_000836235.2. Classification (NCBI taxonomy): domain Eukaryota; kingdom Metazoa; phylum Arthropoda; class Insecta; order Lepidoptera; family Papilionidae; genus Papilio; species Papilio xuthus. The sequence continues at coordinate 807,000 of NW_013532534.1, read as the reverse complement.
TTCTCTTTCTCACTCTCATCTTCAATCTCCGCTGCTGCGTAAGTCGCGTTCTCTTTTTCTACGCTAGTTATCAATTTGTGCAGTTCTTTTGTGGTGATTGCCTTTTCCGCTTGTTCAGTGAAACGTATGTTTTGCACTAAACAAAGTATCTGCGTCGGCAAAGAGAAGGGATCCTGTGCGTGGGTACTTTCCGTCACTAAGCAGTTTAGCGTCAAGTTTTGTAGGGACGAACGAATCTCGCTTTCCAGGTTTTTTAACCACACCTGTGAGACATGAATTGTTCATATAATAGTATTAAATTAATGTTTATACTGCAACCGTGAGTTTCTGAGACCAAAGTCCCTGTTTAAAACATTTTGCTATATCTGTTTTGTCAAAGATCTTGGTCTCAGAAACCAACAGTAAGTGGTAACAAACTTACTTCTACAGGGGAATCTATATCGACTGGATGATCCAGTTGGAAGGTCTCTCCGTAATGGCTGCATAGTGCAGTGATAGACAACCCTGAAGGTCCCAGTTTGACGCCTGTTATACCGGGGAAGAGTTTTTTTAGGTGCGACTGCATGACAGCCTCTCTCCCTTCTGCACCGGCTCTCGCCTGCCCCAACAACTCCAGTAGATCATCATCGCTTAAGAAATATAGTCTAGGAAAAACCGACCGTTTCTCCTGTAAAGGTAAAAAATTAAATAATTAACTTAAAATTCAATTTATAAATAAACTGGTTTTTGCTACAAAGGCATTGTATTTTATTTTTGATCTGCAAGTAATGTTTGTGACTTATTGGAAATGTAATAATAATTATGTTTTTTCTTAGCTTTATTTACGTTTTTCATATTTTAAGGCAACTAAAAATATATTTATTTTCGAAAGCAGCGAATATACATATAGATATCATTCTCATAACATCAAGTATATACCATAACAACAGGCAATAGCTTGGCTTTTTCATTTTAAAAAATTAGATCGGTCAGTGATTAAATAAGGATGCTCACATCAATGTACTGATTTAAAGCAGACTGACAAGCGTTAAGTTGTTCCGATATGGAGTCTAACGTAGGTTGGAGCCTCGCGGACTGCAGCAAGCCGGATAGCCGAGGGTCAGAATCAAGAATGCGCGCCACTTGGCGGAAGCCCTGGTCAACCTTTCGGAATCTCGCACCCAACTCGCCGTCGTCGTTACTCAGTATCGGTTCTAAGTATAACCATCTGAAAATATAAAAATTAAATACCGTCTTGAACATGGCTTACTCCGAACACGAACATGACAATTCCCGATTCTGTACAGATTTTTTTTTCTAGGAATGTAGCTTCGAGAAAAGCGCGGAATTCAAATATTGAACGACATGTTAAATGTTTGTTTTTTAATTTATTCCTAGCTATTGTGATAAGTTTTGTCTATACTGATTGCCTACAACAAAAACCTGTACTGTTGAAGCATTGAAATAGTACGGCATTCTATTAAGTTTCCCCTCTTACATGTATTGCTTTTTCGCTTTATTCAAATCACTCCCCTAGCATTAAGAGCTAGTGGATTTTGATGTAGAGCTATGTTTGATATGAAGGTAAGGAGAATAAAATGTAAAAAATTACGACAAATAATTGAAAAAATCTTTACGACATTTGTGTTTGTTAATTCTTCGATAAAATATAACATTGTTTTTTTTTTAAGTTGTGTGTGTGAAATAATTCTGCAGAAACAGAACATTTTTAAATTAGTCATGTAAGCAAAATCATCATTAGGTCATCACTAATTATCATAATTGGCCCTCACGCAAACTGCTCCAATTTCATGGAAACTGAAATAAACTGTAAAATTTACTACTTTTTTATTATCCTGACAATTTATTGTAAATCCTAAAACAATTTATTAAAATTAATAAGGTTAAAAAAGGAGGTGTAAGAATTAAATAAAACACAAGTATTTGTTGGACAACTTTAATAATAAAGTACAATTAAGTATAAATGCCTCGTACGTATCGCTGGTACTGCTGACAAAATGTATCAAAAACAACATATCTATGTTACAAATATAAGTAAATGTTAGTAGTTACACTAGGGCAAGATGATAAATTATTTTTACAAAATCAATACAAAAGGTATAAATGCAAAATATATCTCATAGCTTACACATAAACTGAAAACTCAAGAGTATCTTAAAAACGTACTATACGTGACATTATTTATTATCTTAAATCTTAATTAATACAACTCTCTCTACAATAACTATATGTAATTCTTTGGAATAAGTTCAATCGGAAGCAGTCTAACACTTAAATAGAAAAAAATATTAAACACATCCAGTTCATAATGTTCGAGAATTATTTAAGTTGATTTATAATTTATATTATTGTTTTACTATTGAAGTTACAAAGATATGGTTAAATTAGAATCACAATTAGATAGTTAACATAAGTACATCATCTTCATATAATTGTATGACATTTGAACATTCATCTTATCCCAACGTTATATAATGTAGGAAATCCATATTATAACCAAAATGAACATAAAAATATATTTAAAGTGTAAACTAGTTGAAAAGAACTATAAAATTAATATATAATAGAATATTTTAGTTGAATCTCTTTTTAAATATTATAAATTTGCTAAACATAAAAAAAAAACAAATGTATTGGGGTCAAAATAACATGGCACACGAAACAAACAAATATTTTTGTTTAAAACAAACATTATGTTGTGCAAGATCTGTAGTAGTCAGAGCGCTTTGTGATTTCGGATAAATAATAGTTCATTTGAGTATTAAGGTCACCAATTTCTTTCTCTAGTGTATTAAGTTGTTCATTATGATCGTTATACAATTCTTCCATATTAGTCAACAGTTTTAGTTGCATTTGGGTGTCACTGGCAAGTTTTGTTGCTCGGTTTAGCAACAGCTGGGCTTGTTCTCGGGAGTTTAATGTTTGGTTCGCACGTTCGGCAAGAGACATATTCGTCTGCTTAAAGTTTTGTCTAAGCTCTCTGGCCTTTTGTTCGGCTCCCTCGGCTCTATTGACTACATCGTTTGCCTCTTGTTTAACTTGTTCTGCATCACTTTCAATTTTTAAATTATTTTTTTGCAAATCTGAGAGCCGCAAGCGAAGACTTTCGACTTCCTCCATAGTTTCCTTTGCTTTTTTCTGAGCTTGTTCGGTTTCCAATGCAATAGGAATTAAATCACTTTTAGCAGCTTCGATATCATTATTTGCTTTGTCGATTGCATTTTCTGCTGCATCTTGTGCGGCTTGAGCTTCATCCAAAGCTTCTAAAACTTTATTAGCCATTCCAAGGGTCAAATTAGCTTCGTTACTAACTGCTGTCGCGTTTGTTTTCAGAGCTTTCGCTCTTTCTAAGTCAGGCTTTGTTTCAGTTATGATATTCTCGATATTGGTAAGTTGTGAAACGGTGGAATTAATTCGTTGCGATAGTTCTGTGATTTCTTTTGGTTCGATTCTAATAGATAAATTCAAGATATCATTGGCCAAAGTCCTTACATCAGCTGGGGTATTAGAAGTGTTTGATAAAAATTCTTTTAATTCTGTTGTTAATTCATGGCTTTCATTGGTGACTCTTTCTGCAGATATTTTAAAGTCTTTAGCTTCGTCTAGTAAACTTTTCGCTCGGGATCGTACTGCAATTGTATCTTGTTTTGCTTGCGAAATCGATCTAAATAGATCCTCGGCATTAAGTTCGTGATCTTTTATTCTGTATTCAGTTTTGTTTGCAAAATCTAGTGCTTGTTCAGCTTTTGTTATAGCACCTTGGTCGCAAGATATTCCACCACATTTTCCACAACCTGCTCCACCGCAGATATCACAAGAATCACTTTCTTGTCCACACATTTTTTCATTTATTTTTGGTATCTGCGACTCCAAATTCGATAGTTGTTCTTGCAAATCATTCAATTTCTTATCATTTTCACTTTGTGTGTTATTAAAATTCAAGTACTGTAGTTCTATTAATCTGTCTGTATTTTTAAGTTGACGATCCGTATCAGCTATAACTGTTTGGACATTTTCCGCTTCGTCCGCTGCTTTAGATGCTCTTTGTTTAGCTTCACGAGTTAAATTAAGAGCGCCTTCTAAATTGGCTTCTTGTAATTTGGTTGCGTTGTTTCCTAAATCAATAGTCTTTGTTTTTAACTTTTCAATACTCAATCTCAAACCGTCAAGTGTTACATTACCTAAATTAATTTTGGACGTTATATCATTAAGATTATCATTACTCTCTTTAACTTTTTTGTCTGCTTGAGCCAATTGATTCTGTAAGCTAGTAATATTTGATAGCAAATCTTTTACCGTACTCTGTCCCTGCTTGGCACTTTGGAGAGTATTTTCAACTTCTGCTAATTTCTTAGTCATTTCTTCAAAGTCTCTTGTATATGCTCCAGTTGCTCCTATAATTTTTATTTTACTAGCGTTCCCAATAGCGTATTCAGTCTGAGTGCGCAAATCTCCGATTATTCGGTCCCAGCTGTCGAAACACTCGCCGCAAGCATAACATTGAGGAGCATCACCGAGGTATCCTCTAGCACAAATATCACAATTGTAACCACCAATTCCAGGTTTACAAATGCATGAACCGTTTTCACGCACACATTGCTGAGTCACTGATCCATATAAATTACATTCACATTCATGGCATTCTATATTCGGATCACCCCAGTGATTCTCTTGACACTGATCGCATTGCCTACCACCATGTCCTGGTTTACAATCACAATTACCTATGTATGGGTTGCACTGCGGAGAAACTGATCCAATAGGATCACATTCACAAGGATCACATCCTGTACCAAGAGCTATTCTCCAGTGGTTTTCAGTGCATTGGTCGCAATTTATTCCCATAACATTTTTGAAACAAGGACATTGTCCACTTATACGATCACAATTTCCTGTTGTAAAGTTTGTGCCCAATTCTGAACAGTTACATTTGTAGCATGATTTCTCCAAAGCATTTCCATAATATCCTTCATCACAAATTTCGCAATGTTCACCGGCTGTGTTGTGTAAGCATTGTAAGCATTTTCCAGTATACGGATCACAATTTCCAGGTTTTGTGACATCTATATTTTCATTGCATTCACATTTCTCGCACGTGCCTTTTACAGGATCACCGTAATAGTTATCAGCGCAAACGTCACACAAAAGCCCAGCATATCCTTCTTTACAATCACAAACAACATCTTTTGTTTCTGGATCTAACTCGCAGCGATCAGCGTGGCTGCTTTTATTGGGATCACCTTTAATACCTGGGCAAGGACATGGTCGGCAAGGAATATCAACTCCAAGTCTAGGGTCACCATAATATCCGTCAACACATCTCTCGCAACGATGACCTTCTGTATAATCTCTACATTCTTTGCAAGCGCCAGTCTTGTCATCGCATTCAACCGCATGTCCATTGCAGTCACATTGTTGACAATTTGGAAAGTTGAAATAGCCTGGTTGACATAAGTCACACGCTCGACCGTAAGTATTTGCTCTACATTTACACTGTCCGCTCGTAGCATCGCAGAAATTGTCAAGACTTCCAATACTGTTACAATCACAACGCTTACAACCAAACTTACTAAAGCCATACGTACCAGGAGCACAACGATCACACCTAGCACCAACAATATTTTCAACACATTGACAGTATCCAGTGTACGGATCGCATTGGTGACTCTTTGATCCTGTAAGATCGCATTGACATGATTCGGAGCCATTCCTTATGTAAAATCCTATACTAGCATGATACTTTTTACAAACGTCGGGTATGTTTTCTCTATTAAGATCATAGTAATAAGAATCGCCACAGTTGAAACGATCAAATTCATCCCTCATGTAACTTCCGTTCGACAAGAAAGGTAAATCATCGATAGAAGGCAAAAGTGCAATTGAATCGATCAAAATAGAGGCTCTAGTATTAAATGAATGTCCATCTTGGCGACCTAGATATATTCTTATTTCAGTTTCTTTATCTTTTTCTAAACATATAGACGGTTTGACTAAGACACTACGCTGAGTTGCTGGTAAATAGGTATTAATTGTGTCATCTTCAGGCCGCACATTTGCGCACGGCGAATCAGGATCAATTGGCGTAAGTCTCCTAACATAAATTGTGGCTTCTTCCCAAGTCATAGGAGCCTGCGGCTCATACCGAATCAGTACATTGTAATTCATACTCGTTTTTAAGTTATTTATCTTGAAAACTAGAGTGCTACTTTCCGGTATTTTCATGAATCCTGGACCGGTCCACGTCTCCTTACGGCCATCAGGGAAGTTTTCTCGTATTACAACGTGACATAACTGACTTTGAATTGCATTATCGTCTATTTGGGAATCGCATTGACTTGATTCAGCTTCAATAACGATGGAATCGAGAGCCCCTACGAAGAAGTTCTGTATGGGTGTATCACATCGACGGCCGGATACATTCGGACGGCATTTGCATTGTCCCGTTATAACGTCACAATCTCTATCGATTGATCCACCAACATCACAATCACAGGGTAGACACCCGTCGTCACTGTCCGAGAGGCCATAGAACTCTGGAAGGCACTGATCGCAATTTCTGCCAGTAACATGACGTTTGCAGAAACAATTACCCGTTGAAGGATCACATCCTCTTTCAATGACTGTGCCTAGATTATTACAGGTACATGATTCACATCCTTCGGGATTAAGTGGATCGAAATTCCAAAAGCCATCCTTACATCTATCACACCTTGCTCCGTCAATATTTTTCTTACACATGCAACGGCCAGCGGTTTTGTTATTTGCGGGATCTGTCTCATCATCACACAAAACTTCCCTGTCTGTAGTACCTTCTGGATCACAATCACATTGTTTACATATGTCTGGATTTTGTATATCCAAACTGGGGTCTTTGTAAAAAGTAGGTCGACAGCGTTCGCAATTTACACCCATTGTGTTATGTTGACAATTGTCACATACACCACCGCTTATTTTTCCGGTTTTATTGTAAACCGCTGGATCAAAATGACAAGTAGTAGCATGGTTATTACATGTACATCTTTTGCAAGCATTAGACGTTCGTCCGACGGCCGGCTGCCATGGCAAATCGTTGTAAAAATCTTCACAATATTCACAGTTTAATCCGCGAGTGTTATGTGTACATTCGCAGCGGCCGTGTACCATGTTATTTTTCGATTCGACCCCAGGCATGGGTAGACATCTCGAAGCGTGACCATAGCACGAACAGGATCCTCGTACTGTCATTTCATATATAGCGTAATAATATTTAAACTTTATTTCGGCTCGATTATCAAGATGATCATCGCCCAGAGTGTGAAGTTTCGTGAAGTTAATTCTAAGATTTGTCATTCGTAACAAATTTTGCACTTCTTCCGAATAAGGATTCGTCACATTTATATTTGAAGGTAACACTCTGAATATCACTTCACCCTCAGAGGACGGGGAGACGCCGGAGTAACGGGAATCACACACCACTTCTGTTAAGCTTCGTTGGGAATGTCGCGGCACTAACGGGAAGGATTCGGCACAGTTGTGCGCGAAATAACGATAGACGCGCCATGTCTTTCCAAAATCAAAAGATCTCTCAACTAACATAGCAGCTGGACGAAATGTTTTAAATTGTATTATTAAGTGTGTAAGATGGAATTCAGCCTCCATGTCGAGCCGAATGGATACGTTTTCCTTTCCGTTTTCAGACTGCCACCATGATCTGTATCTCGTTCCCGGGTAAAATTTGTAAATAATATTTTGTATTCTATGATTTTCGTCAGGTTTATGTATCGTTTTGTTCGTAGAATCGCACGTAAAGCAGGTTTCCCTTTCTTTTCGGAGTCTGTCGTCCAAGTACGAGACGATGCAGTATCGCTCGCGGCGATGCAGGCCGCACGTCGACGTCGCAGACAGCCGAGATTCGCGGCCGATGAGCAAATTGCCTGTGGCAGGATAGCAAGAGCTGAGCTCACATGCGCGGTCGAGGAGGCGGGGATCAGCGCGTTGTCGATCGCGCTCACGGTTGTAGACGGCGCCGCCGCCGGCGAGAAGCGCGGCCACAAACAATGCGCGTAGAGCCATAGCACGTAGTGGCTCCCGCGCGCCGCTCACTGCACTGGCGCGGGGCCGCCGCCGCCGCCGGCCGCACTCTCGCGCCGCCGCGCCTCATGCCCCCGCCCCCCGCTTCTCAGCCTCCATTCTAGGGAGCAGGGCCGTTCTTACGCATTAAAGCTCTTTTTAAATTCTTCTAGGTACAAGCTTCTACTAATTCAAACTTCACTGGCACTTGTCACACTTTAAACGTTTCTCTTAATATTATTTATTGTCACCTAATATTACCTAAGTTATCGATCTAGTTTCTTTGCAGTGTCGTCGATTATTGTGGCATCGCGTTCGTGTTAAACAGTTTTTTTGAATTGGATTAATATGCTAGGTCATTTTATCTTTAGGTATTAACCACTAGCAAAGAATGCAAGTACCAAAAGATGTTAAAAGTGAAAATTAATGCTTTCACATATTTAAATTATAAATTCTAAAATCTAAATATCTATGTAGAGAGAAATAAAGATTTGAGGTTGATTTCGAGTAATAAAGCTTTCGTTATAAACATAACACTCAAAACATCGAATCCATCTGTAGGGCAACATCGTCTAATATGTTTAAAATTTTTGGCAAGTTTCAAGAATTTATTCTTTAGCACCGAGTACGGACCTGTACAAGGCGACGACCGCTCCCGCCCGCCGCGCTCGTGCCGATCTCAGGCACTAAGCAACAAAAATAACGACGCTTTCGGGATGCGCTTTTTGTTATGGTCATTATGCCATACTAACATGCTTCCTTCTGCTAACAACCGTCGCAAAATTATTACTTCGTTTTGTATTATTTATAATTTAGTTTAGGTAAAAAAACAGGTTTGTAAATAAGTTTCAATGAAATGTTAAAAATATGAAATAAACACAAACATATTATAGTTTAATTTTGTTTCTGCTTAATTAAAAAGATCTTTTATTAGGTCACAAAAGAGTGCCATTGCAAGAGAGAATTCTGTCCTAAGCAGGTAGTTATTACGGTTATCTGTTTTTTATTTTAATATTGATCGGCTACCTTGATAATGTCGGCAAATATAACATTTTCTTTTTCTAATGTAACCACATAAATAATACAAGTATGTACGTGTCTGTATAATTACAGATTTCAGTGTGCATATTCCTGACATGGTCTCGTACCTTCACATTCCCATCTATTCGATAGTTACGTTACGAATAAAACTCATTATGTTTTTAACAATGTTCAATATGTCAGTAGCATGGTCACGTTGTGCGGTTCGGCGGCAGCGGCGACGATACCTACTACAGCGGCTGACACTCTTCCGCCAGCGCATCCGTTCATGATAAAACATTCGCGATCCACACTCTTCATACACTAAATTTATGAATCGACAGCTGTTAATTATTGTGTCCTCTATTCGATTAATTCATTAAACGATACAAAAAGCGCAATAATACCGAACATACAAAACAAACCCGCGCTTAACTAATGCGGAAAAACTATTAACTCCTCAGTGCTTAATATACAGCTATTTAAAAAAGGAAAATGATTTCAAATTGCTCATAAAATTTGGAATGAAATGATTCTATTAACATTTTTTAGGTTTTTCAGGATATAAATCTTCAACGGCGTCCTATAATTAGAGTTTTTAAAGAAAACCTCATCAAAATCTTTCTAGTGGTTTAGAACTCACAATCAAACATAATTTTTATTTATTCATGTCGAAAAAGATAAATATCTAGTATAATAAAGCAGCTTCAACATTCATTAAGTTAAATGGACCAAACGTGAGCAATTGCTTATTCCATGGTACTGAACATTGGAAAGGGCAGCTATCGTGGCTCTATAAAGTAAATGTTAAATAGTGACATTTCTGAAAATATGTTATAATTTCTGAATTTTTTTTTAACATTTTCGAATTATTATTTTAGTGTCTTAGGGTAAACTTTGGAGACCTAATGTTTCGATGTTTTCTGCATATTATTGAATTTGAAAATTATTAAACATTAGTAAAATAATATTAATTATAAGTTTGATAATAATAAACATTAATGTTCTGTGTTTTTTGTTAATGTTCTTTGTGCCATCTACAACGTATTTTTTATTAGATTTGTATGAAAAATTATACATACGTTAATTAAAATTTATTAAGTAAAAAATTATTTAAAAGAAGTAAATAAGTACATCGTATGTACAAATATTTGGTTTCCCAAATGTACTTAAGTCAATTTTGAACTGGTATAATTTTACAACGAGTGATCACGAAGCAAAAATAGACATAAAAATCGGCCTCTTTAAAACTAGATAACTTGTTACAATTTCGACAGTTAACCGATAACCCCCTTATCTGTTTCAAGCGGAATAGAAACATAACATCATATAGAATATACTACTTTAAAGTCTATTATAATGTAAAACAAACACTTAACTAAATTCCAAATACGTAAAATAGTTATGACATTTTATTATATTTTCACTAAACATTATTTTGCCCTAACAGAATAGTGTTACCAATTACAATTTAATAAATGAGCTTAAGAATTATTGGTCGTACGTTTATTGTTCAAATCTTTTGCCCTTGCTGAATGAACCTCCAAAACAAAGGTCTGCGAACACGTCAAAGATGTCGAAATCAGGGTAGGCCTTTATCCTTTCTTTTAGGTATTTTTAGCCGACTTCAAAAAGAAAAAGGTTAGCAATTCGTCCATATTATTTAACAACTGTTTAACAGGACACCTAGGTATTTGTAAGCTTAGTAATTTAACCCTTATCCTAATGTCACAACGGCTGTGAATGAACGCTTTGACATCGATAAGCGGTCATTCTTAAAACGCGGTTATGATGTCAAAGTTCAGGCAGATAAATGTTCTCATAACGATTCCCTGTTCATTATCTGAGAGACCTTAACTGATGTACACATTTTTTTAACATTGTATCTGTTAAATAATTTTTATACTGTAAACTGGCAAATGTACCTACAACATATTTCTATCAAGTGCTCGACTCACACAGAACATCGATTTTAACTTATCGCCGCAAACAAAAATTGTAAAAATGTCACAGGAGGCCTAAACAGGAAATGAGGGAGTTAGGTTAGAACTAAATTTATCGCAGATTGCTCATAAATCCTCAATATAACTGGTAGTTAATGCGCGGTGTCGCGGCGTATAGCGAAACTTCAGGGATTTGTTGCATACATTACAGAAGAAATTTAGATATACTACGACACTTAGAGCAAAGAGATTAATGTAGGACATGAAAAACCCTATTTGAAAACGACTGAACTTACACGTTAAAATTAGTTAATACTAATAAATATTTTTTATTTATATGTTGCATGTTGCATCATTAAGATCATAGACCAGAAAGTCAAGGACATTCGTGACATAAGAGTGTCACTGTTCTTATAATACCAAAGCGATGACGTCATTTGCAATATAATAAACAATATACATTCGTATCGAATGAAAAATAGACATCATAATGACCTAAAATACTGTATGGAAATGACAAAAAATGACGAATAAATAGACTAATGAATAATGGTATAAGACAAATCTAATTAGTTATATTCCTCACTTTTAACTGAAATAGTATTATAATGCTTAAATTATTACACTTTAATTATTATTATAGCTTGTCGCCTAATTTAGTATGAGAAGGAAGTACGATGCTAGTTCAGTGACCGCGTGTTGTCGAGATAAGTTAGGCGCTTTCGTTCAACCTCACATCCCATAATAATCGCTGCAGTAGGTTTATTGTGTCGAGTTACGTCATGCGCATGCGCATGTCCCAAATGCATGCCGCAATAGCGTAGATGATAGCACAAAGTAATAAATTCCCAGGTTAAATAAGTTAAAAGGATTACCTACTATTAACTACATCTAACTATATTAAGTAAGTCATGAGTACTTGAGTGTTTAATTGGTACTGCAGAAAAAGCACAAATTTTGTTTTATTTAATGTTTTAAGGTAACAAAAAAACTTCAAACAGAATAATAATATAAGGACACAAGATTTGGAAGCCAAAGTATACGGTAAGGATAGTAAAGGACACATCTGTCGTGCACATGTTTGTAGCGCGCAAATTTTGTTAATGGTTGATTACGTGGAATCCTGACAGTGCTATGTATATCTTAGCGTACATTTTAAACCGAAATACTTATATAAATTGTATGGAATTACTCAATTCCGAGTTTCGTCTGATGAGTGTGCGTCCCGGAGGCCTAATTTAGTCCTCTTTCCCTTCCCACCCTTTTTCTTATAAGGAAAGGATGGGAAGAGGAAGTGGACTTTCCGGATGAGAGGATGCGTGGGAAGGGAAAATATTTTCTTTCTGTGCATCCTCTCCTCCGTCGATTAAAGGTAGGCAACGCATATGCAATTGCGTATGTCATGGGCAACGGTCACTTCGCTATTTCAGCGATTTTAGGTGGCCGCTCGCTCGTTTGCCACTTTATATTATAAAAAAATGGAATTACTTTTAATTTCTTGTGTCCAGTGCTCAGTAAGACATATTTTAGGCATTGGTCAACCCGATAATGATTATTAATCGATTAATATTGTTCATCTGATTGATGTAAGACCTTATGCACTATATTGCTGACATAAATAATTGATAAAATATAAAAGAATATTTTCGTGTTCACGCCTCATATTATGACTGCATTCAAAATTAAGGGAATTCAAGTGAATCTGTAAATTGTTTTATTTTAAACAATTGTTTTTAACGCTATTGTTTTTAAAAACAAAAGTAAGAAGACTGTACCTAACAATACAATAGTAAGGTATTGGATTACAAAAGTTTGAAAATGCCATTCGGTGTGACAACACAAGAGAAGCGTATTGAAGAATCCAAAATTTTAAATACAAAAAGTAAACAATGAAACCGCAAGCTGTCAATCTTTAAATATATCCAAATTACATTATAATTAACATAAAAATCGATCTAGGGATCAATTTTGTTTGTGTAATTCTTTGTGTCGTATAAAAAGAAGCGTAAAAATAAACAAATTGTATGTCTTCCACACTGAAATAATTTAGTCACAAAGGTGAATCAGAATCTTTTTGTTGTACACCAACATAAATAGGACGTCTATTTTAAGGAGCATAATAAGTCATTAATTCATATCAACTAAGTTAGAAAGACAATAAGCAGTCTCAAGGAAACGACAACAGACACGCTCACGATTTATTACAATATGTTGTCAGCCATAGAAAATATGCTCGGATTTGTTACATTTGCCTAATATATACTATAGTCTGACCGATAAATACATAATATAACACAATTTGAAGTGTAGTTCTTAAATCCCCCACGACATAAAATAGAACAAGAACATTAAAAAAATATTTGTGCATTATGAATGAAATCAGCATACAATAATCGAGTGATATGCAGTAATGAAGTAGCACATACCTGCGTTGCGCGCGGTGCGCTGCCCGCAGCAGGTCGCGTGCGGCACGCAGCCGCGCCTCCCAGCGCGCGCACGCCTCGCCCCCGCCCCCGACTCCGCCCCCACCCACTGACGACACCACCCATTGCTTCTCTTCGATCTACCATTACATATTAACTATATCATTCATTCTCGAAAAATGCAAAGTTAAAAATCTTTTCATATTACTGTTAGTTTAATGTATAAAATGAAAAAGTGTGTTAGGCATTTCATTCCAATAGAGACAAGAAATAGGTTCGTAGATATCGCGCTAATAAATTTCTATATATCTTGCAACTTTAAGAGATCTTCATTTATCATTGTTTTAATAGATATTGAGTACCTTATTAAGTATATCATTGAAATCTTTGACGATGGTGACAGGTCGCTTGGCCTTGTCCGTGTGTGCGGCGAGGGCGAGCCGCGCGCCCGCAAACCACACCTCCAGCTCGTTCAGCGCACTTCTCACTGCTGACTCGTTGGATGCAGATGAACTTATTTTCTACACAAAAACATTTACTAAATAACAAACAAAACACAGTTTAGTTCTATCTCTAAGTATAAATAATAACGATAATGTCTTTATCTAAACAACAATACAATTATACGTATTTTAAAATATCTCAAGTCTGCAAATGATTACCTGTAAAGCTTTAATATGTTTCTTGATGTTATCGGCAGCGTTCAATAAATCCTTAAGTTTCAGTGTTTCCGGTGGCCTGTACTCGACGTCTAGCAGACTGAACACTTCCCTCCAGTGATGCTCAGTGAACTCAGACCCTCGTAAGTACTTTAGTGATATGGTTAGATCCTAAAAGTTATACCATAGAAAACGAATCATCAATTATTAAAGACTCCACGACTGCGACTTCGTCCGCACGACTAGACTTTGTTTTATAAGTTCAGCCGTTCTGGAGATATCTTTAGACATCCATTCATCTAAGCATTCGCATTTATAAGATAGGTAAGATGGCTCAACTGTGATGTAGTCTTTAAACTTTGATAAGTAGACTAGATACTATTTAAATTGTAGACAGGAGTTTCCTACTAGGCAGTAGTTTTTTTTTTTAACAAATGCATTAAGAAGTAAATAGTAGTAATAATGACAGATTAAAAAATACTTACGTTATATCTATCTAGTGTATGTTTTAGGAACAATGTGACAGAGGTGTAAGGCTCGAGACGCGCGCACCACTTGCTGCAGAATTCATCTAATAAATGCAACTTCTTTTGAAACACCAACCATTCTTGTTCACCAATAGATTCATATTCTAAAAAAAATATCTTTATAATTGTAATAATTATTCGACGACATAAATTTAGGAATAAATACAAAGTAGTTTAAAATTAAATGTCTACAAAACGCGAGTTGGAAATTTTTAGGAAATTAATTTGTTAATTGCTTATTATTATTAAAAATTCGTAATCATACCTTCGTTATACTCTTTGAAGACGGCCCACAGATCCACAAACTCCTTCATAAGTTTCTCAGCTTCATTCCAAGTATCAGATGTTGTAACATCCATATTGAACTTTTTACATTCTTTCCTATAAACATTAACTATTTTATGAACTAAATACCGATAGCTAATGGCTAAATAGACTAATATACGTCTTTTGTAATGCATCGACGGCTCAAGGTCATCCCTTCCATCCCTCTCCGACCCACAGCTAAAATAGTAATCTGCACAGCTGTTAAACAAGATGTTCCGAGCCGCCAAGATATATGATAACTTTATATTTCTAGACTCTTACTTCTAAGAGAAGTGCGAGTACTTACATCAATTCGTCTTTCTCGGACAAATATTTTTCCCATTGCTGTTGAGCTTCGAAGACGGAGTGACAGCGACCAAGCATTTCAGTATAGTCCGCGCCCTGCGCACTCTGCAGGCGCGACCTGGCCTGCCCCCAGCGGGACACCCACGCCTCCACACTTGTGTTAAGGTTCTCCCATTCTCCTTTCAGACTTGATTTTACTATTTCCGCCTGAAATAAAACGTAAAAGGATACCTCGTAGTTTTATTAGAATGTTTAAAAGATTTTTATATTTTGGTCAATTGTGATTTTTGCAAACATTACATTTTTAATTACAGCGCCATCTTTTCACCGTTCATTGACACTAAAAATGAAAAGGAACAAAAATGGTACCTGATGCTGAAACATTTGCTGCTGCGCTAACATTTGCTCTCGGATCTTTTGCCATTCCTTCACAGTGTGGTCGACGAATTGGTCGCCACCCCATGTGCGTAACATGTGGCCTTTTCTTTTCAAATTATCCACCATTTCTTCTAACTAAAATCAAGAATGCAAATTCATAAGTTAATCACATGATAATAGTAAGAATTTTAAATAAAACTTGCTTAAAATACTAAAAACAAACAAATTTCTTACTTCAGGCAACTTTTCCTGCAACGCCTGGTGTTTGAAGCTTATCTCAGCTAGTTCTTTGGCATTCTTAGGCAGTGGTTTGTTATCCAGCATAAGCGTGGCATTAGCGACGAAGGCGTCCAGGTCAGCGCAGTCGTTCCTACAGCTGGTCTGCAAGGAGGACATCAGACACGCCCACAGGTTGCGGGTCTGCGCTTCGAACTCGCGCCGCAATGTCGCCGTGCCCACCGTTATCCATGATATCTTCTCATCCTCGCTATGAAATTTTTATGGAAATTAGTAATGTGTGATTAATTTTATGTAAAACTAGATAGATAAAATAATAGTTACATAAACCACGATATATAGGTTGAAAACATGACATATTTACAGCATTCAACCAGCAAAATCATAAATCCAAGTTTTAAAACATATTAATACAGTTTCAGCATTCACCATAAAGCCAAATTGACATTGTTAAAGTATTTAAAATGGTACCATTTTGAATTGTAATATTACAAAGATGTTACAATACGAATCAAAGCGCTTATTTTATTATAATAAGTAGTAGTTGCTTTATCTAATTAGTAAGTAGAAATAGTTGCTTTATCTTTGTAGTATTATACATTAGTAGTAGAAATATAAAGCAACACTTACAAAGTCATCTTAGCGACGGCCTGCCCGTACGCCTTGCAGGCTTTAAAGTTGGTCTCCCAGTGTTCAGGCAGCTGCAGCGTGTCCGCGCACAGTGCGTCCAGGTCGGGCACGCAGGCCAGCGCCAGCCGCCGCGTCCACATCTCGCACGTAGCCTGCAGTGCTGACAGCACACTCTCCAGCTGCTGCACCGCCTTGTTGCCCAACCAGCTGTGTCTGGAAAGTAACTTGTTACTTATTAAAACTTATTTGTTTAATGTTAAAAGCTGTAGACAATTATTCATAACAATTTGTAATTTTTTTCGGTCTCTGTTAGTTTTTTTTTTATAGTAAGTGGCAAACGAACCCATAGATATCTGCAACTGCAAATGCGTTGTCTACCTTTAACCGGCGGAAGGGACGCACACAATATCACATAGGACAAATCTCCCATTCTTATGCGTCCCCTCCTCAGTCAATTTCATTTACCTTTCCATTTCCTTATAAGAAAAGATAGGATTTAAGAGATTTGTTAAACTAAGACTTACTTATCAACGATAGATGCAAATATAGATTGCTTGTTGTGGAGGGCGGTGCTGAGGGCGAGGAAGTGCGCGGGCAGGGAGACGAGGCGGCGCAGCTGGTGGTAGTGCTGCACGCGCACCTCCTCCAGCCCCGGCTGAGACACCACCATGCGACCGCTGCAATATCACAACTATTAAATTATGAAGCTACCTTCCAAACTCCCATCCATTTCGTTGTTATTGAATCTGCTGCACCGTACGGCAAAATGAAGTTTGTGTCCGCAAATTTCTTAGTTACTTATACTCCCGATAGAGGCGTTGCAAAAATACATACGAATTTGTCGATACAAGATTCAGAACCCCTTGTTTCAGTATTATGTACCGTAAGACGAGATCGACCCTGACGTGCGGGAAGTGCGTGTGGAGGGAGAGCAGGGTTTTGATGTACTGGCACTCCAGCGCCTTGCACAGCTGCCAGTCCCAGTGCGACCGCCACTGCTCACTGTTCTTGTAGCCTTCGCTTTCCACCTACATACAGAAATATTAATAAAAAAAAAACAATTGCATACGTAAACGTAGAATAAAAAATATGAGTTTACAATTACAAGTTGTCGCCCGCACCGACACCGTCCAAGCGGAATAAAAAAAAGTTAATTAGTAGCCTAGGTGTTTGTCCAGACTTTGTTCTACATCTATGACAAATTGCAGCGAGATCCGTGCACCCGTTCTGGAGGTATTTTCAAACAAACATCCATCCATCCATCCAAACATTCGCATTTATAATATTAGTAAGATACTTGTTTTTGATCCCAATATTGTAAGCTTAAAAACGTCATAACATACCTTTTCAATGATATCTCTAATATGTTTGATGTTCTTTTTCCAATCAGCTTGCTTGAGGAGCAGCTCGGTATCCATCAGTTTTTCCACAATGTTCCTGATGGCGATGTGCTGACTCGTCAAGTATGAGTTCTGAAACATTTCACGTCATAACATTAGTATGAACATTTTTTACCAAACAAAAATATAAAATTCTGTTACCTACCTGCGTTTCCAGTTTGAGAACCATCTTCTTCAGTTTCTCTGTATAGTCGGCGAGCTGGTCTATATCGTTCCAGTAGACAGGCCTGTGATCCTGCACCAGCGCGGCCAAGTCCAGCGCCGCCTGCAGCATCATCGGTCGTGTCGACGGGATCATACGTTCGCCCAAGGTGTTGTGGAATGATGCTACCTAGAATTGACACCCTCTTGGAACATTATTTTATTATGTTTGTTTTTTTTTTAATTTTAAATAATCACTTCAGGATTTTTATATATTTTTTTGTGAACAAGAATTTTGTCTTATGTTCCCCTAGATATGTGTCGGGAGCCGCTTCCAAGGTTTTTGTTTTGTAAATAAAATAAGTAAAATCAAAACAAAATTAAGAAAAGCAGTACATCATCAGCTCACTATACGTCCCCACCGAGGGGCTTGGCGCTCACCCTAAGTTAAGGGTGCTAAGGCCGTAGAAAAGCACTCAAGACACTTATAATGAAAGAGTTAACTGCGAGGTGTACCTGCTGCAGATCGCGGGCATACTTCAAGGAGTCGGCGAGTGTATCAATGGCGTGCGCGGCGTGCGGGGCGGGCAGGCCGAGTGCGGCGAGCGCGCGCGCCTCCAGCTCCGTCCACACGAGGCGCGGATTGAAGTTCACCTCCAGCAGCCGGCTCTGTGCAGAGAACTGCACCACAGGCTTCTCTGCACTCAGCTGCAGCGACCCACTCTTCACTTGCGCCTGATGTTAAATTACGAGCAAATATACGTTTAACACATTTAATGCTATTATGATTTAACGGACAAATATTAATCTAACGACAAGGAAAAAAATAAAAAATAGATCATATTTACTAGCAACCTGCTACGGCTTCGCTTGAACCGATACACAAAATATAAAAGAAATTCAATGGTTTTATACTTTATTCGTTATTTCGTTTTTAGATGCACGTGAAAACAATAACCTGAATATCTCTGGACCATTCTTCGTGGAGCTGCGTATACAAGTTTTTGATATCTTTCAATACTTTATCAGCAAGTCGAGACACCTGCTCGCTACCTTGAAACTCTTTTAAATAGTTTTCATTGCACATCTGTATATCTTTTATCTGAAACAAGCATATAAAAAATTATTGTGTAAAAATTTTAAAAGCTTCTAATTTATGTGGTTTGTGGTCGACATTTGTCATAGTATCATTAGCAAAGTGGGATACCAGGTTACCAAGGTACCTGGTTACAGGTACAAAATACCTTAGCCTCCATCTGCTTGGCCCACTGTATCTGCTGCACGAGGGGCGACATCTCGGGAGGCTGGTACATATTGATATGTAAGTCCTCAGCCTCCAACTGATCGCGTACGCCCTGTATTAACGAAGCCAGTGACGATACGAAAATCTCCAGCTCGCCGCTCAGAGACTGCTTCACTATTGGCCTGTTTATCAGAGTCTTGTAGCGCATAAACTCGTACAGCATCTAAAACAAACACTTCTTAAATAAAAATAAAAACAATAAAACAGAGACTTAGACTCTTTTTCCACTGGAACGACTAGCTGCTATTACTAAAAGCAATGATTTTGTACTATAAAAGACGCGACCGCCACTCTCCCTTAGTGGAAAAGGAGCTTAAGATACTGCGGGGAATAACATACTGACTTGTTTGGTAGATGTGTTGTGGAGGCGTGGTCTCAGCTTCTCAGCAATTTTTGCTTCCGATGGCCGTAAGTTTGATGAGAATCTCAGCACAGCATTTTCCCACGCGGGATTTTTTCCGTTACAAATCCAAATATTTATGTCTGAAAAAGAAATTTCACACTTTGTAATATAGAAGAGACTAGAATTATCTTTTTAGCTATAAAATGAGGCAATTGACAAATTATTTACTTGTAAAAGGCTCGAATAATTCATCAGTTTTCAATTCAGATCTTTCTTTGTTAGTCAACAGCTTATTTAGCTGATTATGTATAGAACGCAGGTCATGAATCTAAAAAGAAAAGCATTAATAAATGCAACAGATAGACACAAAGACAACAATGTAACCTTACTGCTTACTAATGTCATAAATGCGAATGTTTGAATGGATGGATGGATGTTTGTTTAAAAGTATCTCCAGAACGGCTGAAAGGATCTCGATGAAATTGGGCATGGAAGTAGATATTAGTCTGGAAGAACACATAGGCTACAATTTTTTTTTAATTCCGCGCGGACATAGTCGCGGGCGACAGCTAGTAAAGCATACAAAGGAAAATTTTTACCTCATTCACACGTTTCTGAAAATTCATACAAAACTGTGGTACATAGCTTTTACCACTCCAAGCATGTAGCGCGTAGTTCGGCCAGTATGTCTCTGTGAGTGACAGACACGCACTAATCCATGTCTGCGTTACGTTAAGGCTTTCGTTGATCAATTTCAAAACTTCATCATCTTTGGTACTATTATGAACCTTCCACAGATCAACACCACTCAATATTTTTTGAGTTATACTACAAATTATATGACCTAAAAATATTCTCACACATTACATCTTACTAATATTATAAATGCGAATGTTTAGATGGATGGATGATTGTTAACGTTTGTTAACAATAACAAAATAACAAAAAAATTAAAAGTATCTCTATAAAGGTTCTTGATGAAATTTGGCACTGATATACAGCAAAGTCTTGAAGAACATATAGGCTACTTATTAAGTTTATTTTCGCGTGTACAAAGACGCGGGCGACAGTTAGTAAAAAAGAAAAAATATTATATTATAAAAGTAACAGGAAAAAAAATCACATACCAATAATGTCGAAAATGTGTATCATTCTATCTTGAGAATACGGTGATATGGTGCATCGCCAAATGTCATCCAAAATCCCACCGACGTTTTCCGCATTATCTCTTATCTCATAAACTGGACTAGCCTGCATTGACCTTAGGAAATACACCAATATGAGGAAAAAAAGTAGTTACTGTTTGCCTTGAAGAGGCATTTACAGCTTCACCGGGCTTCAGGTGGCCGGGCGCAAATGGCACTTAGTTTGAACCTCGACCTCGGAGGAAAAATATATATTTCTCCTTTAACAAGACAGGGTGGGTACACCCATTTTATTCACTACAAATGACAGTTTTTTTAGACTAAGTAGCAATAGAGAAATATTTTATTAGAAAGAAGTTTACATACTTTATTTCTTCACAAATGTCTTCAAAAAGCACACAATAGTTTGAGGCGGCCTCTCTTTCTTTCTTTAATGTCTCACGTTTATCCGCCATTGCTCTCCAATAATCAACTTCATCTTCTATTGACAAAATAACTGAAAAGTATTATTATTCTAGTATAAAAAAGTTAACCTGTTGTTTATTGTGATATAAACACCAATGATCATTGTTGTAAAATCTAGTTTAAAGCTAGCAATTTCTGGATAAATACAGGATGTTCAAGTAAACAAAACATCCATGGAAGGTATAATTCTATGCTTACTTTCTTTTAGTTCCTTTGTATTTGTACAATTAGTAGAAGTTACTATAATATGAGATTAAGAAAAATTAAGAAGAGAATGAAAGAGCAGAAATATGAGTAAATATGTAAAGTTCAGCGTTTACCATTAATATTTGCATTATTTTTGCCATGGGTCAATATTCTTAAATTAGTTTCCAAATCTGTAAGGTTCTTTTGTAATTTGTTCGTATACAAATCATCACCCTGAAATTACAATAAAAAAAAAAACTTTAAAAGTTATATTGATTTTAACTTCTCTAAAAACCCTCTAAAAAAAGACAGGGATATAAATAAAATAAATTTATTAATTGAAATCTTAAGATCAAGCAATAATTCAAACTATAAAAAGCGAGACGGCAAATTATAATCTTTAATTATAGTAATATGAGGAACAGAAACTACATAATAAATAATGTACAATTGAAAATTACATTTAAAACAATTATATTTTTATAGTAATTATGAAATATGGCTATTTTACTTCATTGCAATTTTCATATTTATAAAGACAGTTTAAAAAAAAACTGACATTGAATTAACAAAGTAGTGAAATTTATTTGCCAGATTTGACCATATTGTAGAGGTAAACTATGACTGTCCATTGTCTCTGTTTTGTCAAGGAGAAAAAGGGAGATAACCATAATTTTGTATAATGGTTTTGATTAGGTATTCAGGTACCTAAGATGAGGCATGTAATGTACATTTTTGTCAAAAACAATAAAGGTAAAATATGTTGAACAGTCCAAAATGTAAAGAAAATTGTGTATTAATTGAGTCTTAGACAATTACAAATTAAAAATAATGTAATATTTAATTAAAACAAATATTCTATACCTACCAGACTTAATAATGGACTAAATATTTGTCTCAAAATCTGATATAAAGATTCGGCTGCCCCTGTAGTTATTGTTATAATGTTGATATTATTTATGCTTTCTTGTTTTGACAGGTCTACTGGTGATGTCTTGTAAAAAATAATTGATTTTTGTATGTCACATTGTATCTGAAATTAATTAAAAAGAATTAAGGAACAATGCTGGAACACACATATCTAAAAATGAGAATAGAAATGATAGAAAATACATTTGGGTTGTAAGATATAATGTTCTTATTTCTTCTACTATTATTAAAGCAAGGTGTGAAACATAAAACTGGTTTCAGCAATAGGGGAGTAAACCCATTTCAAATATGGCACTTCAAATGTATTACTTTTTCATTTAATACTTACTTGAGTGGTCAGGTCCAAGATATCTTTATTCAATTTGGTTTGAAGCAAATATGTTTGAGAATTATGTATAAAATCATATAAAGCATCTTCAGCTTTATCATTTAACTTTAAATCAGGCAAATTGTAAAAAGGTTCTAGAACATAGAAAAAGGTTGAAAAGGTTCCATGAAAAAAATGAAGAACAATAGTTCTATCTTAGTCTTTTTAGTTCCAATACGCATACCTGCAAAATACGTACTTACCAGCGGTACTTATTACAAATTCACGTATTTTCGCCATTGTTACTAGCACAAGCTACATTTTATTAATTAGTTTATGAAAATTTTCCCATTTAACCTATGAAGAAATCAATAAGTACATTAATTAGTTATTTTATGTAATTTAAGTAGTAGAGATATTGAGGGTAGTTATAAATAATTATTAAAAGACCATAAAAATCTTGCAAAATACTTTTCTTCAAGATTTTGGAGTTTGAAGTTTTGTTGACATTCTTCGTTGCCATGGAAACTGAAAACCGGTATACTCAGAGACAAGAGAAACAACTTGTTTGTCGTCTGATTTCATTTTAAGACAAATAAATACTTCTTTTTTAAGTTTTCGCTGTAAGGCAAATCTTGTCATCTAGATGACTTTCTGGGGGCTATTATAGGGGCTTCACTTTTTAAATCAAATTTTAGAGGATTTTTCAAAACCTAGTATCATAGGCCATAAACTATAAAAAAAACATTGTCCGAAAACTGACATATTGAGTTTTGACAGATAGCAACATGATGTCAATGTCAGTTGTCTGTTTTACAAAAATATCCTAAGTAAAAAAAATTGGAATTTATTGATTTTAAAACGACTATTACTTACTATTTAAAAAAAATCATTTAATAAAACGCTTAAAAATGTTACGACTTCGATCTGTAAGTGTCAATCTTTGCTTACAAAAAAAACAATAGATATTTTAATACTTTAAACACCTTTACTTTTTTAGACCTTTAGAATGCTGCAGCAAGTTAATCACGTAGCTAAATTTAGTGACACTACCAAGAGTGTGGATACAACGTATATGGAAATTCCAGTATACAACGTAGATAAACCGCAACCACTTGAAAGTCGTAAAGCTAGGTAAGATGTCAAGAGGACTGTATGTGGAAACAATCCTAAATTCCCAACCTTGCATTGTCACTTCATGTATTAGTTTAATTGTTAGTCCGTAAACACATCAATTTATTACCTTACATGACTTTCGAAACTGACATAAAGTTGACACATTGTATAAGCAAAGTAGTAAATGAATACCTGGCTTGTTTGGTCTATATCCCATTTAATGTTACAAGTATTAGTACAATATACTAAGAAAGAGTGTAATTTACGTTAGAAGCTGGCAAGGAACCTTCACATTTCCCATTGTTGTTCAGAATTCGGAAAGGATAAAAAATTCACGTACTAAGTAGCCTATGCCTCCAGATTATGTCTGTTAGGCTGATCCGGAGATACATAATATCATTACTGAGAATTAATAAGAAATATGTTTACCACAAAAAAAAAACTTTTTGAGTTAAGTTAATTTGGTATATTCAAATTAGACCAAGAAACTCAAACTCCTAAAGAACAAACAAACAAACCTAACAAAATAAAGATTTATATTAAACTATGTACTATGTAAAAAGTTTGTTAATGATGTAAGTTTTTATTTGATTGCAGAAAATATGTGCAATGTTAAAATTAATTGAGGAAGTTAGTTAACTTATCAATCTAATGTTTTTCTAATATTTAACATCTTCACTTGTTTTATCATAATTCAAACATTTGTGACAAGGAAGTCATGTACTGTATACCTCATGGTATCAATTATATATTATGTTATCTATGTAGGAAGGTCTAATGTTCTAATTTGAAATGGTTTTTATTTCAATATTAACTATGAGCTTACATTTTCATTATAAATACCATACTGCCTTATGATGATTTACTTATGGTGTTAAGTAGATTTTTTTTTAAATCCTAAATTCTAATCTTTACTGATAATTTTAAATAATATGTTACATTTCATTATATGGGTTTAAGAAAAAACAGAATTCTTTGATATTTGCAGTATAACAAATTTTACTATTAAACAGCTCATAAATATTATTAATCATTATTTCACAGATTGCATTATCAATCTCGTAAAAGAGGAATGTTGGAGAATGATTTACTGCTAAGTACTTTTGCCAAAAAGTACTTGGATAACTTCACAGAGGAGCAGACAATGATGTATGACCGTCTCATCAATTCTCCAAGCAATGATTGGGATTTGTTCTACTGGATAGTTGAAAAACAGCCTACTCCTAAAGAATTTGACAATGAAATAATGGATTTACTAAAGAAACACGCCAAAAATGAAAATAAAGTTGTATTATCTCAACCACCTTTAAATTAAATGACTTAAAAATAAATGATTTGGTGCATTATGCACATTTGACTTTTAGACAGACTATGACTTAGAGAATTACATTTTGAAATAAACCTAGAAATTTATTACAAAGAAATGCTTAATTTAATTAGTATTAGGATTTTGTTGTAAATTTTAATATAATATAAATATAGCAATGTATATCAAATTTGTAGTTTTTCTTTAATTTTTTTCTTTATAAGAGTCACCCACAAGTACTTTTCTAAGCTAAAATCATATGAATTCTGCAAAAACATTTCATAATAGCTGTGAATGAATTGCCACATGCCTGCTTAGTATTGATATTATTGACTTTAAATAATTAGTAATGTAAATTGTCCTGTGCGTAAAAGAGCACCGATTCGCCGGTGTTAATATATTCATTAAAATGTTTGAACACAACCAGACTTTTCACTCGACCCCGGCCCGGCCCGGCGCGGCCAGGATAGGACCACGCAGGCCGCAGTTGGCCTCCGCGTCTCGGACTGTTTGCTTACTTCTACTGCGCACATTGTCCCATAAAATAAATAACCTAGTGCGTAATCTTTATTTTGATAAAGTTTTCGCGTTATCAAATGATGCTTATAATTTGTGTTGATTATGAATGACTACGTCATAGGTCAGCCCACGGTCTTCTTATCGTTTGCTCTTTATATATGTTTGTGCTGAAGATATAGCGAAGTCAGTTAACTCGCAGCGAGCAACGCTCATACTTATTTAAATTGTGAAAGTATATATTACAATAAATTAAACAATATTCGAACTTTTATTCTTATTCGGAATCGAATAATTCGAGAGTGATACATTCAGTGATTATTTTAAAAGTGTTAATAAAGATAGTGTTTTAAAAATGCCAGTTCGCCGCAGTAAGGTAAAAAATCTTAATTTTACATTCCTTTACATCCTTTTTGTATAGCGGTTAAGAATTTTTTTTTATCAATATTGTTTACAAACTCTTTATTTCATCAATATCTATATTATTTGTGGTTTGATTTATTTACATTAAAAGGCTATTGTCTCTTCCGATATTTATAAAAAATAGAAAACTTTATAAAAGCGCACAGTTATTTAAAACATGTGCAAACACAACTCTGCAAGCAAAAGCTTTGAGTCAGATACGAAGGGTTTGAATTTCACAATACTTGTTATTTACCTACCATTTGATAGACAAAAAATGTCAAGACTCGCCCAAACATATTATCAACAAAGACATATCGAGAAAACTAACATATCGAAACACGTAAATAGCGTACAGTTAGTTAAGTTACCGTAGGTTCCTGAGACCAAAATCTCTGTTTAAAAAATATTGTTATCTCTGTTTTGTCAAAGATAATAAGAGGCATGACGATACGCTTTATACAGAGATTTTCGTCTCAGAAACCAATGGTTAGTGTACTAAATGAAAAGCGCGTTAAACAACGATCATACTGTATACCATTATCAGCGGATAACTCGTTTAACCTTTGCCTTCTTATCATATCTTATTTTAAAAAACATTCATTTTATGTTTAAAAAAATGGTAAAAGTTAAAAATCTTCGGAATTTTTTACATATATAACTTTTTTAATTGTATTGATACAGTCGTTTTTTTAAGAATCGTGTATTATTTGTTGTTGTATAAAGTTTATCATATTTGTACGGTTAAGAAGTTAATTAACTTGTTTGCTCCATCTAATTATTGGTATATAGCTGGTAAACGTTGAAGTTTGAAAAAACAATGAGACATAATAATGTACCAAACTCTTACATAAATATAAAGTAAAAAAATAATAATAATGAAAGCCTTTTTAATGTAAAGTGTAAAAAAAGTTCTGGTAGAGCATACGTAGCGTGAGCTACACAATTTTATCGAGTATAAAAATGGCAATAACGGTAACATTCACTGGTCAAGTTGATAAAACAAAATTAAACAAATATAAAATGAAGTCTACTTAGTAACATTTCTGATAAAATCGTGAATCGGAGTAATTATTAAAGTGAAATCAAGCATGAATTTAAATTATTCGTTTAATTTAAACGCCAGCCGCCAGAGTTACGTCAAGTTAAGAAATTCTATAGGAATTCTTAAAATTGAAAATCTTATTACGATTTCGGATAAAGTATTTCGCTGCGGCTGCTAACCGACTGGACACAGAGGCGCAGTTTGTAAAATACACAATCAGAACTTTATGAATATATTGACAGGTATTATTAGTGAAATGGATATTCGAGAACCAGCACAAGCTCCAGACTGTGCGCTGGTGCAGTTCGTCTCTGCGGTACAAGGAGCTGGAAGAGAGCGCGCAGACGCTCGAGCACGTGGCGGCCCCCGTGGCCGCAGCGGCGCCGGACGTTAAGCCACGCCCCTACAGGGCGCCAGAAACTTCCTTCAAGGTAGGCGAGATAAGTTCAATGAGCAAATTTAGATATTTTATGTCGACTTGTTTTCTGCCTCATTTGCAAACATTGCTAAATTTAAACTTACAATTATCGTCTAAGCACTAAAGAGTTAAATAACGAGATATTGCTTTAAAAGCCAAGTCAAAATAATTATTTTTTGTTTTATTAAAACAATTAACTATTTCTTTAAGTAACAAATATATTTCTAACTTATTTTTACGAATAAAACTATGTATATTCACTTTTGAAACATAAACGTCAGAAATGTTTTACTCTTAGTTGTGTAAGTAAAAGCATAAAAAACAAAGTTTATTAAACTAACGTTAATCTAGTAATTTTACATAAAGTACAGGTAGCGTGTGCTACATATGTAAACTAGTTTTTCCGATTATTTTGTGCCTATTCTTAAGTACGATGACATATTTTTTGTTCGTTAATTTAATTACTAATTTATCTAGACTAAAAACCTTGTAAAAATTTGTACTGACTTTATAAATATTTCAATGATCAGTATACATATAATAATATATTATTAAAACATTCTAAGAGGTTGGTAACTCCGAGGTAAAAATGAAAAGATACATAGACTTTATTTTTGCAGCACGATGATTTACAAGTGACTCTGGCGGCGCCGTACCAGCTGCAGCGTAAGCCGGACGCGCCCGATCTGGGCTTTGGGAAATATTTTACAGATCACATGCTTAAAATTCAATACCAAAAACAGTTAGGTGGATGGCAGAAACCTGAAATAACGCCTTTTGAACCATTGAGCATCCACCCAGCCGCGAAAGCGTTGCACTACGCAATACAGGTATGTCTTTGAACAAGTTCTATTTTAACGAAAACTTGTTTCCCCATACCTGTACAGATAAACGATGTATACATCAATTTATTTGTGCAATATGTACGGCTTTTTGTTATTCTCTTTTTTATAGTATTAGGAAAAAGCAATTACATGACTGCGTTTTTTATGATTATATTAATTTTATACTCCTTTTCAGCTATTCGAAGGTTTAAAGGCGTACAGAGGTGTCGATGATAAAATCCGATTGTTCAGGCCGGATTTAAATATGCGACGGATGAACCTCGCGGCGGAGAGGTCCGGCCTACCAATGTTCGACGGCGACGAGCTAATAAAATGTATTAAACGGCTAATTCAAATCGACCAGGAATGGGTTCCACATTCTGAAACATCCACTCTATATATAAGGCCCACATTAATAGGAACAGAGGTGAGTTTTTCGCGTTAATATTAAATTAAAAATATGATAAGAAACTAAAAATTTCTGACAAATTATCCATATAAACTTATCTATTTTACGTCTCAATTGCGTTGCCAAAAGCTCTAAAACTATGTTTTAACTTCTGTAAGAACAGACAACAGAATGACTATTTTGTCGATACAAATTTTAAACCAACAATTTCGTAAAAAAGTTTTAAAAGACCTAAGTGAAAATAACAATATAAGAAAAACAAATTTTGTTTACATTATGCATGAAAACGTGGTTGAAAAATCGAGATTTAAGATTATAATAATGACGTTATATCAAAAAAGGTATTTATCATAAATAATAAGTCGGTAATTTTCGGGTACATTCAATGATATCAGTAAACACCAAAGGAACACCAAAGTATTAACTGATAATAATAAATAAATATAATTATCACACGTTTTGTTGTAAGATTTCTTTCGAGATTAGTTTTATCATTTTGACATGCCCAGCAACGATACAGCGATATGCCACTTTCACATTGTCATGGCGAAACGCGAACTGAAAATACTACAAGATCCTGACCCCGACATACCGACGTCATTTTAGCAAAGATGAGAATTCGGTATAGTAGAATTCCGTTGGAATTAGAAATAATAACAGACCTATTTTAATACTTAACATTTATAAGGCTGTTATTACTATATTTCTATCGTCAGTTTATAATCCCACAAAGATCTAACGGCAGTTTTTTGACATTTACCGTGGGTTTCAGAGGCCAAGATCCTCGTGTAGCACATATTATTATCTATGTTTTATTAAAAAAATTACGATATGTTTTACATTAATTTTGGTCTGAGAAACCAACGGTAAAGGTAGGACAGTCTAAAAGTTTTAAGGGTTATCAGCGAGTAATAGTACCAAATATTCCTTTATTTTTAATTCAAATATTCGCATTTATTTTATTTTAATATATTTTACGAATTACATTGTCAACCAGTGATGTGTGAATATTCAATTGCATTGAATTCGAACCAATAATATAATAGCTATAGCAGTGATAGCATACGAAGTTACAATAGCTTTTACACTCTCCCAATCTCTTTTCCAGTATTAGACTATAAATATATTCGTATTTAGTAATATTTCGTATATAAATCAATATTGTTGACACAAAGCCGTAAGAGATGACACCAAGAAAACAGATAACGTGTTCAAGATCAATCACTTACGTAATGTTTATGTATTACAAATTGCCACATTAAGTAAACATATAGAATAATATTTTCATACTGAATTAAGATTAAGCCAAAGTCACAAGAATACATACGATGAAACACGTGCACGTTTTTAAATAGCCTTTGCCCGCGACTTCATGTTCCACTGAGCTGGTAATAAGTAAAATAAAATTATGTATATTGAAATGTGTGAAAAATATTTAATTCAAATATTTTAAATTTACACACAATGAATGTTTAAAAGTACACATTAAATTTTCCTACCTTAATTAAGACAATACCATTATTTACCAGAACAGCATAATTTACCTGTGAAAATCGTTAATTGAAGTGACGTGCAAGAAATTATAATTTATGGGTACCATTTTTTTTGTAAATCTATTACTTTTATGTTAAACATTTTCCAGAACATCTAGAATCTTAATAAAAATAAAGTTAATCTGAGCAAGGACTGATGCCATTGAATATTTTCCGCAATCTTACGATGCATTTGTCCATTGGTCGGCCTTCTAGTTTTTTCTCCTTTCTCGTTTATACTTCCACAATATATGAAACATTCGTAATAATGTTTTATTTGAAACTTGTAGCTTTGTTTACTACAAGCCTATAAACCTGTTTATGTGACTCCGGTTTGTTTGGAATTGATCGTTAAAAAACAATTGCAAAACATGGATTGTAAAAGGTAATGCGTTATAAAACGTAACATTTGAAATGATGAAAAGTATTGCCACTTTATAAAAAACTAACTTTTAAAAACTATGACAATAAGGTTTAATGAACAATCATGAGCATTTCAAAGTCACCTTATAAACTAAAACTTATAAGATCTTAACCAAGAGCGTTATAATAAATTAGGTACTTGTTAAAGCGAGTTAAATGCAAACTAAAACGTAAATAATACGATGTCACTGACTGACTCGCTCTCATTAATATTATATAATACATTTTAAAGTTTGTTCATAAATTAATCAATCTGTTTTCCATAAGTTTTCAAGTTCGCAAATAACAGAAACAAAACCCAATCAAATAATTTGTATCAATTTTTGGCACGATAGTGACGATTAAAAGAAATGTTGAACAATAAATTATGCACCACTAAAAAGTTGACATTAGAATCAGATTTGCAAATATCCTGACACTAAAGCAATTTAAATGGTAAAACAATACTCGAGTTAGTAATGTATTTGCAGGCAACATTTGGTATTATGGCGCCAGAGTCTGCACTACTGTTCGTGATCTTAAGTCCCGTGAGCGCATACTACAAGGCGAGTGACGATGGCGCAGTGTCCATCTACGCAGACCCCAGTGTGGTACGTGCCTTCCCCGGCGGCGTTGGCAATAGAAAAGTCGGATCAAACTACGGCCCTACGATCGGTAATTATTTCCATAAATGCTAAATTTCTGAAAGCACTTACCTAATACAATAAAATCTGTGCTGCAGTATTTTTAACTCACTAACGTAAGAAGGAAGAATAAGGAATGAGTTAGCTATAATTTGTCGTTCTCCTGTAGACGCGACCGCCCGTGCGGCGCAAATGGGCCACCACCAAGTATTATGGCTGTTCGGACCCAATCACGAGTTGACTGAAGTTGGCGCTATGAACATATTCATGGTCTACATCAACGAACACGGAGGTAAGAACTATTAACAGCTTCATTGCAACTTCATAAAAGTCTACGAATATCATTATATCGCAACATTAATTAAACTATCGCGTAATATGTAGGTTAGGTTGCTAATTGCGAAAAAATGGCAGCCTTTGCTGTTGTAACTTTCAAACGTTATTAAACTCACAAAAAGTCACACTGAATGGTTCGATCCAAATAACTGGTAAACAGAGTAACAATTTGTCTGTATTCTTAATTATTATTACTATATGTTATTCTTAATGCAAGACATATCGCGTAAATTAGAAGATTTAGAACAATTACAGCATCTTTGTGATGATTAAGGTAATGAAAATTTTGAAGCTTTCTTTAATATCTGTCGTCCGCGACTCCGTCTGCGCGGAGTTTAAAATATCTTTATTAGTAGTCTATGTGTTCTTCCAGACTATATCTATATTATAGAAATAATTTAATAATTTAATTATTTAATATAAGTAAGAATGAAAATTAATTTTAAGATAGTATCACTTGTTCTAGTCGTGATAGAAAATAAATACACAATAAGAAACATAAGCAATAAGCTAACTTTGGTATCGTGTCGTCCACGCGCGGACATGTGAGCAGCATTGTAGTGTTATCGCTGCTGACCTACGGCCGGATAATTCTTGTCTCATGTGAAGCAATAACAGCGGTCACTAACATCATCAATTTTCTAGATACTTTTACTACACCCGATTCAAACTGGTTCACTTACTATATCTATCAATATCGTATTTGCTTTGAACTGGTACTTAGAATGAGAAAAAAGATATTTCGTCACCACATCAATTTAAAAGGATAGAAGTAACAAATCCCCGGTTGATTATCTAAACTGATTATTGTTTATCTTAATCTAATTAGTATGTTGGTGGTATAAAATGTTGCGACGTCGAATTTGCAATAGCAGTACATTTTGCTAGAAAAATTTGTAAAACGTTTCTAATAAAGATTGTTGTGACCGATAAAAATCTTTTTTAGCAAGATAATTTGATAAATCAATACTCATCTATTTGTATTATTTTCAACTAAAATTCCATGTAATTTAAAGATATGCTCGACGCAAATATATCGCGCCATCTGACGCAAACAAGAGCGAAGGTTACATTCGTTTGGTATCGAGTTGCGAGCTTTCAAGTTTGCTCCATCGCAAAAAGAGGTGTGTCCGTTCGCGTTATATCAGACGATGCAGAACTCGTTTAATACGTTCACCTGCAGGCTGTGACGCACGCCGACGGCCGACAACACCCACATTATATTGTTATGATGAAACTCGTAAATAATATTTCTTATCAACAAACATTTTCCTTTGTTAGCATAGAAAATATTATGTATAATGCTTACAAGATATGCTGCAGTAAATGTTTAAATATGTAAATTATTATCAGGTCGTTGATAAGTTATTTTTTAAACAAACATCGATTACAGAAAATAGAAGTTGGAAATATTTTTTTTGAGCCAAATAGAATTTTGAAAGCAAAAAAATAATCACGAGTTGAAGTTAATTTCTATGAATAATCACAGCGATTTACGATTAAATCTTATCAAAACGCAAATTATAAAGTAAATTGTTGTTACTTTCGTCGTAATCAAAAATAGCGAGTGGATACAGTATTACATTTAAATATTTTCGCGCACACATATATCTATATACTGGTCTGATCAATTTATAATACGTAACTTAACAGAGCATTTTTTGCAAGTCATTAGACAAGCACTGTGCGAAATAAATTTGGCCCCCAACAAGCTCTTAATTTTATAAACAAGTCAAACTAGTTTTTTCGTATAACATTAGGACGTACAACGAACTGGATTGATAAGCTAAGTAGTTGTCTGTAGAAAAAAGGTGACAAAACAATTAAGTATCAGTCAAATAAATTTTCATCTGATAGAAGAAATAAACACTGTCTGCTTACGTCGCGAGTGGAGCACATTAGTAACATAGGCAGGTCTTGCGTCAGATTGCAAGACCGAATGTCTGAATTAATTAATGAGAATATTTTTTAAGTAGCTCGTAAAATTAACATTTTAAATTTCGCAAAAAAATAAATTGGACTCTATTATATTGACTGCCTTATTCTAAATTCTTGTTTGGTGACTATACTTGTTTATTATATCAGAATGGGGCAAACGACCTAGTGGTTCACTGAATGCTGTGTGACCACTGCCAAAATAATACACGCAATAAACGGAAGAGTAGAGACGTTGATGTACTTTCTGTAAGAAGGAATGTTTGGTACGAGAATGAGATAGAGTTAGGACAGAGAAAGTAGCATTCACCTTCACAAAACGCATTAATGTGTACTTTAAAAGGCCGTGGCATTTAATCGATTGAATCGTTTACTATAACTGCCGTACTGCCTTTTCCCTTTTACAAAGTCCGGTTAAAATAAATCAAGTAATATTTCACAGAGAAACAACTAAGCACGCCTCCGTTAAACGGTCTCATTCTACCTGGTGTGACGCGACAGTCGATCTTGGAATTGGCCAGCGAGTGGGACGACCTCACGGTGAAGGAGGAGGTCATCACCATGGATCGAGTTATTGAGCTCAACCGTTCAGGACGGGTAAGATGATTATTTTATTTCTATTCAATATATAAAATTTTATATGTATCTAATGAAAACTTCATCAATAAACTTTTGTTCATTTTGGTTAATATTTATAGAACTCATTAATATAAAAGATAGATTATAATTCATAACATAACTCATTAATTAGATAGATAATAAAAGATTAATATGTAAATTCAACGTTAAGTAAATGTAAATTTTTACTTAGTAATTTTAAATATATTTTTTTTGGTAAGATTCAAACCAAAAGTTATCAAAATGTATGTC
Organism: Papilio xuthus; assembly: GCF_000836235.2. Classification (NCBI taxonomy): domain Eukaryota; kingdom Metazoa; phylum Arthropoda; class Insecta; order Lepidoptera; family Papilionidae; genus Papilio; species Papilio xuthus. The sequence goes on along the minus strand of NW_013532534.1, from coordinate 772,547 downwards.
ACTAGTTACGAGCCTATTTGTTTCCGATAAGATAATCATCGTCATTATATTCAGTACTTTTTCCGCTTACATTTAATCTAAATACCTAAAGTCGATGATTCTTGTAAATATATTTGTTTAGTTGTATTTCGGCCTTGGACGACAGAAACCGTAAATGTGAATTGATTAGCAAACTTTCTAACGGTAGAATTAACAATATATATGACACACGATAAGATAATTTTATTGTTTTTTTGCGTTCTAATTGTAATGCGTAGTGTAAAATTAGGCGCCACTTTCGGTGTGTTCTATTGCGCAGTTACTTATACTTGACAGAAGTCGGAAAGTTGTTTTTAAACTCATATAGTTTTGATAACCAAGAAAGCGGAAATATATTTAGCACGTGCAAAATCTGAGGGTTTTTATATCTCATTGTGTAGATTATTTTTAAAATTTAATAAATTAATTATAAAACATCGGAGTGAGCATCAAACAAGCAGACGATAAAATACCATCAACTCAATACTATTACAGCGGGAAAACGGCAAAATAAATCACTGATAAACCTAGTAACTATATCAAACTTTTGCATTCTGTAAATCTCACATTAATGAGATGTCAACTTATATTCAATCATAGAGATATATAGTCCTAAAACATTTCATTATATCGCAATAAAAATGCATGATATGCGACCCTCTTACATTTTCTCGTTTAACGCATGTCAAGGTGTACTTGGTGATTGTAAAAAAATAAAAAGTCTGGAATATTATACAGTGGATTTAGCCTTCGACAAAAGCCTTTATGTACTGCATTAAAGTAGATGACAAACGTTATAAATATCTAATAGAAAAATCTAGATAAATATTCATTTTACATATCTTTTGCAAATGCTAAATTAATGTCGGACCTTAAATGAGCACCCAAAAACACGTTCCAACATTTGTAGCATATTTAAAAGCCGTCACTCTTTTCTTTCCAATGATAATATTATATTTTAGGTGTTTAGAAATTCTATGTTACTGTAGCTTATAAGAGTTATCTTTTCCTTTTCAGTTGCTCGAAATGTTCGGTTCTGGGACGGCGGTGGTGATCAGCCCGATCAGTCGCATGGGCTTCATCGACCAGGAGATATATATACCAACGATGAAGCAGACGCGCCCCGTCTTCCAGAGGATTAAGGACACATTACTCGCCATCCAGTACGGCCACATAGACCACCCGTACTCCCACATCGTGTCATAGTGCCATCGCCCAGCGAACTTTAACACATTGACTGCTGTACAGTGATTATTATAAAGTGATATTGGGCCCTCGAAACAATCGTGATGAAGATTCCGCTATTAAAAATAGCGCTTCAGAAAACGGGCCCGTAATTCGTAAGATTTTTTATTACGCGAATGATGACTTTGACGTCTTAAAGGTTATCTGTATTCGTTTAATAAATATAGTTATTTAATAGCGTTTAAGTTAGAACAGGAAAAGTAGACGAGGAGCATTTATGATACTGCCATCGTACGATATCAAACTTCGTTAAGATAAGTGCTAATTAGTTTTATCTTTCGTTAATCGAAATGCGGTTGATTTATAAATATTTATATCACAAAACAAATAGTTTTAAGTAAAGGTATCAGAATGTTGCGGACCTTGTTTGACTCGGTAGCCGTTTATTGGAATAGAATAAATATCTGTCGCCCGGCGTGGAGAATAATAATATCTTTATATAGAAAATCAGTTCAAGGTGTTTGTCTGTTATAGTATAAAGTTTCTTGTAAGATATTCCTGTAGAGCGGAGTGAATAAACATTATCATATCAATGTAATACCGTTACAATAACAAGTGGCAACAGAGCCGCTGTAAACAACATGTCACTTTCCTAGAACTGTCATTAATTAATATTTGTTATAATACACTTTATCTGTCAACATTAAGAACAAAAATGTGCTTGTTATTCCTTGTTCTCTTTCCTCGCTCTGTTGTACGAACAAATGTTTGATCTGTGTGATAGTAAGATAAATTGTTGCGCAATAGGTTTACTGCCTTTGATACAAAAACTTGACAATTTTTGTCATGATTAGAAGACCTTTATTAGTTGTGTTTACATATAGATAAGTGAACGCAAACGCGTCGACAAATTGTCACGTTTTAGTGATCTGAGAAGTAACCTTAAACTTCTATAAGGTATGTTATTAATTTCATTTCTAGTCTAAGAATCTGTATGAGTTGTTAATTATTTATGAAATATATGACTTAACAACATTATTATTGTATTTTATTTCCTGATCGTAACAACTTCAACTTTCACCCATCACGAAATGAATAAATTGCTATTGCTACAACTTATTTGTTGAAACAGTAATCAATTGTAATAAGCGAAATCTATCTTACTAATATTTCCTATAATATAAATACGAATGTTTGGATGGATGGATGTTGTTTTGAAGGTATTTCCAGAACGGTTGAACGGATCCCGCTGAAACTTGGAACGGAGTAGCGGGCGATAGCTAGTAATTTATAAACTTGAATAACAAACTGTGTTGCGTAAATTGTGAAATTATATTAATACAGTAACAAGGGTTATAAACTACAAATAACAAAGAACATTACTCTGGTGGCAGCGGCAGGTCGTCGTCGTACTCTTCCGTCTTCCTCCGGCTCACCGGCCGATTGATAGAACGGCCGATAGCCTGAACATTTTCCTGGTTCTCGTTACCGTATCTGAAAGTTTATTGCGCATTTAACTAGTAAATTCGTATAAAGATAATATATGCATTAGGAAGAATGGACAAATGAATGAAATTCGTTGAATATTCAAGCGATTGACCCGGTGACGTCGCCCGACCTTGCCTGGACTTCTTACGGCGTCAGTCGCGTTCGATGTGAGTTTACTTTTTATTTAGATTAACTTCCCTAAACACAGCTGCTGGTACTGTCATGTTAATAATAGAGTACTCAAAAACTTAATATGTGTCAACAGAAATCTACCACAAATCAATTAGCAATAGAATTCGTAGTAAAGGACGTGTCCCTAAACTTAACATTCAGTTTTAGAAGACTTTTTTATCTGGTATAATATTGACCTTATGACTGTTACGTTTTACGACGTAATAAACAGTTTGTAGCAAACCACCACAGAATAACTACAGCTCGTTATACCCCGTTGTATTTCATACAAATAATGAAAATGAAACATATATGAAAATTGAAATATATTTTATAATATAAAACATTTTCTGTGGTTTTTAATTCTAAAACTTATGGACAATGCGGCGAATGTAACCGTACTGAAAAGTCAGACGGCTATTCACTATCAACATGGCGATGTCACTCTCGTCATAAATATTTTTTTCAGACTATAAGTAATAATCACATCTTGTACCGAATCTATAGAATCAATTGGCTCAGTAGGAAAAAGTCACAAACGTCCAAAAGTATTAAGTAATGCATTCAGAACAGATGCCTTTATCCTAGTTTTTTTTTTAACATTTAAAAACAAGATGCAATATAAGAAATCTACATGAAAACATGTCTTACTGCTGCGTGTGCACCGCCGCGCTGTCACCGCGACCGTCGCTGGACTGTCGAGACATCGTTCTTTTTTCAGCGCGGGACCCACCTTAGCAGAATTTTTTATAAAATTATAGCGATTGCCCACGACTCATAATAGTAGTAAAACATAATTAGCATATGTATGTGTACTTTCAGACTATATTCTATGTGTATGTCAAATTTCATCAAAGTCCGTTTCGCCATTCTGAAGATACCTTCCACAAATCCATCCTTCCTTTCATCCAAACATGCGCATTTATAATTTTTATTAATTACTAGCATTACTCGCATGTGTTGTTTGTTAGTACCAAATATAAAATAATATAAATTATTAATAATTATTAGTTATGTTGAATTTTCTAATCCAAACAAAATGTTGCATTTAGTAACGAAAATAAGTTTTTTTTTAGGTTTTTTAAGGAACAAACTTAACACACAGTGATAAATATAGAAGCATTAATTTTTTCATATTACAAGGTAACAACCGAGTAAGCAGCCCCGTGAATCCTGAAGCGACCCTTGCCCATAGACATCACGCAATCTCAGATGCGTTGTCTATCTTTAATTGACGGAGAAGACGTACAGAACATTAAGCCCAAATATATATTTTAATAGATATGTGCAGTAAACTTTTCCATTAGAAAATAAGTATTGTTTCGAAAATAGATTTCTAATTGACATATCGTGACTAGGAAGAACAATTAATATGTGTTTTTACTCATTGCATAAGCTGCACATAGCATTATTATTTCTCCTGCAATATGTTATCGATTTCAATTGTAATGTAAATTATAAATCGTGAGTACAAGATTGCATTAAAAGGTTTGAGAGATATGTTTATATCATTTACAATTATTTTGTTATAAGAATATATAGTAAATATTGTAAAAACTTTAGCTCATACATCAATTACTGTTTTTCAAATGTAAAATGTACACTGTGTTTATGCATTAATTTGAAAATTTCCTAATTTTTTAACTGTGATAGACGCCAGCAATAACATATTTTGCACAAATGGCTCGCTAAGAACACCATAATCACACAGAAAACAGGTATAAAGTGGAAGCAATCCCGCGTTTCTTCTTATAAGTGAAATAAAACCATTATGGTCTCCTTCTCGACTAGTTTGACTTACGTGTCATAACGGACGTACATTGTATTATCATTAATGTAACATAATTCTGGGTCACAAATCCGCTTTGAACCGGTTATATTTATCTTGGGTCTAGGTGTTAAGAGGTACATATTGATTATTTCTGGTTATTATCATGTGTATCACTGGTTCATAGTGCTAATGGTTTCATTTTTGTGAAACAAATGAATCAAAATTATTATTTTTAAATCCTAATTAAATATTGCCAACATATAACAATTATATACCTATGAATAATACAAACTAACCCTGCTAAAAATAAAATAATGTCATTACGTCACGTAACGGTGACAGTCAACAATACAGTCTACTATCAATATTGACCATAATATTAGACTCAATATAATGTGTCATTTTTTAGTTTCTTAATACAAATATTAAGAGTTTATTCGCAATGTAACTTTTTATCTGAATTCACAAAATAACATTACCCGTGGTTGCAATGGCGAGATCGCTGGGCGAGTGGCTCGCGCCGGACGAGCCGCTGCCCGCTGATGTTGACAGCACAGCTGCACTCAAGACGTATAAAAATCATTATATTTTTACAGATATCCATCAGTTATTTCGCTATTTTGGCGATATCAGGTGGATTTGTTATTCATCTTAGACTATGAAAAAAAATTACAAACTTAACTGGCCTCGGAGACAAAAGTCAAATCACAGGCACAGGGGATGTTCTGTCAATGTAAGTGTGACATGATCCTTGTCAGATTGTTACTGTGAGTCATTCCATAGCCATAGCACGCTCAAAAGGTTCAAACCTCGTTCCTGTTGCTTTAGCCGCGCCTGCGCACGCTGCAGTTCCCTGGTCCACGCGCTGGTCTCCGATAATCCTTGGTCTCCGCACAACTTCACTATTAATTTCAAGCCTAAAAGAAATTTTAAAATATCGCATTTAAACAGCAAATAGTTTACTTGATGTTAAAAGATTATCGCTACTTAGAAAGATGTGTAATGTGTATATTTTGGATATAGGGAAGTATTATATAAAAATAATATTTTATTTTCTTTACAATCTATTAGGTTATCCCATACTCAATTGATTTTTGTTCTGAACATGAATTCTAAATTAAATATTTAGAGTAACTAGTATTTTGACTAACATTGTACATTGTCGGGGAATCGTGCATTTAGCTTCTTATAGAGAGCTAGAGCCTCCTGATATTTTCCACTTGCACGCAAACAGCCGCCCATCAGCAGACCCCATTGTGGCTGCGACATAAACAATATGAATTAAATAATGAACAAACTTATAGTTGACACTCACTGGACTATAACAAAACATTTTGATAAGTTGTTGTCGATGTCAAATATTAAAAATGCATGTACATTAATAGAGCAAACATTCGTAGCTGCAAAATGACAGTTTACCAGGACTTTCACGCTGTTTAAAAAGTAGCGGATAGAATTTACACATTATAGACATATGGGTCCGGTAGGTAATGTAGATGAGAATTAGAAGTAGTCAGGTAAAGAGGTCACATTGTGCGGCTGAAGACGCGCGGCGCGGCGGTAGTACCGCAGCGCCTCGTCAGGGTCCGCGTCGCCCGCCAGCCACTGCAGCGCGGTCACCTCGCTCGGCCACACCGCCTCCGCCTGCAGACACCGTCACACGTGACACAAGTTCGTAATTTACATGGTATACTACCATTAAAATCTTACATTACATACGAAGCATTAATTAGAAAACAAAGTGCAATGAAAATTTTACCAATACTAACAGTATATTTCTAAATGTTAAAAATATCATCACCGGACGACATGACTTTACTTCAATCCTATCTCTGTCGATTAGAAATTACTGCGCCACAAAATCGAATCAATCAGTCTGTTCTATAATTTCCTATACCCGAAAGCGTATGCCTTCTGAAACATCACAACCTGTTTAAATGTACGAACATCCGCGACTTAGGCTTTCATCATGGCAATAACTTGCTTTTCAGCATTTTCATTAATAAAACTTCGAAATACCTCGCATGCGACTTGCTAAATGCTTTACTGAAGCTAAAACTCATAAAGTACTCTACTGTACGTATGTCAGAAGTCATCTTAAGTTTACGTCGCAAGTATGGAATCCCCAACACCACAAACATATTGACAGGCTAGAAAATATTCAAAAACGATTTATTAAGTTCCTTTGCTTTTACCAAAAAAATATTTGACTCCAATGACTCCTATATCGAAAAAGTTCATTTGTTAAAAATTCCATCAGATGCGTATGTACCTAGTGTGTCCTCGGCGAGGAGTTTAAGCCGGACTTTCTTTAAATAATTTCCATAATGTAATTTCGATTTTTCTGTGTTTATGTAAATATTTTCTGGCAGAATGACAAATTAGTTATTTATACCAACGATATAAGCGTAGACTTATAAATGGCTATACATTAACTTATCATATATATCTATTATTGTAACTTATTAGCTGTAAATCTACCATGTTAATAAATAAATAAATAATATTTTTTTATTAAAAGTAATGTTCGAAAATTAATCATTACCATCATTATTACAGTAAGTAGGTACTACAGGTTTTTATATTCCAAACCAATAATTTTTAATGAGGGTGTGGCATAGGTTAGCTTAGACTTTACGGACATAAACTTCAGTCATATTCATAGTTCTCCAGTATCGCCAGTCATTCTTCCATCCTAAGAACATAGTTATACCGTGCCTGTGTAAAGATCAATATAATTGCATAGTAATAGAGCGATCAACTTGCATCTTGGTAGTGATGTTTGGCTGTCTGCGGGTCGCCCAGCTCGGCGTGCAGCTGTGCCAGCGCGCAGGATACGCCCGCGTCCCAACTACCGATCATGCTGTACCTATATGTTTTAATAAATATGAGTACACATGCTAGTGTTAACTCTGTTTTTTCGAAGAAAATGGGAGTGACAATAATATTTATCCAAGTTACTCTTGATGTAAACGAGCTAGATTTTAAAAATGCCAGCATAATGCCACTAATGCAGTAAATGTGTAATTTAAATTATTTGCTTAGCTTAAGAGTAAAGCATTAATAAAAATAAAAATTACACAATGTAACCTTCCTTTTTAAATACGTATTTAGTAGATAAAATCATAATGCATTGCAAAATTATTCAGTGAATTATCATCAGATCAATTTAAAATATGCACGATTTCCAATTTATATTGCAATTCTTAACGTCTTTCTTTTTAGTATTTTTATACCACCAGGTATTGTTAGCTACTAACCTTGTAAAGGCATCAGATAAATGTTTACCTACCTGGACCTCTTACTAAGATTGAAAATAACAAAATAAACAATTGAAATCAAAGAGTTACACAGTTCGTGAATATAATTGTACGCGATGTGTTTAAATGTAATAGCCTCCAGTTTTATTTCGTTTAGAGAATGCAATGATATGACAGTATAGAATAGCACTACCAATGGTCAGCAGCAGAGGGGTCTGCGGCGTTAGCGTGCGCGAGGCGCGCGAGGCCGGCGGCGGCCAGCGAGCGCAGCGTGCCCC